>NW_006294339.1:1292352-1304303 GCF_000327345.1 Myotis davidii | reverse complement strand
TACAACTCTAATTCATTATTACATGGCTTTTTCTAGCCTCTTACCTATAAATTTCCACTCCAATAGTGAGAAATCTAGCTCCCACCATCTGCCACATATTTATTTAGTTGTTCCGTTTAAGTACATATCTATAGCATTATTGGAACTGTTATCCTGTACCCCTGTGGAAAACAACTTTATTAATTAGAGTACAGTGCTTATATATGCAATTCCTTTTGCTTTTAGTCTTACAGACTCCACTAATTTATAAAGTTACTTAGTTTAGCACCTTTTCCTCCATTCCCTTGAGTGAAGTTGTCTTATCTATATATGTAAAAGCCCAGCAACTGAATGGCGGAACGACCAGAACAACCACCAGGAGCTGCCCCCTGGTGGTCAGTGCGCTCCCACAGTGGAGCGCCTCTCGGCTGACCAGGATTAGCAGCGCTCCTACAGCGGAAGCAGCCACTCAGAAGGCGGGTCTACAGTTGCTCGGCTGACCAGGATGAGCATCGTTCCCACAGCAGGCAGATCCCTGCAGGCCATGCCCCCAACCAGTGCACAAATCTGTGTACTGGGTCTCTAGTACATTTATAACACTTAGATTTTTTAGTTATAGCCTGAATTCCATCCTGAGATTGCCTGACCTCCTAAATGAGTTTTTAAAATTTGCATTTTGTAAAGTTCACTCTTTGTGCTGCAGAGTTTTATGGGTTTTGACAAGTGCATCATATCGTGTTACCATAAGAGTATCATACAAAATAGTTCACTACTCCAAGAAAACAATCACATGTATTTCAGCTAATCAAGTTGCAAGTGCTGATACTACATTTGTTTTTCAAAAGCTGAGTCTTAGTTTAATTTATTACAGTAAATTACTGCTTTGTTCCCATTACCCCATTAACTCCTGGGGATATATCTGGAGCAGGAGATAGGAAAAAAGACTATTCTTAAGGAATACAAGGTGGGGCAAAAGTAGGCTTACAATTGAGAGTACTCGAAACACAGAGTTTATTCTTATATTATTATTTATTATTTTCCATATGAACAACTGCAAACGTACTGTTGCCCCATCCTCTATATGGTCTTATTTAGAAAAATAAGGTGAATATAAATGAAACAACTAGGAAACTAAAAGGACAGTGTAAATTAAAGTGACAAGTAGTTTGGAGAGCTAAGGAAATTTAGTTAAGGAAAGGTCTTTGAAGACTCATTGAGTAAAGCAACTTATAGGGAAGATGTGACTCTTGACCAGGCATTCGTGGCAACTGTTAGATTTGAAGGTCAGGTACCTAGTTTAACAACAGGAGTGTAGTCTTACAAGGAGGGAAGAACAAGCAAGTGTATGGGAGAGTAAAATGTCTGAAAAAAATGATTTTAAATAATTTGTAGAAGTAAATATATTTTGTAGATATATCATAAGGAAAATGATCATGTGAAATGAACATAAATCTAGATCAGTAAAAATTATCTTTTTGCTGTTGTCTGCCCCTTCCTTCCCTTGTAGCATTTATGACTTTATATTCATAGAAGCTAACAAATAATAAAGTAATGTTAGGTAAGTTTTTAGGTAAAAAAATTGAAGATATTTTCAGATTTTATTTTTCTTTTTTCTTTTTTCAATTTAGATGAATTGTCACCACCTTTCTCTGAACAACACAATAGGGAACAAATTTTAATGGGCTTGGAAAAGTTTATTCAAAAAGAATATGATGGTATGTCATATTTTAAAAATTGATGTTTGTATTTTTTTTTTTACTATAGTCACTTGATCTGAGTTTCATTCATTTTTTTTAAAAAGTGTTTATTGAATGTTATGTGTTAGATACTCTTCTAGGTGCTGGGGATACAGTGCTAATAAAAGGTGAAACCTGCTCTCATGAAGCTTATATTAAGAGGGGGAGACGTAGTCAAGTGAAAAAATATGTATGTAATATAAACTCAGGAAATAAATGCTATTAAAGTTCAGGAGTTAAAAGGATAGTAATGGGGTATTATAGTAGTTCTTTCTGATAAAGTGACATTTGAACAGAGCCATAAATAATATGAAGGAGCAACTAATATGAATATCTAAGGAGAGAACATTCTAGAAAGAAAGAGTAACAAATATAAACACTCCACGATTGGGTTATGTTTGGTATGTTTGAAGACCAGCCAGGAAGTCAGTATGGCTGGAGTGGAGTGAATGAAGTGACTGTACTAGAAAGATGAGGTTAGAGAGGTCGGCTAGAGACTGGATCATTAGGGCCTTATAGATGTTGATAGAAGGACTTTGAATTTTATTTTGAGTATCTAATGAGAAGCTTCTGGAGGATTTTGACACTTAAGTGATATTATCTGAGAGAACAGAGTATAGATTCATAAGAATAGAAGCAAGCAGAATATTTAAGAGGCTGCTGCATAGGTTCAGATGAGATATAACTGATTTGAAAGAGTAGATGAGAAATGGTCAGAGTTAGGATACATCTTGAATGTAGAGCCAGCGGGATTTGCTGATGCATTACATGTTAGATGTGAGGAAAAGGAGTCAGGGATGGTTTCAAAGTATTTACCTTAATAGTTGGGTAGTGCTATTTAACTGAGATGGCAAAAATAGCAGAAGGAGCAGGTTTTGAGTATAGGGGTGAAGAATCAAGAGTTCTGTAGCCAAGTATTTTAGAAAAGAATAAGGAATTGATTTATAATCAGAATGAAGTAGTATTTTTAAAAGATAATCTGTTATGTGCTATAAGATTCCATATTTGAATTATATTTGCTATTATGTAAAATATTGACCAAATTAAAAGTCCCTGTTAAATTAAACTAATGCACATTTTTATTTGCTCATGAACGTAACTTCTTTTATATCTCAGTTATCGTTGAAATTTCAAGTTAGGGTATCAGAACTGAAAGGGAGGATTAAGTTTTGAAAATATAGAGTTTGTTATCTAAATGTATAGTCTATAAGAATTAATAGGGAGAAAAACCTGATCCTGTTAAGTCACAGCTTGTTTGAAGTGGCATCTGTAACGAATGATACTGAAAATGAGAAGATAGTCCTATCATAATTTATATCAAATGGATTACTGTCTCACTTTTGGAGGAAAATTCTATTTACTAAGGTGATATTTATAGAACTACTTGAATTGTGCCTTAAGAAAACTAGTTTTATTTCCAAGACATAAATCTCTAAGTATTGGTCTTAACTATTGGTAGTGATGTTGAGGATGAATTCATGAGATAGTTAAGTTGGAAGAAGCTAAAGACTTGGTGGGTTTTTTTGATGTGGAGGAGTTAAGAATCACACATATATTTCTGACTTGAGCAACTGAGTCAATGATGATACTGTTTTCTGAGAAGGATTTTAGAAATAATAGTAGGTTTGAGAAGAAGTTGATAGTTTAGTTTTGACTTGTTGAATTTATGATCTCTGGAAAAATGGAAGAAGCAGTTAGATACATGGATGTGGGAACTTGAGCAAAACACCTGCATTTTAGATGAGTGTTTTATATTGGAATTTCTCAGTATATCTGTAAATGGTAGGTAATTTAGGGCATAAAATGTGGACGAGATCATTTGTGTTAGGCCATGGGTAGGTAATAGAAGACTCCTCTTTCCTGCTAATTATAAAACCTTTGACTTTTTTTTTTTTTTTGCTTAGAAAAGGCAAGATTGTGCTTATTTGGCTCTTCTAAGAATGGATTTGGATTTCGTGATAGTGATCTGGATATTTGTATGACCCTAGAAGGCCACGAAAATGCAGAGGTAAGAGTTAGTGTTTGGAAAGAGGTATGGAAGTTTATTTTCTTCCCGTGATTAATCTATTTTAATTTTGTCTTTAGTATTGATAAAAATATATGGTGTCATTATTTGTGTAAATATATTAGCAATAGCAGTGTTTGAAATGTAAGGTCATATAATTTTCAGAGACATTAAAATATTTAAATAAGTAACTTTACCGTTTGAGTAATTTTATAATGCAAAAATCATGGCACTGAGAGTTACAAGTGCTTGTAATAAATTGTTGGAGGAGGAACCAAGATGGTGGCGTAAGGTACAGACCTGTGCGTGCTGCCTCCCACAATAACATTGAAAATACCAATTATAAGACAAAACAGCTATCATTCAAAACCATGGGAAAGCTGGCCCAGTGGAAGTTCTACAACTGGAAGGAAAGAAAGAAGAGCATTGAGACTGAGTAGGATATGCAGAGGTGCCAAGAACAGAGGTACGGAGTTGCGCGCCAGGCGGGCTGCAACTGGATGCACGGTTTTTTTCAATCGAAAGGGGTTACAAACTCTCGAATCCACTGAGCTTGCTTGGGGCGGGATTCTGAGTCCCAAACCCCTACGGGGAGAGGTGGGACGGCCTTGCAGTGGGTCGGAAAGCAAGGGCAGCTTTCTCGAGGAGCTGCTCGCCAGCACAAAGGGACAGGGAGACATGGAGTTGCGGAGTGCCGAGGAGTCGCGGATACGCCATTGCTGTTTGCTCTGCCCTGGTGATTCCCTGAGACCCCGCCCTACTCAATTTACGTCCCCACCCAAGTTGTGCCAGTGGCACAAAAGGAACCACCTGCGCTTTTGCAACTTAACCCAACAAATTGCAGATTTCAACTCCTCGCACCCATAAGGGACACACTCAAGAAGCAGAATCCGGTTTGGAGGAAGCTGGAACCGGACCCGGCTGGGCCAGCAACATGGAACCACTGTACCAGCAAACGCACAAACAGGTCCACCAGATCCATTCTCACATGGGATGCCGGGAGACGGGAGACAAGCAGTCTGTGCACTTAGTAGAAAATGAAATCCAAGCAAGCATACCAGATATTCAGCCAGCAAGAACGCCTGGAGATTTTATCCAGCAAGGAGACGCCCAACAAAAGACAGAATACCAAACTTCGCGTTGACCAGTTAAAGTATGATATCCAGTACCTGCAGACTGCTCTCAGAAACTTCCAACATCGGCGATACGCAAGGGAGCAGCAGGAGAGAAAGCGAGAGGAGCTTCTGTCTCGCACCTTCACCCCCAACGTGGGATGCAGCGCCCCCTGGGAGGCTGCGACGGCCCCTGGGAGGCTGCGATGGCCCCTGGGAGGCCGAGACGGTCCCTGGGAGGCCAAACACAGGGACACGTCGCGGATGGAAATAGCTACATTTTCCATGTGTATGACTCGGCAACAAAAAGCGTACACCTATGGATGAGGACAGTGCGGGGGTAAGGGCAGAGGGTGGGGTGGGAACTGGGTTGAGGGGAGCTATGGGGGGAAAAAGAGGGAACAACTAATAATCTAAACAATAAAGATTTATTAAAAAAATTTTTTTAAATTGTTGGACAAAGTTAATGTACCATAGAGTTGGAATTTTTTTCTTTAGAACCAATGAGAAGTTGGTGCTTCAGTTTGGTAGTGAACGTTGATCTCACTATCTTTTCATACCTCTTCCATTAGGTCATGCCTTTGTATTGCTAAAGATAGAATAGAAAGGTAGACATATAATTTATAACTTGCTTGTGTTCTACAAGTTCATTGCAGTTTTGGAGTACTTAGAACACATTTTTTTCTATGGAAGCAATGTTATAAATTATTTGTACTAATATAGCTTTACAGTGAGAAAGGCTGATAGGAAAAAAAATTGATTCGAAATATGGTGTTAGAGGAGAGCTCTATTAATACCCTTGGACCACCAGAAAGACAAAAGGGGTTCCTAGAACAAATTCAACCTAAAACATTGCTGGGGGCAAAAATGATAAAACTGAAGCTTTCCTATTTGGGGCATATCATAAGAAGTCAGTGTTCTTTAGATATGTCAAAAATGCTGTGAGGAATGAATCCAAGTCTTTCTCATTCCACAGTGGAAGAGGAAGACCAAATATGAGATGGATTGACTTTATAGAAGAAGCCCATAGGCATGAGTCTACAGGAGCTGAGTAGGGCTATTGAGGTCAGGACATTGTGGACATTCATAGGGTCTCCAGGATTTGTAGCCAACTCAGTAGCACGTAATATATAGGATAGCTTTTAGAAACTCATTTTGAATGAGGAGGGAAATTAAAATCTGTTGAGGCCCTTGTATACACTTTTACATAATCTCATTTCACTCTTACAACCACCTTTGAGGTAGAAAATTTCCCCCATTTTACAGATGAGGAAACTGAGGCTTTGAAAGATAAATGTACTTGCCCAAGTTCACAGCTAATAAATGATGGAGCTGGGATTCTTACCCATGTCTGTCTGACTCCAAAGTTCATGTTCTTTTCATTGTATCTCACTGCTTCTCTGTAATTTATTTAACCTAAAATGTAGTTGAAATATAGTACTAATGATTCTGTAGACCTTAACCACTACTTTCTGAAATTGAAAGCTTTCTGAGTTCCACCTTGAGATGCCAGGAGCAGACCTTCCCCCAGAGCACTTTCATCAGTGGGAGTGGGTGGTTAGGCCTTTCTTCTTTGTGTACCAGGCCTGAACATTGGGAACAAGATTGTCCAAGCTCCAGTAAAGAAAGGGGCTGATGGGACAAGAAAAAGTATCCCAGGCCTTCCTAGCAGCAACTAGAAAAGGAGGGGATCCCTATAGTTGCTCATTCCCTTACTAGCATAGTTATTGCTATTTATAGTTATTACTTGCAAGATTGGGGCGAGGCCACGCTTCTGGCTATCTGTAGTGGTGTCAGTATAGCCTCTGTTGTATTATAAAAGAATTCAGCAGAATAGTGAACTATGTGTTTCTGAAATAGTTTTTTCAAAAAGTGGTTTTAGAATTGTTAGAACCAGAGTAGAGATGGCAGTGATATTTGGTAGATTCTTATTTCTGGCTCTAAGAAATTGCTTCTGGTGTTTATTAACATCATCTTATTCTATAATGAAACTGAAAAGTTGTAAAATATTTTAGTTCTTTTTAACTAACTTCTATTCAGGTGCCATCTACCTGGAGAGTTGCCCCTTTCCATTTTGAAGATCAAGAATTGAGGGAATTGAAAATAATTTTTATCTAGGGAAGAGGTTAGAGTTTTAGGTATCTCCTATATAAAATTTAATAATCAGACTTCTAATTACTAAGGGTTTATGTATTACATGTAATCTGTGGAAGGTTGAAACAGTGAAAAAGAATAATTTTTTTTCAGATGAGCCATAATTGAAAACTTAAAATTTATCATACATTTACATTCTTGCATAATAAGAGGAAAATAACCTCTCATTTTATTGTGTGTTAATTAGTAAAGAAAGTTTCCCTTGAAATCCCCTAGTTAAGCTGCAATGGCTACTGCTTTCTTGAAGCTAAAAAGAGCATGTTGGGGATATGCAAAAGTGATTTTAGTAGTAAGTGTGGGCATTGATGTAAATACCCTTTAACTCAGTGCAGTTAACGTATAATGCCATTATCTCTCCTGTTTCTTATATCATGGATAGCATTACCATAGCAACTCTGCTGTCTAGTTTTTAAAAAGTGAACATTTAAATATGTAGAGGTAAGAATTTCCTTGAAGAAGTAGATGCTGGTTACAATAGGATTATTTTTCTTTTATTGGTCAACATAATAATAAAAAGCCCACAGACTTAAAATACTTATTTTGCGCCAAGCATGCTGCTGAAGGCTTTGCATACATGTCTCATGTAATCTCTCTAATTACATGAGAGATTATAATTATCTCAATTTTATAGAATAGTAGCATGAAGCTCAGAGGGGTTAAGAATCTGGACAGTCACATAGCTACTCAGTACTGTACTTAATTTAAGATTTGAATTCAAATTTGTCTAAGTTGAGAACCTATGTTCTTAATCACTAAATCAAGCCCACCTGTAGTTGTTTCTTCACATATTTGAAAACATTGTCCTCTTGACTTTGTGCTTCTCAAACTTTAATGTGGACGTGAATTATTTGGGGATCTTGATAAAATGTGAATTATATTCAGTAGATTGAGGGTGGGGCCTGAGATTCTGCATTTCTTATGTTTCCAGATGATGCTGACCGATCCTTGGACCATATACTTAAGTAGAAGGTTACATAGAGCTTATTTTAAATGCTAGTATTAAGTGCCTAGTGGAATTTGTACAAGACCCAATTGAGTCAGACAAATTTTATTATTTCTTTGTTTCTTTTTTTTAGAAATTAAATTGTAAGGAAATAATAGAAAATTTGGCAAAAATTCTTAAGAGACATCCAGGTATGAATTTTAAATTATAACTTTAAAACAACAGAAAATATTTTTTAGCATTGTGAAAATTATTTAACTTAGTGAAGTTTTATTTTTTAATCAGGTTTAAGAAATATTTTGCCTATAACTACTGCCAAAGTGCCTATAGTAAAATTCGAACACAGACGAAGTGGTTTAGAAGGTGATATCAGTTTGTATAATACATTGGTAAGTTTTTCTTTCTTTATAGACCTAGATATGTTTACACTTGTCATTGAAAAAGTTTATAGATTGTTGACTATACATTTATATTTAAAGCTTTCAAATGTGAGTGGTTTAAGGGGAAAAATTAATCATCTTGATATTTCAGATTGAAAATTAGTTTTTGACTTACTTATAGATATTTTAAGTTTACATTTATATGTTCCCTTTAGAGTGTATTCTCTTGTTTTATCTAATTTTTAATAAATTTGAAGTGATTTCAAATATGTAATTATTTTTCAGGCTCAACATAACACAAGAATGCTAGCTACTTATGCAGCTATTGATCCTAGAGTGCAGTACTTGGGATATACTATGAAAGTGTTTGCTAAGGTATGTATTAAAAAATTAATGATCTGCTTTGTTGTAAGACTCATGGCTGTTCAAATGAAACATACTGATGTCACACTTGTGAAAAATAATTTCTGATTTTTGTTTACCTGAAATTTTAAAAAGAAGCCCTCAATGTTAATGGTTTAATTTATACCTATTTGAGTAGGGTAATTCTTAGTTTTTTCCTGTGCGTGCTCCAGTTCCATATGTAACTGGGAAATTTGTCACTGACAAAATTTCTCAATGTGATAATGATTTTCACCCCCAACATGAGATTTCCTAGCCCAGAGATTCTTAACTAGATGGTAAGCCAACTCCCATGCCTACCAATCATATTGACAGAGCTACTTTTCTGAGTTCACCTCATGAACTGTCTCCAACATGACAGTTCGGTGCTCCCGTGGAATCTTAGTAATAAAACCAAGTGATTCATGTCAAGGAAATCATTCCTCTCCCTTAAAATAAAATCTGCTAAAACTTTACTCGAGGGAAGTCTCTGAGGGTTCATTTTGTGTGTTTTTATTAATTTTTTTAAAACCATGTGGTTCGCCGAAACCGGTTTGGCTCAGTGGATTGAGCGTCGGCCTGCGGACTGGAGGGTCCCGGGTTCGGTTCCGGTCAAGGGCATGTGCCTGGGTTGCGGGCACATCCCCAGTGGGGATTGTGCAGGAGGCAGCTGATCGATGTTTCTCTCTCATCGATGTTTCTAACTCTCTATCTCTCTCCCTTCCTCTCTGTGGAAAATCAATAAAATATATTTTTAAAAAAAACCAAACAAACAAAAAAAAACATGTGGTTCAGAATTCAAAACGTCGAAAGGGGTTTATGGTGGAGCCCTAGCCGGTTTGGTTCAGTGGATAGAGCTTTGACCTGTGGACTGAAGGGTCCTAGGTTCGATTCCTGTCAAGGGCACATGCCTAGGTATCAGGCTCAATCCCCAGTAGGAGGCGTGCAGGAGGCAGCCAATCAATGATTCTCTCTCATCATTGATGTTTCTATCTCTCCCTCTTCCTTTCTCTCTGAAATGAATATAAATATATTTTTAAAGAACAAAGGGGTTTATGGTGGAAAATCTACCTTCCACAGCTATCTCCTAGCCTATCATACCTCTTGCTGAAGGCACCCATTGTCAAAAGTTCTTCTTCGTTCTTCCCGAAATATACCAGTACCGAAATTTCCTATTTCATTCTTATTACAGGTATTGACATTGAAAACACTGTTTTGCGCTTTCCTTTTTTTACTGAGCAATAGATTTTGGAGATTATTTTATATGAGTATATAATAGCTTCTTTGTTCTTTTTTAATGATTATGTATTATTCCATTATGTGGATACTCATTAGTTTTTAAAATCTGTGCTATACTGATACCTTAAGTATTCCATTATGTGGATACTCATTAGTTTTTAAATTTTTGCTATACTGATACCTTGTTTGTGATTTTTTTTTTTAAAATATATTTTATTGATTTTTTACAGAGAGGAAGGGAGAGAGATAGTTAGAAACATCGATGAGAGAGAGACATCGATCAGCTGCCTCTTGCACATCTCCTACTGGGGATGTGCCCGCAACCCAGGTACATGCCCTTGACCGGAATCGAACCTGGGACCTTTCAGTCTGCAGGCTGACGCTCTATCCACTGAGCCAAACCAGTTTCGGCTTGTTTGTGATTTTTTGCTATTAAAACAGTGTCACAATGAAAACACTTCTTATTTAGTCATTTTACGTTGTGTTTTTTTTATCGCATATTTGCTGGATAAATTATTAGAACAGAACGGCTAGGTTAAACGAAATTGCCCTTGTAATTTTGATATTTCCAAATTATTCTTCATAGAATTTATGCTAACTTATACATCTGTATGTATAAATACCTGTTTACCCACACCCTCTATGACAGTTTGTTATTGAACTTTTGGATATTTGCCAGTTTGATGAGTTGAGAAAAAATAGTGTCTCAAACTAGTCAGTATTCTGCATGGAATAAGATTCTGAAGTTGTTTTTAAATCATTGTTATGTTTCTTTAGCGATGTGATATTGGAGATGCTTCCAGGGGAAGTTTGTCTTCATATGCTTATATCCTTATGGTGCTGTACTTCCTGCAGCAGAGAAAACCACCTGTTATCCCAGTTCTACAAGAGGTAGGTGTTTAAGTAAGTTGTAAAGGAGTTTCTTATGAAAACAATCCATCTAAACACATAGATCTTGCTCAGTTCATGAGATTATAAAGGATTTTTTTCATCATGACATCCTAAGTTTTCTTCTTCTATTAATGGTATAATCAAACAATGAACCTTTAAAAAAGTTTATTATGGGAGAATATAGACAACCAAAAAAATTAATAGATGAACAGTACTATTGAATATCTTTTGTAACATTTTTGTATTTTTACCGTCAGAATGCTGCAGATCATTATTAAATTTATATAGCCATCTATGAACTCATGTATTAGTCTCAGATGCAAATACATAAGTTTTTTCTCTTCAGAGTATTCTCTTTCCTTTTGCTTGGCAAGGAAGTTTGATTTATTCCTGTTTATATTTTGGTCAACTTTGTGAGTTTTGGTTGAGAGAAAACCCAAGGAAATTCATCCTCATCTCTGTAGGGTCATGTTAATTGCATTAAACATAAGAATATGCATCAAAAGAAACAGATTTTACTCATATTCACTCAGACTTGGCGACTCAGAGTCCCTTTTAAAGCCAATTTATATTCTCTGAAATAGGTACAAAGGAGTTCTTTTGAAAAAGAAATGTTTTTTATTGATTTTAGAGATAGAGGAAGGGAAAGGGAGAGAGAGAGAGAAACATTGATCAGCTGCCTCCTGCACACTCCCTGCTAGTGATTGAGCCCATAATCCCCGGCATGTGTCCTGACTGGAATTGAACTGGCATCTTCTCAGTGCATGGGACAATGCTCAACTGAGCCACACTGACTGGGGCAAGTACAGAGGAGTTCCTAATCATCTATCTGTTCCTCCTCATTTTTGTCACAAAATGGATTTGCAAACATTAGGGAGGATCCAGATCTAATTTCTTAGAAAGGTTATTATTTTGAGGAAGGAGAGAAGCATAAGAATTGCCTGGTAAATCACATATTCTAATTTCGCATAAACTTTGGTAGTCATGTCAAAGAAGAAAATTACAAAATAGCAAGCCATATGATGGGTGTCAGATGGTCTTGTAAGCTTTTAAAAGTTCTAATGAATGTCCTGGTTTTAGAAGCATTTCCTTCCCTCTTTTAAACAGTGGAAGAGAAATAAAGATTTTACA
>NW_006294339.1:1290492-1292095 GCF_000327345.1 Myotis davidii | reverse complement strand
AGCTATACTAATATTATTATTGGAAAAATGTAGGTAGGATTGCCATAGCCAACTTCAAGAACTCTCCCATTATCTGCTTAACAGACAATGATTGATGAAATGAGACAGTCCATGGAATGTTTTCCATCATAATGAGCTGTGATTATGGGGGGCTTTGTGATACATATGAACTGATGATATATGGATTTTTGCTTCTGGCCTTTTTTGCTTGTCATATGGGACCCCATTGTCCATTGCTCTGGCATCATTTAAGTATTGGTCATTGGCATCGATCAACTTTTAAGGGTAAGGATATGTTTAATGAAGCTGATGATCTTTGACTCCATTTGTGATTGAACCTAGACTTTAAGTGACTGGGTATAAATAAGGCCCTGCAAAGGCTGTTTTTAATTGTCAACAATACAAAATTCTTTAGGTCAAAAGGAGCTTTTCTAAGTAGAATGATTTTGCTGTATTCTAGCAGATCATCTTAAGTAAAAGTAAATATTCACTTAAAATAGGAGTGTTATTCAAACTTGATATTATGACTGCTATGTTTTCATAGTTTATATCAGCTTAAAAATTGCTGTTGAATGGGTGAGCCTGTGCTAAATGAAACAAACCAGTCACAAAAGGACAAATACCGTACCATTTCACTTATATGAGGTACTTAGGGTAGTCAACTTCATAGACAGAAAGTAGAATGCTGGTTGCCAGAGGCTGTGGGGAGACAGGAATGGGCAATTATTATTTAATAGGTTCAGAGTTTTATTTTTGCAAGATGAAAATAATTCTGTGGATAGGTGAGCACAACAATGGGAATGTACTTAATGCCACTGAATTGTACACTTAAAATGTTTAAGATGGGTAATTTTATATGTATTTTACCACAACTAAGAAATTGCAATTTAAAAATAGCAGTAAATACTAAAATATTACAATAAGAAAGTAAATATGGAAATGTACAGGGATACTCTATACAAATATGATTGAATTGTTTGGTGAGGCTTCAGAGGGAAGACTGAGTGCTTGAATGGAGAATAATTGGTGTTAAAAGATAAGAGAATGTGTGTGTGTGTGTGTGTGTAAGAGTAAGAGAAGATACCATTAGTGCTTCTAAGGGCTGAGTCGGAGTGGAAAGTTAGGCATTGTAAAATAAGATAGTTTATAAAAACAGACAAATCAGTGATTACCCTCTAAGGCCTACAGGTCCACTTTACTGTGTTATCAACCAACATAGTTGGGTTTGGATCATAGTTGTTACTCAAAAAGTAAGAATCTTCTTAAAAAAGAATCAAAGTCTAAAGAGGTATCTTGTGTCATTCCCCTGTAATAAATATAAAAGCATCAAATATTTTGGCCTCTTTAAAACCTGCATTTCATTTTTGAGGGCAGGATCCCATGTATTTTGTTTTAGATATTAATATCTGTAATTTCTACCTTTTTTGTTCTATAAAAGTCTGAATTTATGCTAGATGATTCTTGGTAACTGTATTTGTTTAAGTTATATGTAAATATAAAAAACAATTTATTAGCTTAAGTCCCTTGAAATTATCTTTATGTATATGTGCTTACAGAGTAGAAATGTTCATTCAGTAAACATATATTAGTTATTCTCTAAATG
>NW_006294339.1:1280559-1289836 GCF_000327345.1 Myotis davidii | reverse complement strand
GATTCTTGGATGAAAATGCTATTTTCATTTGATTTACTTTAGTTTTATTTTATTAATTTTGAACTGGATGTGTTTTGACAGGTCAATAGGTAACATCAAATAATATCAAATGTGTTATTTGGAGAGTCTTATGCTCTTAAGATATTGTTTCCCAGCTTTGGTCTTTCAGATACATTTTATTCATTAATAACTTGACATCAAATTATATCATCCAGACATACTCATTTTGGAAGAAATATTTCAGTATGTCTATTATAGCTAAATTTTAAAATGAGGTGAGGGTATTTAGGATGTTGGGTTGGATGACTTAAAATCTAATAATAAAATTAATTTTTTATGCAGATCTTTGATGGAAAACAGATTCCACAGAGAATGGTTGATGGATGGAATGCTTTTTTCTTTGATAAAACAGAAGAACTGGTAATTTTTAAGTAATCTTTATGTTATGGAATGCTGACTGATAAATGTTAGGATTGGCATAATTTAATTTAATAATTTTACTTGGATTTAGAGTCTATATTTTGGATAGTTTAGATATTTCTCTTTCTTTCTTTTTTCTCACCTGTAGAAAAAACGTTTACCTTCACTTGGAAAGAATACAGAAACATTAGGAGAGCTTTGGTTGGGATTGCTTCGCTTCTATACTGAAGAGTTTGATTTCAAGGAATATGTAATTAGCATTCGGCAGAAAAAGCTGTTAACAACTTTTGAAAAGCAGTGGACGTCCAAATGCATTGCAATCGAAGGTAATCATTTAACTGATATTCATTAAGAAACAAAATAAAATGAAAAGCCAATTTCATGTGGTAAAGGGAAATGAGGGGAAAACTGAAACATTAGATTTTGGAATATTCTTTTGATTTTTATCAGTTTCCATCCTTTATAATTTAAAAAAATAATTTGCTGCTTGGGTGATCCGATTTACATAGTATTAGGTTGCAGTCATGACTACTAAGTATATTTAATGTTACAGTGAACGTAATTCTCAATTAAAAATAAAATTTTTCTTTTCTAGATCCTTTTGACTTGAATCATAATCTTGGTGCTGGAGTTTCTAGAAAAAGTAAGTTTTAAATATAGAAATTCCCTGCTCTTAAAGCTCTTACACATTAAGATCTATATCTTTATTGTTGTTTTTTTCTTCAATAGTGACCAATTTCATCATGAAGGCATTTATCAATGGAAGGAAACTTTTTGGTACTCCCTTTTATCCACTCATTGGCAGAGAAGCTGTAAGTTGACATAATTTGAATTCTGAATCTTCTCTTTTTTCTTATATAAGTTTTTTTTTTAATAGTACAAGAACCTACTCTTATTTCTAAATTGGTGTTAGACATAGGGACAGAGACAATTGCACTTATCATAGTCCATAATGAGCTACCCATTTGCTAAATTTTGTTTATCTATTTGTTTATTTGTTAAATTCTGTCTTCCCCACTAGACTATATTTCCATGAGGACAGTCCATATCCATAAAATTTACCATCATAGCTCCAATGCCTATCATAGTGTCTGACAAAAAGCATATATCAAATAAGCATTTGTTGAATGACTAAGGGAGGATAGTCAAGACTCAGAATCCTTAAACTTTGAATTTGAGGTGCTACCCACTGCAACTCTTTATCTCTTGTAATATTTATGAAAATATAAACACAGAGGACAACACCAAAAAATACTTTATTTGCTGAGGCGTTTCTAATTTTGATGTAGCATTAGTAAGCTGAATTAGATAGCATGGATTAAGAGGATTCCTTTTGCCTGAACTGGGTAGCATAGTATCTGCCATTCCTCTTGATCTCACTTTGGCTTTTTTTTTTAGAGATCGAAGTACTTCCTAACTCATTTTTTAAAAAAATTGACTTTAAAAAGAGGAAGGGGGTTATGGGAAGGAGAGAAATAAAGAGAGAAAGAGAAACATCAGTGTGAGTGAGAAACATCAATCAGTTGCCTACTGTAGGGCTCCGACTTGGGATCCAACTGGGTATGTGCCGTGACTGGGAATTGAACCTGCCACCTTTTGGTTTACAGGGAAACGTTCCAACCAACTGAGCCAAGACTATCTCACCCTGGTTTTTGTTTGCTTTCCAATGGAAGAGATCTTAGTTTCACAGAGAAAGAAACTTCCAAGAGAAGTAATCTCAAGAGAGAAACCATGTTTCTACTATTCATAATGAATATCCTTGATTTTGTTCAGTCCACTTTTAGGACTTTTTCTTAGGGGTATAAGATGAGGAAAGCAGAGAAGTCTGAGCTTTCTTCCCCTGGGGCATTGTTTCTTAGACCTGTTTGTTTCTTTTTCTTTTTTTTTTTGTTTGTTTTTTCTTTAAGAGAGGAAGAGGGAGAGAGAGAAAATGAGAGAGAAAGAAACATCAATGATGAAGAGAATAATTGATCGGCTGTTTCCTGCATGCCCCACACTGGAGATCGTGCCTGCAACCTGGGCATGTGCCCTTGATTGGAATCGAACCCGGGACCCATCAGTCTGCAGGCCAACACTCTATCCACTGAGCCATGCAAGCTAAGGCTCAGACAATTTTTTTTTGTTTTACCTCTTGGGGTAAAAATGATTACAAGGGAGAGATGAAAAATGACAATAAAGTTTGAAAGAATACAAAAGTCATACATGAACAAAATGTCTAATAAAAGGGAAATCCAATAAGTGTATTAAAATACTAGAGGCCCACCGTGCAAAATCGCAGGAGACCCAGTGTCAAGCCCCTGCCCACCCGCACATGCAGCCCCGACCACCTGCGTGCACCGTGCATGCAGTCCCGCCCACCTTGAAGACAGTTGTGGACGAGATAAGAATAGTTTCCTGCCCTAACCTTTCCTTCTCAGGAGCACTTGACCTTCATTGGAAGATGAGAATTGAACAGAGCAACACTTACTTGTTCCCATGAAGAAATCATATGACGTTAAGCAGGCGCCTTTTGGCATTTGGTTGTGATGGCGTGATGGCCACGGGGTTTTTTATAATAGAGATTAATTTAAAAAGCAATAAATGGAAAGCATAGTTAAAACAAATATGATGCACTGATAAGGCATTTTACCTGAAAATTACGGGAATTCCATCTATTAGTGTGAACACATGCACATCTTTAGTGGGAACCTAGCAATTTCATGCAGTCAGACTTTTTAGAATAAATAAATAAGTAAGTAAATAAATAAATAAGAGTCCTTAGTAAACTGGAAATGTGCTCATTTTAGTCTGTGATAACAAAGTGTCAGTAACTCTTAATAACTCAATATGTTATAAGTAGTTCTAATAAATATTAGCGTCTGTGATTTTGACTCACTTGGTGTAAGAGCCAGACATCAGTTTGGGGCCTATCAATAGAGGCCTATGGATCTGCTAACCATTTTGTTGTTGTTGTTAATCCTCACCCGAGGATATTTTTTCCATTGATTTTTAGAGAGTGGAATGGAGGGAAGAAGTGGGAGAGAGAAAGAGAAACATCTATGTGAAAGAGATACATCGACTGGTTGCTTCCCGTTCGCACCCCAACTGGGGTTGGGGGTCAGAACTGCAACTCAGGTTTGTGTTGTGACTGGAATCGAACCCACAAACTTTTGGTCTGAGGGCCAACTCTCTAACCATTAAGCAACACCCACCGGCCAGGGCTGCTAACCATTTTTTGATCATCTTTATTCTGTTTTAAAGGACAATACATAGTATTCTGTAGCTTGGATCTATCAGTTTAATATTTTTCTTTGATGGACATTAAGTTTTTATTATATCAGTATTATAACGGATATTATAACAAATATCCTTGTTTAATAGTCTTTCATGCTTATATTTTCCATAGTAAAGTTTATTCTTTCAATAGACGTTGATTGAATTTCTACTTTGTAACTGTTTTTCTATGTACAAGGATTATAACAGCATACAAAATAGATGTGTCTCATTCCTTAGACACTAGTGAAAATGAAGACAAGTATATTTTCTTTCACCTTTCTTGCTCACTTAAATATTTCTACTTCAACTATTCTACGTCATTAGGTCCTCTAATATATTGACCCATTTTCTCTCATTCTGTCAGTTTTCTGTCTTCATTTTTCTCCCCTTTTAACTTATATTCCTGGTCTACTTTTTGGCATATACTTTTAATTCCTTTGTTCCATTGTTCTTTTGCACCTGATGTGTTCAACCTGACATGAATTTAACCATCCACCATCTGTCTTTGCTTGGACTGCTAAGCACTGGTGGAAAAAAGTCATAAACTTAGGTAGTTTTACTTATATAATTATAAATTAATGTTCACCACTCTCACCTGGGCTTCTGATATTATCTGACTTTTAAATTTTATTTTATATTTCAAGGATAGTTGACATTGAGTATTATCTTGTATTAGTTTCAAGTGTACAGCATAGTGGTTAGACAATCATATACTTTACAAGGTGATACCCATGATATTTCAAGTACTCAACTGGCACCATATGTAGTTATTATATAGTATTATTGACTATATTCCCTATGCTGTACTTTTACATCCTCATGACCATTTAGTAACCGCCAATTTGTACTTCTTAATCCATTCACCTTTTTTACCCAGTTCCCCAATCTCCCTTCCCTCTGGATCTGTTTCTGTTCTGTTCTGTTTGTTTTGTTCTTTAGATTCCAGATAGAAGTGAAATCATATCATGTCTTTCTCTCTCTGACTTATTTCACTTAGCATAATATCCTCCAGGTCCATCCATGCTGTCGCAAATGGTAAGATTTCATTCTTTTTTGGGCATTATCTGACATTCTTATTAGATTTCTTTAGTTACCTGTATTTCCTATTCAATAAGAACTGTTTGAAATTTCATTTATTTTACTTAAAAGTCAATACCCATTGCATTTTGTCCCACCTTTCACCTCTGCCATTCTCACTCTTAGATGTTTTCCCTCTGAGACAAAAAATATCAGAGCAATTCCTTCAACAGTCGGCTACCAGATCTATAATTCTGCCTGCAGCTGCAGATCCCTCTCCTTTATCAGAGACTGGTCCTTCCATATGCACTTCCATAGATCCATTTATTATTCTCTTGAGTCTTCAGCCTCTTTATCTGTGAAGATATTTTCAAAGATGAAATACATAAAATGTAATTGCAGATTAGCATTTTACAGGGGGGGGTGGGGAACCGTTTTTCTGCCAAGGGCCATTTGGATATTTATAACATCATTCGAGAGCCCTACAAAATTATCAACTTAAAAATTATCCTGATATATTTGGTCAAGCATTTAATTAACTCACCCCTAATGTCTTGGCAGGGCCTGACCAAATGATTTCCCTGGTCTTATATGGCCTTTGGGTCAGACGTTCCCCACACCTGATTTAATAGATGAACATTTGCCATTGATTTTAATTATAGGGAATACTAACTTTAAACTTCAACTAAGAGAAATGTCTCTTTCTGAGGGACATTAGTTAATTAGTAAACTTGTATTACAAAAAATTCTATTCGATCAGTATATTTTGCAATGGGCCATTTGGATATTTATAACATCATTCGAGAACCCTACAAAATTATCAACTTAAAAGTTTTTTAATATAAACTTTTGAGGAAATTTGCTTTCTCTTTTGTTATGTAAGCACCTAACCTACATACTATCTTCAGTTTTGCCACAACACCTAAAATATTTACCATTTGGCTCTTTATAGAAAAAGTTGCTGACCCCAGGTCTAGGTCACCTTACTGGGTGGATTAAAGAGATTCAGGAATAAAATGGATGCAATTTGGTGATTAACTACAGGTTATGGTACAGGAGAAGAAGTTGAGGATGACTCCTAGGTTTCTGCCTTAGGCAACGTGAGTGAATTGAGAAAGGCCTTCATTTTGTCCTGGAAAAAATATGATGATTTTATTTAGCTACATTGGTTTCATCAGTAGTAAATGTGAGGAATTTTTAAAAATACTACTTTATTGAAATATAATTCACATTCTGTATAATCCATATAAAGTGAGCAATACAGTGTTTTTTGGTATAGTTGCAGGATTGTGCAACTGCCACCACAATCTAATTTTAGAACATTTTCATCCTCTCTCAAGGAAACTCCTGTTCCCATTAATAGTGAATCCCCATTCGTTCTCTCTCCCACTCCTCAAACCACTAATCTACTTTTTGTTTCTGTAAATTTGTTTATCGTGTATATTTCATATAAATGGAATCATAGAATGTGTAGCCTTTTGTTACTGACTTCTTTCATTTAGTGTAATCTCTTTAGAGCTTCTTCATGTTGTAGCATGTATCAAAATTTCATTCCTTCATTCCTTTTTACAATTGAATGGATATATATCGCATTTTATCCATCCATTCACTTGTTGGCCATTTGTGTATTTTATAGTTTTTGGCAATTATGAGTAACACTGCTGTGAATATTTCTGTACAAATTTTTGTCTGGATGGACGTTTTCATTTTAGGGGTATGTATATACCTAACAGTGGACTTGCTGGGTCGTTTTGACAAATTTATGTTAACTTTTCTTAGGAACTGCCAAACTGTTTTATAAAGCAGCTGTGCTATTTTATGTTTCCACCATCAATATATGTGTGTTCTAGTTTTTCTGCATCCTCACCAATACTTATTATTGTGAGTATGTCACCTACTTTTATCCTTGACTTTAGATAGATTTGAAGAACACCAAGGAGATATCTTTTCTTGCTTTCCAGAGATATGTGTATTGTCAGAACAAGCTAGTCTTTGTGATAGTGCCAAATGGAGCTAAAGCTTAGAAGGTACTCTCATAAAACAAAAGTGAGCCAGTTTGATGATTCCTGGTCAGGACACATGACTTAGGTTTTGGGTTTGATCCCCAGCGGGGGGCATGCAGGAGGCAGCAGGTTGATGTTGATATTTTCTCTCATTGATGATTCTCTCTCTCTCTTTCTTCCCCTTCCTCTTTCTCTAAAATTAATTCAAAAAATACTAAAAACATCAAAAGATTTTCTCATTTACATTGAGCTCTTTTTTACAGAGAATAATTCCTTTCCAGAAGTAGCCTGCTATAGCAATAAGCATGAGCTTTGGAGTCAAATAGCCTTAGCTTTAAATCCTTTCTTTGTCTGCTACTTACCAGCTTTTTTACTATGGGCAAATGACTTTTCTGAAGCGAAGTTTCCTCAAGTATGAAATAAAAATGAATATAGCATCTACTATATTGAGATATTATGCAGAGATGCTGCAGATGAATGAGAAAACTGTGTGGATGTAAAGTGTTTGTTAGCAACTGAGATATTGACGGTGATAATTCTGAATCTCATTTTTTTTGTTAGGTTTTTTTTTTGGTGTTTTCATTTTGTTTCCTATGAATCTCATTTTTACGTCATTTTAATTGCAGTGAAATATTTGTTATTATTTATTTTATTTTTTTTAAAAACCACGTTTGCATCTTGGTCTCCTTTCCATTTGTTTTAAAAAGTTTATAGTGATTTTTTTCTAATAAAGTTGTATTTTCTCCCTAGGAGTACTTCTTTGATTCCAGAGTATTAACAGATGGAGAACTGGCTCCCAATGATCGATGTTGCCGTGTTTGTGGAAAAATAGGCCACTACATGAAAGACTGTCCTAAAAGGAGAAGGTTGGCAAATGATTTTGTATCAGTGTAACAGGGAAATTAAAGTTAAGGTCAATTGTAGCTATAACTGTGTTCAGATATCTTTAAGTGAGAAAGTTCAGGGCTTTATTTGTGATACCATGGTGTCTCATAATGTTCATTCATTTATTTAATGTTTTGTTTTTTTAATTGAATAAGCATTTATTGACACCTACTGTATGCTGGGAACTGTGCTAGGAGCCAAGGGAAGAAAAAAAAATACCAAGTCATGGGATTCTGGCTGAGGACCTCACAGTCTTACTGATAATTAAAATATAATTAACTGAATTTTTTTAGGTATATGCTGTGAGGTATATAACATTTACTTTAAGGAACATGCATTTTATGTACCCCTTAAAAATATAACTATGAAAAATACTTTCCTGCATTATATATATATATATATACTGTGTTTAATAGGCCAGGAAAATCCCTTCTTTAGTTACCATGTCTTTCCTAATTATAAAGGCTTAGCACTTTTCAGGGAGAACAGGCTCTCTAGTTTTTATCACTGCTATTTTATTTGCTAAGTTTAGGCAAGATACTTATCTTCTCTAAACCACAGTTTCTTCCCCAGTAAAATGAAGATAATAAATACCAATCTCTAAGGATTGTTACAAGATTAAATTTAGATGTTTTAAAAATGTTTTTAATGTGATATTTTATTATAAAAGTACTGGAATACCCAGTTTTTGCCATATGAGTAGGTGTGCTATAAATGTGAATTCCTTTGCCTTCAAAAAGATGCATGAAACATGGGCATGTTAGTTCTTTTAATTGTGAGACTTGTATAGTTTAGTTGTTCTGTGACTCCCTCAGTTTACAAGTCCCTAGCCCCACATTATTGGTATCAGCAGTTTACTGTTTAGAGTAAAGAAGAAAGACAGTGAAGAAGAGAAGGAAGGGAATGAAGAAGAGAAAGACTCTCGAGACCTTCTGGACCCTCGAGACCTCCATGAAACTCGAGACTTCAGAGAATCACGCGACCTCAGATGTTTCATATGTGGAGATGCAGGACATGTAAGAAGGGAGTGCCCAGAGGTCAAGCTGGCCCGTCAGAGGAATAGCAGTGTGGCAGGTAAATAGAAAAGATTAATAGTTTCTGGTGAAAATGAAGTAATTTATATTGATGTCATTCTAAGGACTCTAATTCTTCTCTGTTCCAAACCTAGCTGTATGATATTGGACCTTATGATTTCTTAAAAAGAAAAAATTTAGGCTTTTATCTTGAATGAACAGTATTTGGATATGTTCACTTTCTAGGTCTTAGCAGTCTGTTGTATTCAGTCAATTCCCTCTAAGTATTTTTTAGATTTTAGTCACACTAATTTCTCTCAATATAAAAGTTAACAGCCCAGCTGGTGTGGCTGAATGGTTGAGTGTTGACCCATGAACCAGGAGTTAGAGTTTGATTCCCGGTCAGGGCAAATGCTTGTGAGCTTGATCTCTTGTAGGTGGGCATGCAGGAGGCAGCCAATTGATATTTCTCATCATTGATGTTTGTATCTTTCCCTCTCCCTTCCTTCCTCTCTCTGAATTAAAAAAAAAAAGTTAACAGAAATTAACTCTCTCATGCCCCCCCCCCCCAAATTAATGAGAAGTTTTATTCTGGGAATATATCCTATCTAATAAAAGAGAAACATGGTAATTGGCGTATGACTGCTACCCTTCCCATTGGCTAATCAGGGCAATATGCAAATT
>NW_006294339.1:1265333-1279543 GCF_000327345.1 Myotis davidii | reverse complement strand
TATATATATATATATACACACACACACATATGAGAAATTATATCTCTTCCCACTGCTGTTATGAGAGAGAGAGAGAGAGGGAGATCTGTTCTTTTTATATTTCATAAGGAATTTTAAGAATTAAAAACCCAAATGAGAGTGTATTGAAAGAAAAAAATAAAATATTTTAGAAGTGATGATTTTCAGTTATTCAGATTCTTCCTACAGAAGCTAATTTCTCAAATATATTGTCTCCTTAAGAGAAACAGTGTGACATTTGTTCTGGTTTCTAGGACCATTGTATTTTCTAATGATCAGGATTGAAAAATGGCTTTAAAAAATAGTTGTTGTAAGTCCTTCGCTAACATTTCATAGTTTAAAAGTCCAAGTTTATAAAATCTTAGACTTGAGACTCTAGATTGTCATTTCTCTGCTATTTTCTTTCTTTTGATTTTCTTTCTAATGTTTTCTCTTAGCAGCCCAGCTGGTTCGCAACCTTGTAAATGCCCAACAAGTGGCTAATTCATCCCAGCAACAGGGTGATCAATCCATAAGGACTAGACAGTCCTCAGAATGTGTAAGTACTCTGCCTGCAAAGGGGTTAGTCTTGGCCAGGAGATAGTACTATTTTGGCTGGGTGACAGCCAATCTTTGCAGACTGGTAAATGCAATCTTCCAGATTACATATTGCTTTTTATTTTTTAATAAATTTTATTGATTTTTTACAGAGAGGAAGGGAGAGGAATAGAGAGTCAGAAACATTGATGAGAGAGAAACATCGATCAGCTGCCTCCTGCACACCCCCTACTGGGGATGTGCCCGCAAACCAAGGTATATGCCCTTGACCAGAATCGAACCTGGGACCTTTCAGTCCACAGGCCGATGCTCTATCCGCTGAGCCAAACCGGTTACGGCTACATAATGCTTTTTAGAGGGCCCTTGCTACGCATATGAAGTGGAAAGGAGCATTATTTTGGGGGTAATGCAGATTTATGTTTATACCTGTGAGTAAGCTCCTTAACTTCATTGAGCCTGCTTCCTTATTTGTAAAATAAGATAACTACCTAATAAGGTTGTTGGTTAGATTAAAATAAGTTAATGACTTTAAAGTTGCAGGTTTTGCCCAATGTAAAGATATCTGTACCATTAATAAAAATAGACAAAAAAATTGAGCTATATTAGGGGTTTGGTATGTTGGAGCAATACACACATGGCATTTCACTTGCTTGAAACTTTTGTCTGTCTTCTTATAGCTGTTATGGATACCTAGTGAAATATACCCTGTAAAAGACAGAGTATTGAATTAGAATTCAGATTCACAGATTTCATATTAACTTTGTTGAATTACTCTTAACCTTTGTCTGAATCTGTATTTACCTTGCACTTCTTATATTAATTCAATATTAATTGAATGTTTATTATAAACCTGACATTGTGCTTTAGTGCTTCACACTTATCAAATTTAATACTTTTAGTGGCCATGTGAAATGGTAGGTAATTAGTATTGTTGAATTTTACAAATTGGGTAGCTGAGAACAAGAAATTAAGAGATTCAAACCCAGGTCTATGTAGTTTCAAAGCTGTTAACTCTTAAATATGTTAAAGCTGATGTGATCTGCATTTTAGAAAAAATAGAACATTTGAAAACTAGTAATAGGGAGAGTCTTGGAAGAACATTTAGGAGCCCACTAAAATGTATCTACTGTCCTGAACTTGGTGTTTATGTTTTCTACATGTATCGTTTAATCTTCACAAAAGCTTTTGAGGTAGGTTGTTATTTATATTTTATTTTATTATTTTTTAAATATATTTTATTGAGAGGAAGGGAGAGGGATAGAGAGCCAGAAACATCGATGAGAGAGAAACATTTTTTTTAAAATTCTATTTTATTGATTTTTTTACAGAGGGGAAGAGAGAGGGATAGAGACTTACAAACATCGATGGGAGAGAAACACTGATCAGCTGCCTCCTGCACACCTCCTACTGGGTGTGTGCCCGCAACCAAGGTACATGCCCTTGACCGGAATCAAACCTGAGCCCCTTCAGTCCGCAGGCCGACATTCTATCCCAGCCGTGGGCAAACTACGGCCCGTGGACCATATCCGGTCCGTTTGAAATGAATAAAACTAAAAAAAAAAAAAAGACCGTACCCTTTTATGTAATGATGTTTACTTTGAATTTATATTAGTTCACACAAACACTCCATCCATGCTTTTGTTCCAGCCCTCCGGTCCAGTTTAAGAACCCATTGTGGCCCTCGAGTCAAAAAGTTTGCCCACCCCTGCCACTGAGCCCAACCGGTCAGGGCAAGAGAGAGAAACATCGATCAGCTGCCTCCTACACACCCCTACTGAGGATGTGCCCACAACCAAGGCACATGCCCTTGACCGGAATCGAACCTGGGACCCTTCAATCCGCAGGCCGACGCTCTATCCACTGAGCCAAACCAGTTAGGGCTATTATTTATATTTTAGAGGTCAAGAAACTGAGGTTTGAGTTTCTTGCCTGAGGTCAACAGGTACTTGGAACCAGAACTTAAACCCTCAAGCTGTCTCCAAAACTTATGCTCTAAGCCACTTTCCTATACTGTCTCTAATTTTCATTCTCTGCTTCTAGCACTTACTTTTCTGTCAGCTGAGATTTGGGAAGAGTCTAATGGATGTTACTATTCTGATGTCTCACAAAGCACTTCAACCTCAACATGTCTAGAATGTACCTTATGTTCTTTCCAACTCCCCTCTTTCTCTTATGTTCACCCTTTCATTAAATGATCCCACGATCTAGTTTCCAGAACTACTCCCTGCCACTCAACCCTCACATCCAATCAGTCACCAAGTTCTAGTATTTGTGCATATTAAAATAATCAGCTCTCCGTGGCCAGGTGGCTCAATTGGTTGGAGCGTCATCCTGTATACCAAAAAGGTAGCAGGTTTAATTGCCTGTCAGGGTACATACCTAGGTTGTGGGTTGGATCCCCAGTTGGAGCACATGTGGGAAGCAACTGATCAATGTCTCTCTCCTCACATTGATGTCTCTCTCTCTCTCTCTCTCTCTCTCTTCCCCCCCCCTCCTTCCCTCCCTCCCTCCTTCTCTCTCTCCCTCCCTTTACCCCTCTTCTCTTTCCTTCTCTCAAAATCAATTAAAAATCATATCCTTGTGTGAGGATTTAAAAAAAAAAAAGTTGGCTCAGCCATTTGCTTCCCTTTGTCCCTATATTGTATTTCCTTGGCATAGGCTACCATCATCTCAGGACTTCTGTATTTATTATAGCAGCTTTTTAAACAGTCTCAGCAGTCTTTCATTTAAAATATTCTCTCTTCCTTCCTATTGAGCCAGAACATTTTTTCTAAAATGCAGATTGATCATGTTTCTGATGTGTTTGAAACCCTTCAGTGGTTTCCCAATGCCCTCAGGATGGAGTCTAAACTATAGCGCCTATAGGAACGAACCTTCATTATTTACCCCTCTGTAGTTCTTCAGTCTCAGATCTGCCATTCCCCTTCCCTTATAATAAACTTCTTTTAGGTTCCAATTACTTGAAAAGCCACATGTTTTTGTGCTTACAGATTATCAGTCACGTTGTTCCCTCTGCTGAAACACTCTGTATTCCTACTCTTTTAAATCAGATGGGTTTCTACTTACCCTGGAGTCTCAACTTAGGGTCATTTTCTCTGTGAAGCTTTCCTTGGTTTCCTCTTTCTTCCAAAGTTGGTTTGGGTGTCACTCTGTGATTTCAGTATACACTGTACACTATTACATTATTTTTCATAGTAATAATTGTACTTTGTTGTGATTGCTTATGTAATCGTGATCTGCTCCTTCTCCTTTCCCCACAAAATTTAAGCTCCATGAGAGCATACCTATGAGTATTGTATTTTTAATTTCTGAACAATGCTTAGTATATAATTGCTGACACTTAGTTAATACTTGTTGAAGGACGGAATGAAAGTGACTGTGAGATATTTAGATGTAAGTTTCTAGTTACAATTGGAAATCTGGGTTCTACACGATGAGAATGATTTCTGGGTTCTCCTTTGGGCAGTATAAAGGTTTATGAGGTAATACCTATCAGAGGGTGGGTTTGAGAACCTTGCAAATTCTACCTTCATGTAATCTGGGATTCTACTATTTGTTATGTACATCATAGAGCTCTGTTTTTTAATGTTCTAATGAAATAACTCCATAATTTTCTATTTTGATAATCTCTGCTTTTATAAAATTAAGATGTTTATAAATTAATTTAAAAATGTATCTTTTTTTTCCTTTGCAGTCTGATTCACCATCTTATTCTCCCCAGCCCCAACCATTTCCACAGAACCCTTCCCAATCCGTTGCTATTACCCAGGCTTCATCCCAGCCAGGATCCCAACCCAAACTTTGCCCACCTCAGCAGGGAGCCCAGCCCCCCCATCAGGTCCAGATGCCTATATATAACTTTCCCCAGTCACCACCAGCTCAGTATTCTCCCATGCACAATATGGGATTGTTGCCAATGCATCCCCTCCAGATCCCTGGCCCATCCTGGCCTATCCATGGCCCAGTGATCCACTCTGCACCAGGCAGTGCCCCTAGCAATATTGGCCTGAACGATCCCAGCATCATCTTTGCACAGCCTGCTGCCAGACCTGTGGCAATCCCTAACTCCTCTCATGATGGACACTGGCCTCGTACTGTGGCTCCAAATTCCCTGGTGAACAATGGTGCAGTGGGGAATTCGGGTAACCCTTTTTTTCTTCTTTTGTGTCTGTCTGTCTGTCTGTAGAAAAGTTTGGGTGATTAGTATTACTGGTTGAACTTGGGGAAATAAATGTGAAGATAAGGATGACAAGCAGTATTTGTGGAGGGACCATTTATTATGTGGCATCGGGCAGTTGCTTAATTTCTTTGTGCATTGGTTTCATCTGTAAAATAGGGATTGAATAGTATCTAACTCACAGAAATGTTATGAATACTAAATGTCATATACATAAATGTTAGCTTTTTCGTATTTGAAATTTTGACTGCAACACTGCTTTGTGTATGTATTATTAGCACTTATTTTACAGTTGAAGAAATTGAAGGGGTAAGTAACTTAACTATCATGTTATCATAATAAATCATAGTAGATCCAAGATTTAATCCAATTTTTTCTTCAAAACCTGTGTTCTTTGCCCTAGATTCTTACTATCTCCCAATAAGAAGCAAGTCTTTGGAAAGAAAGAGATATTGGTAGCATTTTGTAGCATTAAAATATTTTTTTCTGATATTTAAATAATAGATATTCATTATAGGACATTTGAAAATCATTCATAATCTTAATTCCTATACATAATTGCTAAGTAGTATTTTGGTTTATTGCCACCCATTCATTGTCTAATACTTGCATATTTATAAATAGTTCATATATGCCATAAATCTAGTTTTGTATCCAGCTTTTTAGTAATAATTTTTATTTTAAAAATTATTATGGAAAATTTGAAATGGACACAAAAGGAGAGAGTAAAATATAATGAATTCTCCCTTCCCCTGTAGCAGCTTTAATAGTTACCAACATTTGCTGTTCTTTTATCTGACCCCTGCTTGCCATTAAAAAAATTGGGGGCTTGATTATTTAATCAAATATGAGACATTGTATCAAATTTTCTTGTAAACTTTATCTCTTAAAAACAATCAAGACCATACCCAGGATTATCTAATACCCAGCCCTTGTTCCTTTTCCCCTATTTCTCTAAAATTACTATTTTTTACTTATTTGAATTGATCTTCAAGCAAAGCCCATTCATTGTATGCAGCTAGTATGGATTTTAGTTTTCTTGCTCCCTACTCCTCCATAGACTATATCTCCTAATTTGAGTTTCTGATAGGATATTTAATGAATAAGGGTAGCGTTTTTCAGTTATTTCTTGCCTCATTGTGACCCTAAATGAGAAAAACCATCAATAATAATCCAGAAGATACAGGGGATACTACACTTAAAGATCATCTCAAAGGGAAGTAGATTGGTGGGTATAGTTTGCCAGAGAAAGTATAGGAGTCATATTTTTTTGAGTGCCTACTTATATACCAGAACTTGTACAAGCCACTTTTATTTTTGTTATCTACTTTAATCCTCACAACCACCTGAGGTTCATAATTGAGCCTTAGTAATTTTTGTAACTATGATTTGAACTTATTAGACCTGTTGGCTCTAAAACCCTAGTTCTCAAGTATTATACAACAGTGCCTCAGCTTCTAATAAATAGAATCGCTTTTCAGGCCAAGATATAATTAGGATAGTTGGTATTGTCTTTGGATAAAATGTAAACTCCTCAATGATGTACTAAGGTTTTATTGAAATACAAATCCTACCTACCTATTCAGCTTTTCTGTTACCACTTCCTCCCTTTACCCCTATTTCTATTTTGTCAGTTATTTTGAAGCTTCCCAAATTTACTGTGCTTTTCTGCATTCTGACTTTTAAACATGCTATTCCTTTTGTCTAAAATGGCATCCTTGCCCCATTTTACATAACTTGTTCCTTTAATTTAAAACTTAATTTTAGTCAGTTATCTTAGGGAAAACTTTATCCTAGAACAACTTGTTTAGCCCTGTCTTTGAACACATTCTACTGATGTTATAGCAATTGCAACATATTATTGCACATATATTCTATATGTCTCCTGTATAAGTAAATTGAGCACAATGACAGTGTTTGATTTTTTTTAAAAAAAATGTTTTGGTATCCTTTGCATTTAGCATAGTTCTTGCCAGTCATAGGTATTCTTTGTGGAATGAAGAACCATATGAGTGAACAAACTGATGTTTTAAAATGTCTTTTCTTTCTTATTGAAATGCAGAACCAGGCTTTCCAGGACTAAATCCTCCAATTCCTTGGGAACATGCACCACGCCCCCATTTTCCTCTTGTCCCAGCTTCGTGGCCTTATGGTTTGCATCAAAACTTCATGCATCAGGGAAATGCCAGATTTCAGCCCAACAAACCTTTCTATACTCAAGGTACTGTTGCTTACCAATTTATTAATGTGCTGGGTGGGTTCTGGGACAAGGAGCCTTTGTGAAGGTCAGGATCTGGGAGTGAGAATTCATGCATTCAGTAAACATTTGAGAAAACATACTGTTTGTCAGACTATGATAGGTGCTTATTGCTCAAGCAAGAATTAAATAAGACTCCCATGCTTAATGCATACCGGTGTTTTATTATGAGAGCCAGACATGTAAAATAGAAAAGAATAGGAGCGTAGAGGAATCATATGACGTTGCTTTAGCAGTGAGAGCAGAGTATGGGCACCAGGGATCAAATCACACAAGATTTTTACATTTGAACTGGACCTTGAAAGAGGTACAGGATATTTTTCCCCTAGATATAATAAGACTAGAGCAGGGGTGAGCAAACTTTTTGACTCGAGGGCCACAATGGGTTCTTAAACTGGACCGGAGGGCCGGAACAAAAGCATGGATGGAGTGTTTGTGTGAACTAATATAAATTCAAAGTAAACATCATTACATAAAAGGGTACAGTCTTTTTTTTTTTAGTTTTATTCATTTCAAACGGACCGGATCCGGCCCGCGGGCCATAGTTTGCCCATGGCTGGACTAGAGGATGGTAAATGGGAAAGACTGTATAGGTGAAGAGACTAGAGAAGGTAGACTGGGGCCATATCATGAGAGTTTGGACTCAGTTTATTCGGAAGTCAGGATCTAATAGAAGTTTCTGTTTTTTAAAATATATTTTTATTGATTTCAGAGAGGAAGGGGAAAGCGAGAGAGAGAGAGAAACATCAAGGATGAGGGAGAATCACTGAGGGGCTGCCCCCTGCATGCTCTCCACTGGGGATTGAGCCTGCAACCTGGGCATGTAACCCTGACTGGGAATTGAACTATGACCTTTCTGATTTATAGGTCAGTGCTCAACCACTGAGCCACACCGGCTGGGCTCTAATAGAAGTTTTTTGAGTTGAGCAGTGACATGGACAGATTTGATTAGTAAAGCTAAGATTTGAATGACATTAGAATTCGTTATATTCTCTTGGTACTAATGTACCAGTAATGGCTTTAATCTAAGTAGTGAATATTATAAACTAAGGAGAAAGACAAGGAACTTAGATGATTTTATCTAGCCTACTTGCCTCTCAATCCTAGTAGGGAATGTTCAGCTGTTCGTTAAGCTAGTTCAAAAAACTAGAATCAGAGTTATTACAGTTAAACTTAGGAGTTCAAGAAATTAAAGAAATACACTCAGGAAATATTGACTGAATGAAATGATAATTATAAGGGGAAGCCACTGGTATGACTGTCAGGCTTCCTAAACTATCCATGTTTTGCTGGGGCATCCCAGTATTATAGATTAGCAGAACTTTGATGATGACTGCTTTTCTTCTTCTGAGCAAAGAACTAGGGCTGAGGGAAGTTTCATTGGTCATACAAGCCTTTTTAGGAATAGAGTCTGAAGTTCTTCCCTGGTGGGTTTGTTTCCCTTGATTCCTCTGCTCCGTCTCTCTTTTGTCTTCTTTCTTTTATGTTTTGACATGCTTAGTCACTTCTTCACTGTCTAAATAGAAAAAAAGAATAGCTGCAAGTTAATTCTAGGGGATTATCAGATAAATAGGCACAAGCCTTTCAGTTTCCTGTCTGTGTTGTGTCCAACAGACAGATGTGCCACCCGTCGGTGTAGAGAGCGTTGTCCCCACCCACCAAGAGGAAACGTGTCGGAGTAATGCGAGTCCATTTTCTTTCAGCTGGTCTACCGATGCACAGCAACCAGCCAATCCTGCTGTCTCAAGGGTATCCGTACCTCAATGTCAGTTACATTCAGCAGAAAAAGTGACATTTAATGGAAAGCAAAACAAATCAGGTCCTGATTTAAAATTTTAACACGTTTAGATAGCTTATTTAAATTCTAAGACTGTTTTTAAGAACTGTATTATTTGTATATAAATATGAACTATAGTTTTTACTAGTATCACCAAATTGAGTGATACAAATTTCATCTATTTTATTACCCTATTTTTAAGGGAATTTTATGTTTTGTTTAACCTTGATGAATTGTATAAAGAGAGAATTTAAAAAATTACATTCTTTATTTTCTATTAGCTGTATTCATACTTTGGTTGCTTCAGACTTTATATATATTGTTCTTAAGAATTAGGAAGACTTTCATGTGTTTTAAATTTGTCACTTCTATTCTTTACAGAACCTTGTAGTGCCAAAAACTTTTTAAAAGGTAAAAAAAATAATAATAAAATAAAACTACAACATGAAGATTCAGAATTTTTTTCTTTTACATTCTTGTACAGTATATTGAAAATATTCAGACTTGAACAGAAAGTTGCTTTTATCTGTATTTGAAGCATTTCTATTTTAAGTTAATAAATCTTTTTGACAAGAGTCAAATTTGGTTAATTCATCTGGTTGTTTAGATGATGGAGGTATAATGTAATAATTCAGAGACTTATTTTATTCTCAGAGAATTTAGTATTGTAACTCACAGACATAGTTTTAGAAATCCAAAGATTTTTTTCATGGTCCTTATTTTATTGGATCCTCACACCTATATGCTGTGGATAGAAGCAAATGCTGTCTCCATTTTATCACTGAGAAAAATTTAGGTGCAAAACAATAAAGTGAGTTTCAAAGGTAACACATTTAAACATGTCGGAAATAAAATTGAAACATCTTTTGAAGGAGAATTTTTAAGCACTGAGACTGGTACTGGCAATGAGAGTGAAAGGAAGGTAATTCTTTACTGAGGAACACTAGTCAGACTATCCCTTCTGAGTCCTGTACTGCTACCGGGAAAGCACACTTGCCAGGTTGGTGTATACCAATAATACTTGTGGTCCGTAATTATAGTAGGAATTCAAACTTGTGTCACTGTTGGTAGATTTTTTTAGCCGTTTTTGATACTAATACATTGAGGTAAAGTCATTTTGTTTAAATCCCTCAAAGAAATTTGCCAGATTTGCTAAATGATGCTATAGATTTCTTTGGAAATGTACAGAATAAGTAAAAGAACTGTATTTTATGGACAGTGAGTGTGTTATCTTTGTTCTGCTTCCTCAGATATGCATTACTTAAAATAGGAGAGACTACCTGGGCTTTTGCCATATTTTCCAACATGGAAGATGCTTGAAATCTATTGCAGGAGGTTGAGGGCTTTCCTGCCATATTTACAGTCCTGAAAAGGTATTTATTAAATGTTAAGATCAGGTGTATTTACTGTTACTTTTTCATATTAAAGCTTCGGCATCCCTCAGAATCCTAAGTGGTGGAGATAACTCATTTGTTAATGAGATACCTGGCCCAATGTAATGCTTTTGTGTTCAAAATGTTACTTGGAACAGTCAATATTTTCTTTAAAGTTTTAGTGTTCAGCTATTTCACCTCCTTTTCAGGTTTTAGAGAACAGGTTATGAGGTGTACTTGTTCAACTTGTTCTTTTGTATATATTTGAAATTTTCATCAAAAAGAAAATAATATTCAACAAGAGACTGCTACCAGCTCAGCCTTCCCTCCTAAAGGAAATGACTGTATGACCTGGCAAAAGTATTTCAGGGCAATAAACCCCAGTAACCTAGGTTTTCTTTATATGAAAGTTATATACTGTAGAGTAATTTTCAGCATCTCGCTTGTCCCTCCTTCAGCAATTGCCAGTGTTCAATAAGTGGCAAACTGTTCCTAGTTGAAGACACTTTTTATAATTTATAGTTTGTAAGTTTGCAAACATTTAATGGAAGTTATAACCTTAAAAAGTTTTTATTCAGATTTATTGTAGAGCAATTGAAAAGGGCAAATTATTCAACCTTATGTAGAGAACACATACACACACTTAAATTTATGTAGTTTTGAAATTTTTTTGCATAATTACATGGAGACATTAATATTTTCCATTGCCATTAAATATAATTCAAAGATATGTCAATGAACTATGTGATTTATTTGTTCAGTCCCTAAGACAGACATTTTTGCTATTTTTTTCTCATATTTAAAAGAGTAAAAATGATGGGATAATTGAAAATTTACTTTTCAGTTATAGTTGACATACAGTATTAGTTTCAGGTGTAAAATGTAGTTAGACATTTATATACCTTATGAAGTGATGACCATAAGTCTAGCACCATACATAGTTACTACATTATTGATTGTATTCCCTATCCTGTATTTTATATCCCATAACTATTTTTATAATTGGCCATTTGTATTTCTTAATTCATCCCCCTCCAGTGCCATCTGACAACCCTTAATTTGTTCTCTGTATCTATGAGTTTGTTTTTGTTGAGTTTATGGTTTTTTGTTTTTTTAGATTCCACATATAAATGAAATTATATGGTATTCGTCTTTCTCTTCTGACTTATTTCACTTGGTAGTAATAGCCTCTAGGTCCATCTGTGTTGTCCCAAATGGCAAGATTTCATTCTTTTTTATGACTGAGCAAAATATTCCATTGTATGTATGTACTACATCTTCTTTATCCATTCATCTATCAATAGACACCTAGGTTGCTTCCATTTCTGGCTGTTATAAATAATACTTCAATGAATAGAGGGGTGCATATATCTTTTTTAGTGTTTTGGATTTCTTCAGATAAATATCCAGAAGTGAAAGAATTGCTGGGTCGTGTGGCACTCTATTTTAAATTTTTTGAGGAACTTTCATACTGTATTCATAATTGGTGCACCAATTTATAATCTCACCAACACAGTACACAAGGGTTCCCTTTTCTCCACATCCTTGTTTATTTATTTTTACAAAAATGTTTTTTATTAATTTCAGAAAGAGGAAGGGTAGAGAAGGATAGAAACATCAATGATAAGAGAGGTTCACTGATCAGCTGCCTCTTGCACAGCCCCTACTGGGGATTGAGCCTGCAGCTCCAGCATGTGCCATTGACCAAGGATCAAACTGTGACCTGGTTTGTGGGTTGACACTTAACCACTGAGGCACACCTGCCTGGCTATTTATTGGTAATAGTCATTCTGACTGGTGTGAGGTCATCTCTCTTTGTGGTTTTGATTTGCATTTCCCTAATGATCAGTTGAGCATCTTTCCATGTGTCTGTCAACCACCTCTATGTCCTCTTTGGAGAAATATTTATATTCATGTCCTCTGTCCATTTTTAATCTAATTGTTTCTTTGATGCCAACCTGTATGAATTCTTCATATATTTTGGATATTAACCCCTTATTGGATATATTACTTGCAAATAATTTCTCCAGTTCAGTAGGTTGCCTTTGTTTCTTCTGTGGTATAAGCTTTTGTTTGTTGTAGTTCCATCTGTTCATTTTTGCTTTTATTATCCTTGCCCTAGGAGACTTATTGCTAAGACCAATGTCCAAAATTTATTGCCTGTGTTTTCTTACAGTTTTATGATTTTAGGCCTGACATTTCAATTTTGTCTTTTAATCCATTTTTTAATTTTTGTATATGATGTAAGTGGTCTATTTTCATTTCTGGGATAAGATGTTTTTGTGTATGTTTCTATATTATGGTGAATTTCTATAAATGGAATTAGGATAGAAATTCTAAGGTTCCTCTGACATACTGCCAAATTACCACCCAGAAAAGTGATTACCAATTTGCATTTCTGGAAAACTATATGAAGTATGTTGGTAAGCTTATAAAAAAGCTTTCTCCAAAGATCTCACATTTTCCTTGTAAAGAATTTAAATGTCTATAAAAAAAAGTATTAAAGGATTCAAAAGCCCATCAACCAGAAATAAATAGTTATCTGGTGAACTTCATTCATTCCAACCATCTCTTATAGACATATGTGTACATACAACTTTACAAAAATGGGCTCATAGGCTGTATTTAGTTTAAGTATAGCAAATTAATTTTACTTAGATTTAACAAGATGAAAAAATGTGGAAGTGAAGAAATGCCCAACTTAAAAATTTTCTATAAGAGAATCTAGTTCTGAGTTTCCCTTGAAAATTGAGGACAATTATAGAAAACATTTAAGAGGCTGGAATCATTTATTTCTAGTGTATGTATATTTTAAAGACAGTATGACTCCTGTTTTGAAAAAATGAAACTAGCACACTTAAGTCCCTATTTCCTGGTTATATTATTTCTATATAGGCAATGTTCAAATATTTGAGTCTTATAACTTCCTTTTAATTTGCCCCTACTGGGGATCAAGCCTATAAACTTATAGGGCATGTGCCCTTGACTAGAATCAAACCCGGGACCCTTCAGTCTACAGGCCCGACACTCTATCCACTGAGCCAAACTGACTACATCTGTTTTATTATCACTTTAGCTTTTATTTTTTTCCCTCCCGCCTGTTTTCTCAATACCTTTATCTTGTATTTTGTTTTCTAAGGTTTAATTTTTCCAGTTTTTCATCTTCATTTACTCTCTTCCAAGTTAATTTTCCATCTCCTTTCATCTCTTCTTTGAACTTGTACATATGCATTTTTAAAACAACAGATCCATCAACTGTGGAGAACTTGTTACTTTAACCCAGTGGTTCTCAACTTTGGCTGCACGTTAGAATCACCTGGGAATCTTTTTAAAAATCCTGATTTCTGGGCCTCATCATTAGTAACAAAGAAACAGAATTTCTGGAGGAAGAGGCCCAGAAATCAGGATTTTAAAAAGATTCCTAGGTGATTCTAATGTGCAGCCAAGGTTGAGAACCACTGGACTAAGGTTAAGTTGGGTTGTTATATTAGCAGCCTCTCACCAAATCCATTTTCTTTGACTCTGAGAACACATTTCTCCCTTTATTTTGTTAGTATTAAGAAGTCATGTGCCTGCCGAAACCAGTTTGGCACAGTGGATAGAGTGTCAACCTGCGGACTGAAAGGTCCCAGGTTCGATTCCGGTCAAGGGCATGTACCTGGGTTGCGGGCACATCCCCAGTGGGAGATGTGCAGGAGGCAGCTGATCGATGTTTCTCTCATCGATGTTTCTAACTCTCTATCTCTCTCCCTTCCTCTCTGTAAAAAATGAATAAAATATACTTAAAAAAAAAGACTTAGTTCGTTTAAAAAAAAAAAAGTAGTAGTCATATGCCCTATGGTGAAGTTTTTAACGCAGTGTAATTTAAATGGTGGGAAGTGAAATCAATTTAGTGGTTTGCACCCAACATTAAAAACTGTTACTATATAGGAAACATCAGAATGCATTTTGCACAATAAGATTTCTTTCCTGAAATTTTTTTCAATACAGAACACACGATGCAAAATTTGTTTTACAGGCCAAAGTAAAAACAAAAAAGTTCTAAAGCTACAGTTCCAAGGCCTCATTTAC
>NW_006294339.1:1259831-1265247 GCF_000327345.1 Myotis davidii | reverse complement strand
TCTCCTCTGCAAGCCTGTAATTTACCAAAACGATTTCCAAAGAGATGCTCATCATGTCCTACTCACTGTTATTTCTTTTGTACTAACGAGAATAAGGACAGTCGGCTTCCTGCTATAGGCTGGCTGTACTGCTCCAATTTGGTCCAGATTTCACCATAAGCCTAATAAGTATGCTTGAGGTTTGTAAGTTTATATTTGGGGAGGTTTCTTTGTTATTAAAAATTGCTGAGGGGTTTTAAGACAAACATTTAAATATTTTAATGTACTGGGTGATTTGGTTGGCCCATAGGTTATTTAGCCAAAAGACGTTTCTTTCTGCTTAGATCACAAGAAATAACTGCTAGGACTCTAACAGATGTAAACAGAGGTGCTTATATTTAATTTTTAAAGGCAGTCATATATAGTTGTATGATAAACCAAAATAGCTCTGATGGACAACTCTTACTAGCTGAAGTATCTTCAAAGGAAGAATCACTGAAGAATTTGAAATCATGAAAATGATGCCCAAATCTTTAATATTGCTGCAATAATCCTTCAGTTCAATAGCAAGCAATAGATTGTGAATCCTATGACCAGATATGGCTTTCCAAGAAACTGGATCCATCCTGTGAGGCAGTTGGTATTCACAATTCTTGCTGGGACCAGAGCTGCAGAAGTCATTCAATCACTTTTCCATTTTTAAAGGAGGAAAGGTAAGTACAGGTAAATGGAACTTTTCTAGCAAAGATCCCAACATCCTCTCCTCTTGATTATCAGTGCCCATGAACATTTTTGTTGTTTGTTGTTAATCCTCACCAGATGATGTTTTCCCCCCATTGCTTTTTTCGGAGGGAAACATCAGTGCTAAAGAGACACATGGATTGGATGCCTCACGGATGCATCCAGACTGGAGTGGGGAGTGAACCTGCAACCCAAGTACATGCCCTTAACGAAATTGAACCCATGACCCTTTGCTTTAACCACTAAGGCACACAGGCCAGGGACCCCATGAACATTTTTCAGTCATTCTGCTTCTGTGTCCTCTTCTAATTCTTCTTCCTGAATGATTTGTTGCTGTTTTCAACCCATGACTGCACTTCTTCTCAGCAGTGCTGTTGCCTATGATTCTATTATTGGCTTTTCCTACATATACAAACACTCCTGGGGCACTCTATTTAATTCTGCACATCCACAATTATCCAAACATTGTCAATTCAAGGCTAGCTCACTATGTTCAACTCCAGTTCCTAGTTCCAACTTTCTGGGCTTTGCCTAGACATACTATAGTTGTCTAAAGTTAAACTGATTGAATCATTTTCACTACAACTTCCACTACCTGCCCCTGTAAATCCTGGTCTCTTCCTGCTATATTTTCTGGCTTTGTGAATGGCACTATTGTCCAACAATTCAGGTCAAAACCCTGAGTGACACTACCTTTTCAATCTTGTTGCCCTACTGCTACTGACTAGACTTGGATAATGTCAATTCTTGTAGAATAAAGGCTGAGCATCTTATCCTGGAATTCAAGGCTTGTGGAAGGAGAAACAATATATAAGAATGCTGTATAAAAGGTGTTAAATTTTACTGTTCGTTGAACTGTTCAGTGCAACTGGATTAAATGAGCCAGAAGAAGCCTTGCATTGCATTATTTTCTTACAAAACTGCTATTAATCAGTTCTCATGTTTATTATCACTTGCTACTGCTGGTGGGGGGGGGAGCATTAATGTTTTACTGACTTGATTTTTTAATATAACAGCAGCAGCACAAATCTTAGGGTTCTCAAAACAGTTCCAATCAGGGAGTAAACTAAAAATGAAACCACAGAAAGATGGAATGTTAAATTTAATAACAAAAGGATCACTAGGCCGCTATATCCTCTCCTTTTCATACATACCCTCCACTTCCCAAATCCTCAGTGTTTATTGTACAAGGGATCAAAAGCAGCCCTTGGGGAGCATTATCCCTCAAATATGTATTAGGACTCAAAAAGAGATACAAAACTAAGCATCTCTTTCATTATTCCCCCCCACCCCCCCCCAAAAGTGGAGAGACTTTCAGGTTAAAAAACAAAAACACCCTAAAATAGTCATATAGCTGCCGTGGGAGTAGATCTTAGTCCTTCCACATAGAGAGATGACTTCATATTTGCAGGAGGCTCTTTGGACTAAACCTAAACTGAGTCCATTACTCATTTCCTCTCCGGCTCTTCTTGTGGCTTTTCTTAGATCTGAAATGGCAACACATACACATTAAATTTAACAGCTGTTCAAGGAGCTGGGCAAGGACTTTTGAGAAAAACTGGGGTATGGTGACACTGATGGGAACAGAGGTGACACAATATTCATTAAATGGCCTGGTGTTTTATGTCTCAGTAACACAATGAGTCTAGATAGCATTACTGTCCAAAATTTACTACTGAGGAAATGACCTCTGATAGATTAAGAATGAATGTTAACAGTATAGCATAGACATTTCTATTTAAAGCTTATCAAATGAAAGTGGACTTGTCCATTGTCACTCTGTTAAAAGTGTTAAAAGTTGGGGTTAAGCCCAGGCCTCCTGAGACCAAAGCTCATACCCCTATCACCTACAAGGAAAAACAAAACATAAACATAAAATTCTAGTAATTCTCAGGACAACAAGCCAATTTTCTCCTGTAATGAAGGAGAATTCCGAAATATCCCCATCAAAACAGAATTTCAGGTCAAATTTAATTGTGATTGGGGCTTTAATTTCTGAATAAAGAGTGAAATTCTCAAGTCAAAACAGAGGTCAATCCATACCTTTCAGGAGATTTTGAGTGACTCCTGTGTCTATGACTACGGTGATGACCTGGAAAAGAATAGGCCAATAATGAATGAGATTCTACCCTCCTATTCCTCCAATGTCATTTTTACCTCCCCCAAAACCTCCCACTGGCTTAATACTTTTTTGGTCTATGCTAGGGACTTCTCTGTTGGATAGCACCTCTCTGAATTGGTGTGTGTATGGTGGTGAGGAGAAATGAATCCACTTCATATGCATCTAGGGCTTTACGGCTCACTACACAAACATCACATTGAGTGTTTATTTACCACTACTCTATTAAGTCTTAGTCCTAACATTTCAGATGATGAAAAAACTGAGGCTCTTCCTCTTAACAGCAAAGCCTGTAAATGAGAGTCAAGATGTCAACTCTTAATTTTTAAATTCTAAGTCCATTTCCTTTTCTTCTAAGCAATAACACAAGCACTACAGTACTGCAAGAGGTTAACTGTTCCTATTACATTTCTCTGTTAATACAACCAATAGCAAAAAGGCCCAAATGTTATACCTGGGGACTTGGAGCGGGATCTGTGCCGTCTATCTCGGGACCTGCTGCGGTGACGTCTTGGACTCTTGCTCCGATGCCTCTCTCGGCGAGGGGAAGGGCTGTGGAAATTACTGGTCAGACTCTCATATCTGCCTGACAATTTAATCACAAAAACAGTATCCCCTCCGTCCCCTTCCCCCAATTCCTATCCTTCATTACAAAAACCCAAAGGCCTACCTCCTCCTTTTTGGAGACCGACTCCGCCTACATGGAAAGAAAACAAATGAAGAAGAGCCTTAGTAGGTAGGTGCCTTGAATGTTGTAGACTGCAAAATATTGCCCCAATTTTTAACCCATCTCTTTTGTCATGTAACTTTTAGCACCCTCCCACTCCAAGTGACTTGCTTTGGCCAATGGGATATTTACAGATGTGATACAAGCGTATAGTGGAAAGAAACTTGCATGATTGGGCTTGTTTGCTCTTGAATTCTGCCATTACCATGAGAACGTGCCTAAACTAGCCTAGAATGTGACATACATAGAGAAGAGATGAATTGCCCCAGTCATCCTAGCTAACTAAGGCCATCTTGTATTGGCCAACAGACTACAAATCAGGTGAGTGAACATAACATACTAAAAAAAACTGCCTGTCCAAGCCCAGCTTATTACTGACTGCAGACTTGTGAACTTAAATAAATGGTTATATTGTCTGCCACCGAGGTTTTGTGGGTGGTTATTTTCCAGCAGCTAACACATTGGGCAAGCGCACATTCTCCATAGACTGAAGTCCAAACCTTGGCTCTACAGTGTTTAAAATCTCCCTGGAAGAGGCAAATGACTAGGGCCTTACCTTCTGGGAGACCGGCTCCTACTTCTCCTGTAGCGCAGTGTGGGAGAGCGACGGGGCTTGTCCAAGTCTCGGTAGCTTCTCCGGCGGTGATCAGGTGATGGTACTCTCTCCAACTGTAAATGAGATAAATGAGATAGATGGATCAGTGATGAGCACAGGCTTATAGAGAGCCATTTAGAAACACTTGCTACACTACCCTCCCTATCCTGTCCCAAATTCTACTTTTAAGTGATGTTTTTATTTCAGAGAGAGAGAAGGAGAGAGATAGAAATATCAATGACGAACATCAATGATGAGAATCATGCCTCCTGCATGCCCTCCACTGTGCCCTCCACTGGGGATCGAGCCCGAAACCTTGGCATGTACTTCAACTGGGAATCAAACTGTGACCTCCTGGTTCATAGGTCGACACTCAACCACTGAACCACACCAGCTGGGCTACCTTCAAGTGATTTTAAAAACAGTAATTTGAAAAACATGGAGGGATAACTCTGAGGAGGAAAAAACTCCAATTAAAAAAACTTTCCAATAATTCCATTATTGTGCTAGTGTTGGTACCATTCTGGGACTTACTGAGAGTAGTGAGATATAACTAATCATGTTTATCTCCTTAAGTTGAATTTCCGATGCAAAAGAAGACATATAGATGTAAAATCATTAAGGTTAAGTACAAACTCACGGTGTACTTTAATCTTTAAAAAAAAATTTCCTCTAGCTCAGCCAACTACAAAAGCCTAGTTCGTTACACTGCCTAAACCCAGAGCAATAACCACGTAGAGTACCCAAGTTATGGTATCTAAATATTATGTCTCAGTAAATGGAACCAAAGACTCCCTGGAAAATGGCTAATTCCAGGTTGGGGGCAGAAGCTGGTAAAAGATGACTAGAACATATCGTCAAATCAGAAAGCAAGGGGCTGAGACTACTATGATTATATCAAACTCACAAGTCAAGTTGAAGGACCGCACTGTCCAAAGATGGGACATTGTGAGCATCAAGAGGGACAGTAATGTTTCAAAGCATAAAAAAATGCTTAAATCCATGAGTTTACAATGCTACCAAGAATCAACTCATTTTAAAAACACAAATGAAATGTTAAGATGCTTCAAGGTAATTGGTGGGGGGCAAATGGGTAGAGATGTAGAGGAAACAAACTGGCTTTGAGTTGATCACCACTGAAGCTAGGCTGATGGGTAAATTGAAGTACAATCTCTCCGCTTTGGTATATGATTAAGATTTCCCATTTAAAAAAGGCCTACTTTTGGTTCACTCACCAGTGAAAAGCACCTCAGCT
>NW_006294339.1:1257159-1259813 GCF_000327345.1 Myotis davidii | reverse complement strand
TCTAAAGCCCATATTCTTTTCAACTAAAGACTGCATTTCTTGGTTAAAGAAAGTTAAAAACAACAAAAAGCATCATTCTCATTCCCTGTAACTATCCTTCACCCTTAAGCTCCCAGGTACCTGACCTTCTCATCCTCTTCTTCCTCTTCCTCACTGGACTCGACATCATCCATGTCCTCTTCTAGAGCGCTAACCCGAGGCTCCAATTGCTCAGCTTCCTCTAGCACATAGCGTTTCTACAGAAAACACAATGAGTGTTAGTGGACCTCGATATCTATGTCCAGAAGCCCCAACACTGGGCTCCTGAGATTGATTTCAGAGACATCCTTGACAGTTTAAAATGCTCATAAGGTGTTTAACATACCTGAAAACTATATAATCTTTAAATTCCCCTGTAAACAGATACAAAGCTGAAGGGACATCTCCATTTCCTGTTGGTTATATTCTCTGTGACCTTATACTCCAAGGTCACTGGGATATCAATCAAGATAGGGATAGCCTCAAATAAAAAAATGTGGACTTCATATATAAGGGCCATGAGTTCACGGCTGAAAGTTCTGCCAGAAGTGGCTCAGATGAGAATCTACCCCAACTGATCCACTGAGGCTCAGCCCAGTTTGGAAGCTGAAGAGTGTATCGGGTCTTGCTTTAGAATAGCACCAATTCTCTATAAACCCAAGATTCAGAGAGCTGCCTAGAGCAGGGGTCCTCAAACTTTTTAAATGGGGCCAGTTCACTGTCCCTCAGACCGCTGGAGGAAACTATGAACAAATTCCTATGCACACGGCACATATCTTATTTTGAAGTAAAAAAACAAAACGGGAACAAATACAATATTTGTATTTGCATGTGGCCCGCAGGCCGTAGTTTGAGAACCCCTGGTCTAGAGTCATGCATTTTTAACAAGGCAGAGGAAATAAACAATCTGGTTCCATTTTCTTCAGAGATGTGGCTTAGCAGTGTTTACTGAGTGATAAAGGATCTGAGAGGCAAAGGTGAGTTCAAAACTGCCAAATGGACTGGCTGGGTCATAAGATCCCTTACCATTTCCAGGTGCCAAGTACATAAAGAATGTTGGATAGCCCTAAAATAAATAGTAACATTTCTATGTTACTTAACTCTCATTCATCCCTAAAAACATTCTATAAAAGTTGGTAGAAATGAGACAGAGAAAGATGCCACTCAGTGAAGTCAATACATCAGAAAAATGCTGTCCACTCAGGATCACCATAGTTTGGGATCTAGGATCACATCAGTTAGGGTATCCAGAATCCCTAATGCTCACCAGACTTGGCAGTGAATAAAGTCAATATATAATCCATAGTATTTGTGTTTGATGAAATTAGAATTCATTCCACAGAAGCTCCTTGCCAATGTCAGGGCACATCAGAAACTAAACTGATCTATGGGTTGCTTACTAAGAACAGAATCAGAGGGTCACTTCTTAAAGGTCACTTAATCCAAGACATGTAAAAGGCCCACACTAGAACACACCTCTTGCTGACATAACATGTACCTGTCAAATTTCAATTTCTCAGGCTTGTTTTGTAGTCTAGACTCGATGCAGACCACCTCAATTCAGTAAGTTTGCTTCAAGCTGACTGGGCTTTGGAACCCTTAGATAAACCCTGACTGCAATTCTAAGTATTTCATTTCTTGCAGTATTTCTAAAAATAACAATAGCAGACAATATGATAATAACTAATGTAATCCATAATGTGTAGGAGAATTGGGTCCTAAAAGCCAGTTTTCAGACTTGAAATCTCATTCTCTTCACCACATGGCCTATAGTATCCATCCAGTAAGGAACAGGAGAGAGACACTCATTCAGCAATAAAAGGAAATAAACTATTAATACATGTAACAACATAGATGAATTTAAAAACGATTATGCTGGGGAGAAGAGAGACAAAAATTAGAATGTACTGTACTAATTCCAAAATACAACTAATCTATCATGACAAGTAGCATATATATCAGTGGTTGAATGGGGTGGGAGGGCGGGATTATAAAGAAGGAAACTTTTGGGTGTGATGGATATGTTCACTATTCTTAATTGTGATGACAGTTTCAAGAGCATATACACATATGTCAAAACTTGCCAAACTGTATACTTAAAGTATATGTAGTTTATGTCAATTATATCTTAATAAAGCCATTTAAAAGAAAGCCTTTGCTCAAATGAAATCTCACTCTCAAGCCCAATATGTTACTTAGAGAAAAAGGTGCTGCTCTGGTTGGCAAATGTAATGCTGTCTCCTCTTATTCCTTCCAGTAGCCTTAAAATAGTCCCAAGGGGCAGACCACTAGTTAATCTAATTTTTTATTTTATAGATGGGGAAATAAAACCAGGTCCCACAGCAAGTCAGCTGTAATAATAACCCAGAAACTTAGGTCTCCTAATTCCCTGTTCAGTCATCTCTCTACTCTCTTTAGAAATCTCCATTCCCTTTCTCTCTTTTTTTTTTGTCTTGAACAGAAATTTTTTTTTTATTAAACCTTTATTGTTCAGATTATTACAGTTGTTCCTCTTTTTTCCCCCCCATAACTCCCCTCCACCCAGTTCCTACCCCACCCTCCACCCTCACTCCCCACCCACTGTCCTCATCCATAGGTGCAATATTTGACCAGTCTCTTCCCACAACCCCCACACA
>NW_006294339.1:1249357-1255988 GCF_000327345.1 Myotis davidii | reverse complement strand
GCGTCAAACTGGATGGTCCCACTGTGACCACTGGTCACACTGGCTCCTGGATCTTTAGGGAGATGCTAATCTAGCCTCTGCCTGAGGCTATCCAGCAAAAGCCTCCGTGCAAGGCTTGGGTGGAGCCGGTCCCATGGGATCAACAGGGCAGGGTTAGCAGTTATGGCTGCCCTCAGAGGCCCCGCTTTTCAGTGTCCCGGTAATTGCTGCAAGCACCTCCGAGAGAAAGCTGCCCTCGAGTTCCGACCAATGCCAGACAGTCCTGCTTTTCCCGTATGAGTCTGGATCCCCAGAGACTCGCCCGGAACTGGAGCTCAGAGCCTACGACTCCCTCCCGATTGAAAAAGACAACCATGCTCTCAGCCGCCAGCCCACTCTGGGTGCGCCTCTGTACCTTAGTATTTTATTACTGCACCGCACCTCCTCTGAGTCTCGGTATGCTTTTCTCTTTCCTTCTAGTTGTAGAATTTCCACTCAGCCAGCCTTCCTGTGGTTCTGGATGATGTCCGTTCGGTCTTTTAGTTGTAGTTTTGAAGTAGTTGCGTGAGGCAGCAAACTCTGGTATTTACCTATGCAGCCATCTTGGTTCCCCAGAAATTTTCATTCCCTTTCTCTTTAGCTACTTACTATATCTGTTTTCCCTTTGTATTTTCAACAGTTTTAAAATCATACTCTGTAAAAGCTGTTCCTGAGAGGTATTTCATGGATAGATAATCATTTATCTCTGGGAAAGGGAGACAGGATGATTACAGTGCTATTTTAGGGATTAAAGTCTGCTCTTACTCCTGACCCTCCTTTTATTTGTTTAGTATCCTGAATTTTTATATGAAGGTTAATTTGAAAAAAGCTTCTCACAAATTTTAAAAATCTAGCCTAGCTACAGTGTCCTTGACATAACATTTTAAAGAACAAAGTCTTTTTGTGTTAATCACCTTTGAAGCCCTACCCTTCAAATTATCTGCTTTCCTCTCACCTCCAATCTGCTATGTTTTACATAGACATGTAGACTACTTATTTGGGGGGTTAAGTTAGGGGGGAGTGACTCACATATGAGACTTTTATCTCTTACCTGTAGCCGGGGCAGAATGATATCACAGACTCTCTCACTGTGTAGTAGGTCATCAATGAACTCATCTACGTGCATCAGTTCAAACTCTAATAAAAGAGAAATCCTAAGCTCAACAATTTGGAAATAAATTTAGGTAGCCAAAAAGTAAGTGTGAATTCTTTGCAGCTTCCTTTCCACTAGTGAAGCTATTATGCTGTGGCAATTATACAGAAAGGAGTACTGTTAAAGTTGGGCTTAAATTAAGCCCTTCGAAGCCTTCACCACCTATCTTCATTGAACTCACATTTATTGAGACCATCTATGTGCCAGGCCTTATTTAGGAGTTGGGGATAAAAGGATAAATGAAGCTGTCCCAATTAGCAGGAGACAAACGCAAAAGCAAGCACAAATAGTTTTGAATTGCACAGGGGTAATGTTCTTGAATAGATCATATAACTAAAGTGTAATTTCTGAATATAGAGTGCATCTTATATGGTAAATGAAAAAATTTCAGAATTTCTATAGTAAACATTACTTTAGTTCATTAGTTCACAACCACGGGTGATTTTACCCCCCATTTCTAGGGTGGGGAGTGCTACTGGCTTCTAATGAGTGGAGGCCAGGGGTACTGTTAAATATCCTACAATGCACAGCACAGCTCCCTACAAAGAATTATATGGCCCAAATTGCCAATAGATCGAGAAACCCTATATTACTTTAGTTAACATAATCCTATATAATAAAACCCTAATATGCAAATTGGCCAAATGACAGAACAACCAGTTGCTATGATGCGCAATGGCCACCAGGGGGCAGACGCTCAACACAGGAACTGTCCCCTGGTGGTCAGTGAGCTCCCACAGAGGGAGCGCCGCTCAGCCAGAAGCTGGGCTCACAGTCTGTGAGCGCAGCGGTGGTGGCAGGAGCCTCTCCCGCCTCTGCTGTGGGTGGTAAGAAGCGAGGGGTCCCGGACTGCGAGAGGGATGTCTGACTGCCATCCTCATCGGGCCTAAGCCAGCAGGTGGACAACCCCCAAGGGGTCTCAGACTGCGAGAGGGTGCAGACCAGGCTGAGGGACACCCCTCCCCAGTGCACAATTTTCATGCACCAGGCCTCTAGTATAATCATAAGTAATTCCATATTGGTCATGGCCATGTCCCTCTTGCTCACCATGTTATTTCCAGTACGTAGCAAACAATAACATGATGAACAAGATGGGGGCCATGGCCATTATGACTTGGCACTTAATATGTATTTATTCAATAAATGAATTAGTAATTTAACAAAAGTTTAAAGTATCATTTAAAATTCTTAACCTTCTATAGCTTAATGATACATGTAGAAGGGAAAGGCAAAAAAAAAGTTACCAATTTTTTACTGCACTAAATGAGAAAAGGTTTTGATTGCGCTAACCCACTTTACCACTAAAAGTGTCTCTGTAAGAGGCATTGAGCTGCACCTCTTGGATATACTTACTATTTTTCAGTGGGACTCCTACATAAGTATGAGTAAGTACACTTAGTCTATATACTATAGTGTGAAGTATAGTGCTAGAGAGGCCAGCAGAAAGAACTGTGAAGATGTAAATGGAAAACTAACTTTGGGAGGTTTGGGGAAGGCTTTTATGGTGGTCATTCTAGAGCTAAATCTTATGGAATAGAGCACACACACGTGGAGGGAGCATGTGATGCAAGGGTGGGATTAAAATAAGGTGCAGTCAGGTGCTCACTTCAGCAGCACATATACTAAAATTGGAACACTACAGAGAAGATTAGCATAGCCCCTGGACAAGGATGGCACACAAATTGATGAAGCATTCCATCTTATAAAAAAAAAGATGCAGTCAGAAAGGTGGGCAGATAGGGCAGGCTGGTTAAGGCCAACAGGAGGCTAATAGTCTAATGAAGGAGATAAAGGGGAACACTCACAATGTATGCATCTATGTGAGGGCAGAGATATTGGTGAAATAAAACCTGGCTCAGGAATGAAGGTTCAATCACATGGTACCATACTTACCTCCATTTCGGTTCGGACTCTTAATTTTTCTATAATCATTGTACAGAGGCTCCAAGTATTTGTAGCAATCAATTGCAGTACCTGTCAGCCTCATATAAAGTGCTCCCAACATGCGTACATACCTGACAGATAAATGACAGTGAAACAATATTTACTAAAAAGTTCTAAAAGATTCTAAAAGTTCATCCTGAAAAGTTCCTCCGTTTTACAACTGGCTTTTCTTATGACAGTATTGGATAAACAAGTTATTTTTCTTTGGCAAATGAGAAAGCTGCAATTTTAGAGGCAGCATGGGGCAGTAGAAAGAGCTAAAATATGGAGTCCTGAGTTCAAGTTCCCATTCTACCACTTATTAGTTGTGGGAATTTGGGATGTGTTGTTAAACTTTCAGAGTCTATTATATCACCTGCAAAATTAAGATAAAACCTATTTACCTCACAGATAAATAGTATAATGAGTTACTAAATTTAACAACAGAAAGCGTAAGATATATTTACTAACAAGACCTAATACACATAGACATGAATATATAAATTGTTGCAGGGCAGCAAAATGCTGATTCAGGAAGAATTTCAAAATCATCTGGGTTCAAATTCTGGTTCCATTACTTACTTTATTTGCTTTCTCAATTCTTGTAAAATGCAAAAGATAGCACCTAATTTGCTGGTGTGGTATATGACGAAATACGGGTACAATACTAAGCATAGCATACAGCACATAGTAAGTACCTAATAAAAGTTATCTATTTTCTAGCTGTTAATGTTTTGTAAGATTCTTTACTTTTCCCTTTCTTTTATATTCAACTACCCATCAAATCTCCACTTAAATAATATGGTAGCAAAGAATATGGTATCTGCAGCCAGACTTGCCTCTTTTTACCGGTCTGTGAACTATTACTATGTATGTCTCTTGTCTGTGAGCTCCTTGAGAATAGGTAATAAAATAAGAGCAGCTCACATTTTGGGATGTTTACTATGCAACAAACGCTGTGCAGTGAAATTTATAGCACTATCTTCTGTAACCCTCACATCTATCCTGAGTTGATATTTCTGTCTCCATTTTACAAGTAAAGAAAGTAAAGTTTAGAAATTAAGTACTTTTCTAAGGTCAGAGTTAGTAAGTAACAGAGTCTGGACATGAACTTATATCTAACACCAAAGTCTTCCCTCTTATCTTCCACAGCATGTTTTCTTTACCCCTGAGCATCAGTGATTTTGTGAAATACTTTTTTGGGGAAAAGTTACCAAAGCTGGAAAAGTAAAGAAGATCAATCAAAACAGACAAAAATATAAATTTAAGAGTTCAAAAGCAAAATCCTAAAGTAGGACTCTGTGGGACTCTGAGATACATTATCACTCCTCTTAACCAAAAGCAAATTCTGGACTACTGAAATTGAAGCTTTTACATTAGTCAACATTTTACTCACTTGAAATCTTCATTTTTTTTAAACTCAACAATGATATCCTTCTCTGGTTGAATCTGAAGCATCTTCAAGGTCAAACACAGAAAGGGAGTTGGCTTTATGTTGCCACCATAGACGCCACCAACAAACCTTAACTCCATGGCTTTGTCAACTACAAGTTCAGCTAAAACAAACAAACAAAAACAACACACAAAACAGTGGCATCTCAGACATATTAGGGCTTAGCTTTTCCCGATTTGAAGAGAAGTTAGTTCAAGGTTTGGCCCTCCTGAATACTCATCAACAGTTTAATATTAGGATAACAAATGTGCATTCAATAGTAATAATAATAGGTGATGATCATAGCAGCTAACATACACTGATGAATTACTATATACCAGACTATTAGCTAAGCATTTAATTTAATTTTCACAACAAACCATGAGTTTAAGTTCTAGCTTAAGAACCTAAGAAAGGTTAAGTGACTTGCTCAAGGTCCACAGCCAGAAAGTAGCAAGGTCTGGATTTAAATCTAAGCTGCCTAACTTCAGAGTCCACACATGTCACCATCATGTTAGGGGGAAAATTTGGAGTCAATAGTGAGATGTAGGAATGTCCAACCCTGTAGATAATTTTATGAAAGTTTATCTGAGCCAAACTGATGATATGCCAGGAAGCAAGATCTCAGCTCTGGAGAATGACAGTTTTGCATTTCTTTCTTTTTTTAATATGTTTTATTGATTTTTTACAGAGAGGAAGGGAGAGGGATAGAGGGTTAGAAACCTCAATGAGAGAAACATCAATCAGCTACCTCATGCACACCCCCTACTGGGGACGTGCCTGCAACCAAGGTACATGCCCTTCACTGGAATCGAACCTGGGACCCTTCAGTCAGCAGGCTGACGCTCTATCCACTGAGCCAAACTGGTTAGGGCTGCATTTCTCTTTTTCTTTTTACAAGTTTATAGCTTTTATTTTGATATTTCAGCCTGTGACAAATATAGAAACAAAAATATAAAACCCATCCAGATAGCTACCTCCCTGTCCAATAGACATGTTCTCAATTGATTTGAGCCAAAATAGACAAGTAGACAAACAGAAAACTCTAACAAACCAGATGAAGATATGCCTGAACTATTAATCTCTTTTTTTTTTCCAACTCAATTTATTACATGTCTCCTTCCCCCCTCCTCCCCCCATTGACATTCCCCCGGTTTCCTCTACCCCTCAGTGTCTTGTGTCCATTGGTTATGCTTATATGCATGCATACAAGTCCTTCGGTTGATCTCTTATCCCCCCTCCCGCTCCCCATGCATTTCTTTTTATACATTGGAATTAAGAAGAGAACTAAGATTACATGATAGGATAGTTAACAAAATTACGAGCTCCCAAAAAAGGATTACTCTGACATTTCATCGAAAATTTTTCAAAGCAAAATTTTTTTTCTATTGTATTACTGTGATTTTAAATGTATACTGGATAGGTCTAGTTATCAGTCTCCATGAGCAAACAAATGCACACAGCTGGGTTGCGGCTTAGCACTCAGAACATCAGCCTGCAGGCATTAAAACTGCTATGAAAAGTCACACTACAGGCAACAGAACCAATTACCACTCAAGATATGGTGTGATCATGTGCTCATCATTCCCTGAACATTGCTTACGAGAGGTGAATCTTTGATTTAAATATGGAGACTACAGTTGTAGATGTCATATATATTTGTCACTGATATTACTACAGTGTTTATTTCTAATATATGGCCTAGTCACTAAAATGTGTTAAAACTAACAGTGAACGCCCAGCTGGTGTGCCTCAGTGGTTGAAAGTTGACCTTTGAACCAGATCATGGTTTGATTCTCAGGCAGGGCACAGGCCCAGGTTGTGGGCTCAATACCCAGTAGGGGCTGTGCAGTAGGCAGCTGATCAATGATTCTCTCTCATCATTGATGTTTCTGTCCCTCTCCCTTCCTCTCTGAAATCAATAAAAATTTATTTTAAATAAATCTTTATTGTTTGATCATGCTACAAATAAAAGTGGATATCAAAATAAGTATACTGAATGAAAAAAAGTTTAAAATGTTAGAATAAAAGGCAGCCTTTAAAACAAAATCAGTTTTGCTTTATGAAAATTCAGCACACTGTTCTTTTTTTTTTTTTTTTTTTGC
>NW_006294339.1:1242027-1248339 GCF_000327345.1 Myotis davidii | reverse complement strand
AACACCCTTCTGGGACAAGACTTGCTTCAGTGGGGCTTTTGTGCTCACTGAGTCTGCCCCCTGAGTGTGTCCCTTATGGATCTGAGGAGTTGTAATCTGGGTGGTCCCACTCTGACCACTGGATACACTGGCTCTTGGATCTCTAAGGAGGTGCTATTTAGCCTCTTCCTGAGGCTACCCAGCAGGATCTACGGAGAGATCTGCAGATTCCTCTTCCTTGTTTGGGGTTTGGAGGTGCTCAGATGAGGCCCAGCTGCGAAGCAAGGCAGGCTGCTGTGGGGCCTTGAGCCTTCTTTTGGATGTTCTGGTTCTCTTTAACCCAGCTGCAGTTAGGTAATTTTAGATTTCAAAGGGCCAGAGGGAATCAACAGGGCAGAGCAAACAGCTATGGCTGCTCCTCAGTCCTGCTCTAGGAGGCCCCCGGGTCTCAGTGTCCTGAATTGCTGCAGACACGATTGTCTTTGAGACAAGCTGCCCTCGAGAAAGCCACCGAGTTCCGACTGATGCCAGACAGTCAGTTTCTTCCTGTATGACTCTGGGTCCCCAGAGAGTCAGGGCTGTAGGGAGCTTGAGACTCCCTCCCGATTGAAAAAGACACTGGCGTCCTCTGTTGCCAGCCCTTTCTGCACGCGCTCGAGCCTCCGTACCTCTGCACTTTACTTCCGCACCTCCTGAGTCTCAGTGTGCTTTTCTCTTTCCTTCTAGTTGTAGAATTTCGACTCAGCCAGCCTTCCTGTGGTTCTGGGTGATGTCTGTTTTGTCTTTAGTTGTAGTTTTGAAGTGGTTGTGCTAGGTAGCAATTTCAGGTGTTTACCTATGCCGCCATCGTGGTTTCTCCCAATAAAAATATATTTTTAAAAACCCACAGTAAAGGAGATTAAAAATGGCAGCAGAGTAAGTGGATGTTACACAGACAGGTTCCCAGGAACAAACTGGAATTACAACTAAAACACACAAAAAACATACTGAATAATCAACTGAAGGCTAGCTAGAGAGAACCCTGATAACCAAGGATGGAAAGTGGAGACCACATAGAGACTGGAAGGAAGGGCAGAGGCGTGAAAGGGTTAGCCAGGCTCCCACAGACAGTAGCTAAATTTCCGGAGAGATATCTCAGCTGTGGGGGGTTGCCACTGAGAACTCGGGTCTAATTCCCAAAGCTGGGCCATCCAGCAGAGAGCACCAGAACTGAGAAAGGTGCCCATATAACATCTGGCTGTGAAAAGCAGCAGGGTTGCTGTCTGCCAGGGAGAGATGGCTGGAAATGCAGGCACCTTCTTAAAGGGCCAACATACAAAAGTTCATGCATAGCCACTCACCTTGTGCTCCAGCAAAGGGAGGGCAGAGAGGACTGGAGCTGTGTGAGCAGAAGACAGGGTTGGGGGATCTGGGGTTAGAGTTCAGAAGGCAGCCAGCCCGATTTCATATAATTCCTTCAAGCTGTGGAGGTCATCTTTCTCTGGTAGTCCTTTGCTATCCAGGCAGTTTTGCTTGGGGGTAAGACAGTTGACCTTACCGGAGTAGAATTTCTGAGGCCCATTAAGAAACTGAGAATAACAATTAGCCTCCAGGCAGAAGCAATGCCCCACCGTGTTAGAAAACCTCTTGCCCCACCCGTCGATGATTGCCTGAGGGCTACTTAAGAGGAATCCAATCAATCTGCAGGCAGAGGCGGGTCTCTGGAGGCTTTGCCTGATCTAATTGGTCAGAAACAGGGTTTGACATTGTCCTGCACTAGAGATTGAGAGGTTTAACAGATCTATCTAATACACAAACAGGCAGCCAAAATGGGGAGATAAAAACAACACCACAGTGAATAACAACAAAAAAAGAACCTGTTAATTTAATTATAACCAAATCTTGTTCAAAAGCATGTTAAAACTAACAGGATGTTGATTTTCACAGGACATATAAACTGGAAATTTTGTCCGTTAAATCGAGGTCGGAAAAATCGAGGGTTTACTGTACTTCCTGTCACAGAGCATGTCAGATTCATTACAGAGCCCCCTTTTCATTCACAAAAGACACAAAACACAGTAACAACTCTTCAACACCTACATAACAGAGAATAAACCTCATTTACAAAACGGGGATAACCTTCCAAAGTTGTCAAAATCAAACACTAGCTGTGTGAACTAGGGCAAGTCACTTCACCTCTCTCTGAGCCTGTCAGTTCAAATAATAATAATAAAGTTTAAGGCCCGTAGTGAGAATCAAGCCTGACATAGCAAATAATAAATGTTAGCTACCAAAACAGAAAAGACTTTCGGGTCTGCAACCCAGCAAGTTATCATTAGACATGGAACAACTCAAAGAACCCAACTGACACACCCTTCGGAATCAGACCCTGTCGTCTGCGAGCCCAAAGCCTAACAAGTCTAGGCACAGAGTAGGGCCTACTCTGTAGGCGCTCAGGTTTTCTAAATGAGAGTCCCTTCCAGTCCCCCCGCCTCCAGGGTCTCTAGTCCTACCGGCGCCCAGTCGGAACCGGGCCACAAAGTGGGGTCGGCGCGCTTCCACTCACCCGTAAGGCCAAAGCACTCCCCTTTCCAGTACTTGGACTCATAGATTCGAGTCCGAATGATCTTCTCCACCAGATACTGCGGGTTGGTGCCGTGAATGCTGTGGGCATCCTTCACCGTGCGGTTCGCCATTTTAGAACGCTTTCAGTTCTATTTCCGTCGGGTCCTTTAGTGCGTCATATCCCGGTTAAAAACACACACAAAACATACGAAGAAAGATGGAGGAAGTCTCCTTTAAATAGCTCACGTTACCAGCTTGAAATCGGAAATGCTGCAGCGTAGGGAACTTCCTGCTCCGATAGAATCAAGAACGGCCGCTGCACGTAGACGTGCCTACGTCATGCGTCCTCTCTTAGGTAGGCGGGACAGAAGTGGGCGGGACTCCGGGTTAGGTAGGCGGGACGGAAGTGGGCGGGACTCCGGGTTAGATAGGCGGGACAGAAGGGAGGGCGGGCTGGTGACGCAACTAGGAGACAGCCTCGGGGCGGGGCTTCGACGTTCGGCGCGAAAATTTCTCTTCACCTTCATTCCATCGCTAGTGAGGGTCCCGTTTTCGCTGCCCGCGCGGCCCCTTGGCTGCTAGAGGAGTCCAGCTGGTGCAGGTGAGCGTTACTGCAGCTCCACGAGCTCCTGCTGCAGGGACGGTGGGACGTGGAGGACTTGCTCCTCGCTTCAGGAAGGTGCGGCCCGCGGTGCGTGTGGCGGCCCGCGGGCTGGAGGGGGACTGAGCCGCGGGGACTGAGGAAGTTGTTCTCTGTCGACTCGGCCATTGATTAATTCAGCAGATACTTACTAAGCGACTGCTGAGTGCCAGGCATCGTCCTAAGCCCGTTAGGAACGTCCTTCCCGCACATCCCGGTTGCTGAACACTTTGGGCCCCGCCTGGGGCTGCGCGTTGGCGGTGGGAAAGCCGGAAGCCCGCAGAGCCGCGTGAGCGCTCCTGCCCGCGGCGCCCCGAGGCTCTGGGTACTGATCTCAGCCGTCCCTGCGGTCTGCATTGCCCCGATGAAGCAGCGCGCCCTTTCTCCTTGGAGCCATGGTTTAGCAGCACCATAGGGGGCGGGGGAATAGCAGCAGAAATTGTTATCCCATTTTACAGAGGTAGCAGGTGCTCCTAGAGAGAGACTTGTCTAGGTTGCCCCCACCCCCGTCGTGCTGCGCTTACCTACCTACCTCTTCTGCTTTCCGTAATCTTACCCTAGAACCGAAGGGCCTTCTGTCTTGACAGTGGGAAAAGCACTGGACTTAGAGGCATGAGATAGATTCTTATCCTGGTTTACCGTCTGTGAAAGTGCAATGATTAAATATGCCAGTTTTCTATTTCTGTGGTCTGCAGAAATGGGATCCCTTCCCTGCTGTAAGGGGTACTTGTGAATGCCATTGGCAGTTTCTGATGTGAGAACATGGTGTGCCAAGTTTCTCTGCAACAATCCTTAACCACAGCAGAGGGCAGTACGTGGACTTTCTAAGGTTTATGAATCCTCTGAAATTGAGTGCAAAATTTTGTGTGAATTGTATGTGAGTTTCATAAGATCAAATTAGTGAAAAACAATAATAACAACAACAACAGCCCTGACTGGTTTGGCTCAGTGGATAGAGCGTCGGCCTGCGGACTGAAGGGTCCCAGGTTCAATTCCGGTCAAGGGCATGTACCTTGGTTGCGGGCACATCCCCAGTGGGGTCTGTGCAGGACGCAGCTGATCGATGTTTCTCTCTCATCGATGTTTCTAACTCTCTATCCCTCTCCCTTTCTCTCTGTAAAAAAATCAATAAAATATATATATATATAACAACAAAAGAGAACCACTGTCCTTACAAATAGAACAAGGAGGTTAGGAAGTGAGCGAGTGGATTTACCATTTTGCATTCTCCCCTTTAATCCTCAGTAATCCTAGAACACTGCCTGGCACACAGTGGGCAGTTAATACATATTGGTTGAATACAAGGAAGGTTCTGTTACTATTCCATTTTATGGATAAGGAAACCAAGGCCTATTTGGCCTCTCAGTCAGAGTCTGGGAAGCCTGACTTATTGTAATGAGCACATCAGAAGTAAGCTCTCGGAGGCATATATTTAACATTGTTCACTTGCACATAAGTGAAGTGGTTAAGAGCAGTCATCAGAATCCCGCCGCTCAGGGTTTGAATTAAGGCTGTGCCATCCTGTATAACATTGGGACAAGTTACTGTTTTGAAGCAATAATAGCATCTATCACTCAGCAAATATTTATTATTAAGAGCCTTCTGTGCACTTGGTACTATGTACTAACATTGTTCTAGGATTATTGTGAGGATTGAGATAAATATATGAAGAGTTTTGGCTCCGCCGTCTGTCATATTAGCTCAATAAATATCTGCTGTCATTTTTACTGCAACTCCATCTGTTTTCCTTGGGTGTGAACCCTGGACTGGGTGGTGTGTATGTTCCAAATTTCTGCTATCTGTAACATTGAGAGTCTGTGGTGGGTATCTTCTAGAAGTCAAAGCCTTTGCTAGGCCAAGTCTGGCCTCTCGTTTTATTTACCCCATTTATCACCCTTCTGTGGAATCTCTCTGCTGATGGTGGTTGAGATGAAATGCTGGGTCAAGGATAAGAAAGTGAGGTAATGGCTCAGAAGCCTGGCATCTATGATGTCCTTATGCTACCTCTTCAGGACTCCTGCTTAATTTTTTGAACTTTTCATTGAAAAATAGCATACATACAGAAAAATGCAGAAATCATGAATGTGTGTAGCTCAATGAGTTTTTATTGTTTGAATATAGATATTTAAAAATATGTTTATTGATTTCAGAGAGGAAGAGAGAGAGAGAGAGAAACAGCAATGATGAGAGAGAATAATCTATTGATTGCCTCCCTCACAGTCCCTACTGGGGATGAAGCCCTGACTGGGATCAAACCATGACCTGGTTCATAGGTCGATGCTCAACCACTGAGCCTCACCTGCCAGGCTGAATATATTTTTATTTTATAATCTCTTTCACCTAATCAGCGAATTTTAGAAATAACATGTCAGTAAGTTTTCTTAGGGAACATGCCCATGTAATCAGCATCTAGAATCTAGATGATCTAGATCAGTGGTTCTCAACCTTCCTAATGCCTCGATATTGTTGGCGCTGCCAGGGTTCAAAAAGTCCCACTTCGGGCGTCCATTTATGCCGGGGTTCATGTCCCAGCATCAAGAAGGGTTCAGGAATCTGGAAAAGGGGCTGCGCGTAGATGATATAGAAATCCAGAGACTAATGAGGAGTCCGGAGACGAGATATAATTTTGAAAGGCATTGGGGGTCAGAGGACTTTCAGCTAAAGGAACTGAAGTGAGTCCCTCCATGTCTAGGACCCTTGCTTTTATTTACACAATTTGTCCTAAGGGAAGGTGGAGATAATACACTTCAATGGGTAAGGTTTCAAAGGGTACAGAGTCCATTGTCAGAATGGGGAATAGCCTACAGCTGTTCAGGTGTTTGACCAGGCGGCAATAACATGTAGATTAAGATGCCCTTTAACTGTCTGGCAGCCACTATTCAGGTTTGGGGAAATGCCTTTAGCCATTCCCAACAGATGACTACATGTATGACTCAACCCTGTTGTGTGCCCAAGTCTCATCAACCTTTTGATGAAACTTGAAATTATGACATGCTGGAATTGGTCTACGGCACCTCTACCCTTTAATACAGTTCCTCATGTTGTGGTGACCCCCAACCATAAAATTATTTTCGTTGCTACTTCATAACTGTAATTTTGCTACTGTTATGAATTGTAATGTTAATATCTGATATGCAGGATATATTTTC
>NW_006294339.1:1224646-1235939 GCF_000327345.1 Myotis davidii | reverse complement strand
AGAGAGTTTTGCAGATATTTATAGCAAAAATTACACGTTGGGGAGGGGTTGCATGCAGGAGGGAGTAAGGAGAACAAAGAAATTCCAAATGGCTTGATAGGGCGTGAAATTCACTCCTCACTCCTGCCTGGTGTTTTTACAACCTTCTTATCTCAATGGTTGGCTATCTCCAGGGACAGCCCCAAGGCCTGCGCGCCCCCTGTTCCTGTCTGTAGCCGGGGAAGCCTGGGAAGTTTGTGTGGCTTGTAGCATTTTTTATTCTTTCACTCTCTCTCATCGATGTTTCTAACTGTCTATCTCTCTCCCTTCCTCTCTGTAAAAAATCAATAAAATATATTAAAAAAAAGAAACAACATGACCAGCATCCCAGAAAAACCTTTTCATGCTCCCTTTCAGTTACCTAGGTTACCTTCTAATCAGACTCCTAACACTATAGATTACTTTTACCTGTTTTTGAATGCTATATAAGTGGACTAAATATAGTATGCATTCTTTTGGCGTCTGACTTCTTTAGTTCATTGTTATTTTGTGAGGTTTTCCCCACTTTGTGCTTGGCTTAATTTCATTGCTTTATAATGCTGCTGTGAACATTCTGGCGCATGTATTTTGATGATAGGTATGTTTTTCTGTTGGGTAAGTTGTATTGGAATTGTTGGGTCATAGGATACGCATACGTTTAGCTTTAGTAGATACTGCCAATTTTCCAAAGTGGTTTTGCCAATTCACGTGCCCTCCAGCAGTGTATGAATTCTGGCTGCTCCACATCCTTACCACACTTGGTATTGCCCTAATCATTTTCACATATTGATTTGTTCATTCACCTGTTATGTGCCAAGTCCAAAGGATGCAGTGATGAACAAGAGAGTCAAGGCCCCAAGATCTCTGCTCTTTTGTAAGACAACATTCGGATATGGGAAACACTACATAAGAAAGTAATATCATGGCTATTGCTTTGATAATAAGGTGGTGTCATGGAACGTGAACCTGAGGGGCAGTATAAGGGACAGGGTGGGCTACTTTCCATTGTGTATTAGTGAAGGCCTCTGAGGAAGTCTCACTGGAGCTAAGACTTGAGCCATCCCTATAAAGATTTTCAGGAAGAGTCTGAGTGCACTAATAGCTTTGGTCTGTTTGAGGTTTGGAAAAGCAGGCCTGGAGCAGTGATAGACCCAGGTGAGGCAGGTTATGTACAGGCCCACAGTCTTTTTTCCTATACCCTCTGACTGCTGAGCCGAGGGTGCATCGCCCACACTGTACACATATATGCCTATACAGTAGTCCCCCTTATCTGCAATTTCACTTTCCAAGGTTTCAGTCACCTCCTTTAACTGTGGTCTGAAAATATTAAATGGAAAACTCCAGAAATACAAATTTATGTTTTGAATTGCACATGGTACTTAGTAGTGTAGTGAAATCTTGCACTCTTCTGCTCAGAACTGAATCATCCTTTGTCCAGCGTATCCAGGCTATATGGGCTACCCACCTATTAGCTGGCTCAGTTATCAGATTGATTATCAGATATTTTGAAAGAGAGAAAGACCACATTCACATAAGTTATACTACAGTATATTATTGTAATTGTTTTATTATTGTTGTTAATTTCTTACAGTGCCTAATTTATGAGTTAAACTATATCATACGTATGTAAATATAGGAAAGAACAGTATATATGTATAGGGTTGGGTATCCACGGTTTCAGGCATCCACTGGGGATCTTCAAATATCCTCTGAGGATAAGGGGAACTACTGTACTTGGTCTCATTGAACATAGCTAATGATCTAGAAAAGGAATGTTAAATTTTATCTTGACTTGGTTTTGAAGGATACCTACTTTAGTCAGCTAAAATATTGCCTGGATTTAAGAGTTGAGAGTATGGATTTGATGCCTTAACTAGACATGATTAAGTACCTTATTGGTATGGAAATGAAGTTTTGGTTTGAAACATGAGATCATTGTGACAGTGTAACCAAATATCATAGTCAAAATGACAAATCAGGCCATTAGATTATTTAAGAGTTGTAGAGCCCAGGCCAGTGTGGCTCAGTTGGTTGAGTGTCTCCCCATGCACTAGGCGCTCGCTAGTTTGATTCCTGGTCCAGGTTGCAGGCTCAAGCCCCAGTAGGAAACATGCAGGAGGCAGCCAATCAATGGTAATACACTATTCTGATTCTGTTGTTTTCAACATAGACTGCAATTATTGGTCCTGCTATCAGTCATTTGGAGTAATTTTGTTAGACTGCATTAAAAATTTTTTTTACCCCAGTTTTGTCAAATTTTAGCTTCATAAGAAAAGCATTGAATTTAGAGGAAAGGCTTGTTTTTCTTATTTATTTATTTATTTATTTTTGTTGTCAGTTACAGTTGATATTCAATATTATTTTATACTAGAGGCCCGGTGCACGAATTCTTGCACAGGTGGGGTCCCTCAGCCTGGCCAGCAATCAGGGCCAAGAAGGGCCAGCTGGCTAGGGGGTAGGGACCGCGGGAGATTGGCTGTGGGAGTGCACTGAACACCAGGGGGCAGCTCCTGTATTGAGCATATGCCCCCTGGTGGTCAGTGTGCATCATAGCCACTGGTCAACTGGTCATAATGGTCACTTAGGAATTTTATATATATAGATTAGTTTCAGGTGCAAAGCAGAGTAGTTAGACACTTATATAAGATTTATTTGATTTCAGTGGGGGAAAAAGGAGACATATGTAATACTTTAAACAATAAAGAATTTTTAAAAATAATAATTTTTACATCATTACTATTTGGAGCATGTACATACACTATTTTAATTAATATTAACTTGTTAATGCTACATATAGAAGTCCATTTCAACCTGAATATATTATTGAAATAATAATTATGATCACTATATATGTATCTATATTATACATATAAAATCATGTTTCTTCTCAAAAAATATTTATTTTCTTAATTATTTAAATGTAAGATAGTGGGTTGGCATTATTATTAGGACAAATGGCAGTTTCCAAATTTTAAAGAAGATTAGCATATATGTTTGGATTTTTTTTGTTCACATTTTTGTTTTTGTCAATAAAAACGTCTTTTATCATGTACTTTAATACAAGCATTTCTTTTCAGCTATTCAAAATACTTACATCCAGGACCTGTTAGCTATCCCCCAAAAAATACCCCTTACGACTGTCAGAGCAATACAGGTAAGTGATACTTTTTTTTTCTTTAATGTAAGTGGAATAATATACTTAGTAAAACCCATTGCTATTCCCACAAATGCCTCTTGAATGTTTTTGCCTCCATCTCTTGGAATCCCTCATTTCATTCCATTTTATCAATATATGCTCATTATTTAATATTCAGTTCAGGAAACCCATATAGGAAGCCCTTCCTCCCCAAATAGTCACAAGACCCGGTCCTGTACTTACAGTAGTCTCTCTGCTCTTTCTCTTGATTCTTCACACTATTTTGTCCTTTGGTGCATTTACAGTTTATCCCTTTCTAGATTATAAGTGTTATAAAGACAAAACCAACCACTGTATGACTGTGTTTTAGTTTCAAGTTGTTAGCTGTTTCATGCCTATCACTGTACCTTGTACCTAGTAAGTACTTCTAAACATTTATAGTTCATTTCTTACATATTGAGCCTCCTGTTTCCCTGGATAGAAAGAGATAAGCATAGAGCAAGACATGCACAGATGATACTAAATGGCTTATGCTTGATCTTCATAAAGCTTTAACTTTTTCCTAAAAATGTTTTCTAAATCTAAAATGTGTGAGAATGTAGCTAGGGCAGAAAATAAGGTTTAACTCATTGAAAGCAGGAATTGTATCCTATAATCCATCAAAGTGTTGTCATGTTTACTCAGAGTTAGTGACTTTTACGCAGGAGCCATGGCGTACTGCTCTACAAGACTGAAGAGCAGACCGACTTATTCGTGGGTTGGCAGCCCATTGTTGGATCAAAAACTACACTACCAAACCTACAAGTGAGTGATTTGGTTGTCCTGGAAATATAACTTCTCCGGGCTAACCTGTTAATAACTTGTATCTAGGCTGTTCTAATTACTATATATTGAGGACTGAGGGACAGTAAATATGAATTATTTGTAAGGAGAGGTTTTATTTGATGCAAGAAGATGGTAGCATAAATATAGCAGTTTAATGATAAAAGAAGATGTCAGGTTAAAAAAATGTGATATGCATGACATTGTCATTTAAGGTAGATTCTATGTAATTCTGCATAACAGGGTAGGGTTAAATGTTACTATGTCCTCCCAGCCCTAGAGATCCATGATTAATTTGATATTGTTATTGGGCAGATTTTATGCCTTTGGAAGCCTTCGATAGAAGGTTGGGGGAAGTAGGGTTCATATTAAAGCTTCTGGATTAATCATTCATGCCAAAACAATTCATTCAACCCATTTTGTCTACTCTTGCATAGAAATTGGTGAATTGTTTTTCCAGTAGGAGAATTGGTCAGCAGAGAGAACTATTTAGGGGATTTTTCAGTTGGAGAGCACTTTCCTAACATGTTTCCCTGTTACTTCCTAGAGAAATGAGTGTGACATCAAACGGTTGTTCGACTGAGATTCGCATTCAAGTTGGACAGTTTGTGTTGGTTGAAGGGGATGATGATGAAAATCCGTATGTTGCTAAATTGATTGAGCTGTTTGAAGATGGTGAGTTTGGTTGGGATGAAAACCATTCCTCATCATGAATAATTGGGAAGTGCTAGGTGGTAGGGAAGGGGGGCAGTTACTGAAGCCTCTGTTCACAGCAGCATATAAGGTGTGAACCCTAGATTCTGAAGTGGGATTACTTTAGCACTAGCTGTACCTTCTTCTATCAAGTGAACTTTCTTACTAGAGCAGTATTGGATAAAATGGGATGGGGGGTGGGGGGGCGCTCAAGAATGATGCTTTTTTTAAAAAATATATTTTATTGATTTTTTACAGAGAGGAAGGGAGAGGGATGGAGAGTTAGAAACATCGATGAGAGAGAAACATCGATCAGCTGCCTCCTGCACACTCCCCACTGGAGATGTGCCCGCAACCAAGGTACATGCCCTTGAGCGTAATCGGACCTGGGACCCTTGAGTCCGCAGGCTGATGCTCTATCCACTGAGCCAAACCGGTTAGGGCAAGAATTTAGCTTTTTTAAAAAAAGTTTTTTAAAAAAAAGTTAAAGCTCTTTTTTTTTTCCTCATTTTCCCCCCCATTATTTTTATTTTTATTTTTTTTAAATATGTTTTATTGATTTTTTACAGAGAGGAAGGGAGAGGGATGGAGAGTTAGAAACATCGATGAGAGAGAAACATCGATCAGCTGCCTCCTGCACATCCCCCACTGGGGAAGTGCCCGCAACCCAGGTACATGCCCCTGACCGGAATCGAACCCAGGACCCTTCAGTCCGCAGGCCGATGCTCTATCCACTGAGCCAAACCGGTCCTGGCGCCCCCCCATTATTTTTAGTAGTGGGTAAGAATAGCCACTAGGCTGGATTTTTGGAATGGAGTGAACGGATGAATTCAGGAAGAAGGGGGAAGAAAAAAATAGGTGATTTGCTTTTTGATAGGCATAAAGATTAGTAATGAATTTTGCAAATTCTTAATGAGAGAGAGGGTAGGTTGGATTGGTATGAGTTGATATTCAGTCAGTAAAACAAAAACACTTTAGTAGGTGTTTTACCCAGAGGGACTTATGTTTAAGTGTTGAAAAACAAAAATGGTGTTTCCCAGAAATCAGTAAGTGCAGAAAGCCACTTCTGCCCCTAAAACTGGTAGAGCAAAAGGGAAAGTAGTGCTAACCAGAGCCTGCAAGTCCACACTCACTGCTTCTGCTGATTGTCTGAGCTTTAACCCTCTGCACAGCAGAGAAGAGCACAGAAAGGTGGGAATGGGGCAGAACTCCAAAAGGAGGATTAAGAAGAATTTGAAACTACACAAAACTGCCTCTTCCAAGAGGAATTAGAGTTAATCCTGTGGCAGTTGGATGCCTAAAATAAAGGAACTGATAGAGTGAGTGGATAAAGATGTTTTTACTAGTACATTACCTACATAGGAAGGATATTTGAGAGTATGGAGGAAAACCTCATCAAACTAATATCCACTAGGGCAGTGGTTGGCAAACTCATTAGTCAACAGAGCCAAATATCAACAGTACAACGATTGAAATTTCTTTTGAGAGCCAAATTTTTTAAACCTAAACTGTATAGGTAGGTACATTGTTATTAACTTAATTGGGGTACTCCTAAGCTGGCCTTTGCTAAAAACGTCCTCAATCTGATTGAGGTACGTTCGCTGAGGTCGACCCCTTCCAACTCTCCCATCCACACTGTCTTGTATGCTTGTTTTGTCTATCTCCTTTCATTCATCCTCTCTGTATGTCCAAACCATCTCAACATGCCTTTCTTAATCCTCGACACTACATCTTCTTTCACTCCACGTCCCCTAAAATTAACTTAATAAACTTTACTTTTGTCACCCGCGTGTGCGATTTGCGGACGCGACTAGCACTAACCACTGCACATGAGACTGCTGACTGATTGGCTCACTCAACACGTGCATGAATCCCAGGCTCCCCTGCGCCCACGTCTCCGGTCGCCCGACCGACACCCCCACTTCTTCTAACGCCACTTCTTCAGAATAAACTCGCCCAGGCCGAAAACTGACTTCTGCACATGGGCCACGAAGTTTCAACCGCACTGTACATGCGCGCCCACACATGGTATTTTGTGGAAGAGCCACACTCAAGGGGCCAAAGAGCCGCATGTGGCTCGCGAGCCGCAGTTTGCCGACCACTGCACTAGGGGGAGCACCTCAGCAGTATGGACTTCAGTATTTGAAGTATGGGCCCTGTGTGCAGATTGTAGAATCCTTGTGCGGTGCTTTAGTCTTTCTCTGAAGAGAGCAAAGGAAGAGAAGAGGTGATGATGGTGATGGCACTAGAGTGTACGTGCTTTTATTTGGAGCAATGCTGGTATGCAGTAATGTTAATGGTGTCCTACAATGACAACACTGAAGATTGCAAGCACCTGTTTGCCAGAAGTCATTTCAGTGGCTGATACTCTGGTTCTTGCCAGGATTTTTGCTTTTCTACTGTTTGATGGCTTCTTTATAAGCATTGATTTATAAGGTTTGTTCAGTGCCCTTGATTAGAATTGCTCCTCTCAAATGCCTTTAGTAACTTTTTTGATGACTGACAGTCACAATTAGGAAGTGGTGGGGCAAAGAGAAGAACATGGGTGCGGGGTTGAGTCAAATTGCTGCTGGTTGGTCCTGTTTACCATTGAAAAATCATTTAAGATCCCTGTAACTTGATTACTTTGCCTATGTAAGGGAGATAGCCATAGTCCCTACCTTGTAGGGTTATTGTGAGGGTTAAAAATAATGCGTTAATTGAGTATCATCAAGTACTTAGCACAGTGTCTGACACAGATGAAGTGCTTAACAAAATGTTCTGGCATTTTCTTAACCTTTCTACCTATCCCTCCTAGTTTCTGAACCTTATTGCAAGAAACGTGCTCGAGTACAGTGGTTTATCCGATTCTGTGAAATTTCTGTCAGTAAACAGCATTTGCTGGGTCGGAAGCCCGATGTGCAGGAAATATTCTGGTATGATTACCCTGCCTGTAACAGCAACATTGATGCTGAGACCATCTCTCGCCCTGTGCAGGTAGGTGAAGCCTTGGTTTTCACTTCTATCTTGAAGCTTATGTCTGTCTGCCTCCTAAACTGCATGACCTTAAAGGTATTACTGACTGATTTACCCCACGGAAATGAATTTTTTGCTGTTTGTCATCTTCTCTGCTTGTCTGTCTACTTCACTGTAACAGATATTTATTGAGCTCACTTACCATGTGTTAGGAGCCTCCTGGAGGGAGTAACCTGAGGGATGAGCAGGAATTAGCAAATGTACTGCAGTGGGAAATTGTGTTTAGCTATGATTGTGGTAGGCATGAAGCATTGCGAGGCTGAATACATTTGCTTAAGTGAGGACTTCACCTTCAATAAAGCAGTACGAAGAGTGCTGATCACTGCAGGCAAATTGTGTTATGGGACTTTATGATAAATCAGGTTCCGATGAACTGTAGTCTGAACTGAGACACTAGGACTAAGATATGGGTTATTCCTGAAGCTACCTCAGGCCCAAAATGAGATTAGATCATAGTGTGAATTGTGGTCTCATGGTGAGTAGATGGTTGATTTAATGGTACTGCAGAGAGACTTTGGTCTGGCATGACTATAGTCACATGTTTCTAATCTGAGCCCAGAGTGAAGGAATGAAAGGCAGATATATAAGTTGACACAGCAAGAAAGGTAGATTCAGAAGGGCAGAGAGGGAGGAGTGTGTTTAGGGAGGAGCACTATGGTGAGAATGAGCAGGACTGTGACAAGCCAAGCTGGACTAATGATGGAAGGCCATTTTGAAGAGTATTGAGCACTCAGGAGGTAACATGAGTGCATATTTGAGAAGGCATTGAAACTCAGTCTAAGTAATCTGATCTTGCTATAGTGGGGAGCCAATATAGACTACTGAGCAGTGGAGCGTGCTTAGAGATGTTTTTGTGGGGAAATTTGGCATGGCTGAATAGCATGGCCTGGAAAAGAAACCAGCATAGAGTGTGGATGTCAGCGAGGAGGAGTCTGTGGAAATATGCTATACCTTGGCTGTGCCTCTTCAGTTTGGAAGAGGAACGTTCCAGAGAAGGATGCAGACTTCAATGCTTTTTGATTACAGTCATCGTGGAGCATTCCTTGGCTATTTTGGTCCTCATTTCTTCCTATTCACCTTTACTTTCCAAATTCAGGTAGTAGCTTTAGCCCCAGATGAAGTGTTACCTACAGCTCTGAAAAATGAGAAGACGTTCTTTGTGAAACTGTCTTGGAATGAGGAGAACTTCAAACCACTATCCCCAGAATTGTTTGCAGAGTTGAATAAGCTACAAGAAGGCAGTCCTAGAGGCCAGAAGCCCATGAAAACCAAGAATAGCAGCATAGACAGCCCTTCTTGGACCTCGGCAAAGCATGGTGTGAAAAGGATTGAATTGAGGCACTCGACCTCCAAATCTCACCAAATTCCTACCCATCTTGTTACCCCAAGGGCAAGGAAGAGGCTAGAGCTTGGAAGTAAGTGTGGATTGGATCACAGTGGGCAGTTGAGGCTAAAGGAATAAGATATTAATTCATTCTACAATATTAAGTTCGTGCAGCAGTGGGCCAGGTACTGATCGGACACATGTTGAAATATACATAACATAAAATTTACCATTTTAATCTATTTAAGTGCACAGTTTAATGGCATTAAATATATTCGCATTGTTGTACAACCATCACCATCATCTTCTAACCATTAAACAGTAACTCTTAATTCCCCCATCCAAGTGGAATCATACAGTATTTGTCTTTTTCTGACTGGTTAAGTTAACATAAAGTCCTCAGGGAATATCCACATTGTATCATGTATCAACATTTCCTGTCTTTTTAATGCTGAAATGATATGCCATGGTATGTATGTGCATATCACATTGTATTTACCCATTCATCTATGAATGGACATTTGGGTTGCTTCTACCTTTTGGCTGTTGTGACTAATGCTGCTATGAGTACAGGTATATAAATATCTGCTTAAGTCCCTGCTTTCGTTTTGGGTATATACCCAGAAGTGGAATTTCTGGATTGTATAGTAATTCCATTTTGAGGAATCACCATACTGTTTTCCATAGCAGCTGTACCATTTTACATTCTCACCCACAGTGTACAAGGATTCCAATTTCTCTACCTCCTTCCCAACACTTGTTATTTTTGTTTTGGATAGTAGCCATCCTAATAGGTGTGAGGTTGGTATGCCATTGTTGTATTTTTCTATGATTAGTTACTGAGCTCTGTAAATGAGTTTCACAATAAATGCTTTTTGATTACAGTCATCGTGGAGCATTCCTTGGCTATTTTGGTCCTCATTTGGACCATTTGGTCCTTGCCAAATCGATGAACAAAATAGATCCAGAGACATAGAAGCATGGAACAGACTTCAGAATCTCAGAGGGAAGGTGGGTGGGAGGTGGGAAGAGATCAACTAAAGAACTTGTATGCATAACCCATGGACACAGACAATAGGGTGGTGAAGGCCTGGGGTAGGGGGCCGGGGATGGGCTAGAAGGGGTCAATGGGAGGAAAAGGAGGAACATATGTAATACTTTCAGCAATAAAGATTTAAAAATAATAACAAATGAGCTCTTCAAGATCTCTGCTACTAAGGTGACATTGCCTTTTAGATCCCTAGTAGAAGAGCTAAAGACATACATACTTTAACATTCTTGAAATCATACTGATATTTCTAGTCTATAAATAACAGGGCTCTTCCCCTTCTTCCCACAGTCCATGATTGTATCACCTTCTTTAGGGAGGAGAGCCCTGACTTCCAGGAGCAAGCCTAATGCACATGGAAGAGTCTCACAATAGCTATACCAATACCTCTATTGGCAGTAAACTTAATCAAGTGAAAGTTAAAATTTTATTTGCATTGCTTTATGCCTTTAGAATGTATTCCATTGATGAAGTAAAGTTGGTTACATTTTTTCTTCTGATATTTATATTATAGGTGAAATAGAGTTAGGTCATTTTATTTCTGTTCATGTTCAAAGACCTGTAAGATCTGGCCTTTTCTTTCATGCCCTATCTTTTCTTTTTTTTAATTGATTTTTTACAGAGAGGAAGGGAGAGGGATAGAGAGTTAGAAACATCGATGAGAGAGAAACATTGATCAGCTGCCTCCTGCACATTCCCTACTGGGTATGTGCCCGCAACCAAGGTACATGCCCTTGACCGGAATCGAACCTGGGACCCTTGAGTCCGCAGGCCGACGCTCTATCCATTGACCATGCTCTATCTTTATTAGCCATCTTCATTAGCACTTAGGTGCTTTAGAACAATTATTTTACTTTATATTATAGACACCCATGTATATCATCTACCCTGTTAGACTGGAGTGTCTTGTGACTGGGTACCAGGATTGTCTCATTCAATTTTTGTTTCCTCCGAGCACCTGGCACATACCTTGCCATTTTAACAGCTCAATTGATAACTGTGAATGAATGTCAGGTTCGTGGTGCTTGCAGTCATGGTGAGAGGGGAGCAAATCTTAATGTGGTCCTGTGTATTCACTGAACCCAACTGGTTGCCCCCAGGGATCCAACTTCTCTCTATTGGTAGACTTAATCTGAGCTAAGAAAAATCTAGGCCTTGGTGTTAGTCAACAGAGCCACTGGTATAAGTTTTTCTCCCCCCCCTCCCCAATCTTTAATTTCTTTATTGTTTAAGGTAT
>NW_006294339.1:1205353-1224611 GCF_000327345.1 Myotis davidii | reverse complement strand
TTCCACAAATGAGTGAGATCATGAGGTATTTATTGGTATAAGTTTTTCAAATGGTGTTTGTTGAATGAGGCTGAGGATGTGCAGTGATCTGGTAGATTTCTTCAGAGAAATCCAATTAAACATTTACCTACAAAAGCTGACTTAATAGTTGACTTATGGTTCTAACTAGGAAAATCACCCACAGAATTGAGGAAAGAGATTAAAAATAATATAGCTACCTGACCTGGGAGGGGAAACGCATGGGATAATTCAAAATATGGAGAACTCATGTCTCTGTATGACTTCAGTGGATGAATTTAGCTATAATGAGATTGGGAGTGTGTATAGGGCTAGTTAGAAAATTCACACTTTGTGGTGATTTCTCTTGGGCCTAGGTTTCCCTGTGACACCTCACACTAGGATTTCCCAGCAGACTTCACGGGTGCCTTTGGAGTCTCCCAGAAGGACTAAACGGAAAGTGGCCTCTGAGATCACCTCACCTTCTAAGAGGTCTCAGCCTGATGGACTCCAGACCTCATCTCCAGCTCTGAAAGCCCCGGAGAAAACGGGGGAGAGGCGACGCTCCTGTGCTGAGCAAGACAAGGCTTCACATGAACGTCCCATGATCCTGAGAACCCGGGTCCCAGCTTTGAAAACCACTGAGATTAGTCAGGAAATAACACTGGACCCTTTAAGAGGGGGAAAGAGAAGCTCCGTGGTGCCTTCTGTGGTTCTGAAACCACAAAAGATGAAAAAGAGGTGAGGGGGACGTTACCCTTCCTTCCAGAGCAAATCCAGACGGTTCACATGATGTGAAATGTGTTGGTCACAGTCCGTAAAGTTAGAGCAGTGGGTTGCAAGTCTGAATGTGTCAGAATCACCTGGAGGTTTTCCAAAACACAGGTTTCTGAGCCTCTTTCCAGGAATAGGGAATTAATCTCCAAATGTCAGGCCTAAGAATCTGCAATTTTGAAATGATCTGGATGATTCTGGTATAATCAGATGCCCTTTGGGGATCACTGCTTCAGAAGATAACTTCCTAACCTGAATTGCTTCATAGTCATGGATTTCATTACTTGCCACATTTTAACAGCCATTTTTTTAGTTTATAAAATACAACACTGGAAATCCTTATCAAATACATGTAGATAATGCATCTAGAACAAAGTTTACATTTTGGCACTAAGCGGTGTTTGTACATAATGGACTGCACAAATAATGTGAGGAGCCAGAAATTACACGTTTCAGTGTTTCCTGCTCAGAAATTCCAGCATCCAGCTCATCATAGGTTTGCTTGATAAATGCTTTGTATTTAATATATAGCTGCATTTCTGCAGGGTAGATTATAAAGTCATAAATATGTCAGAAAGAAAAAAAGGACAAGATACTGTGCCTGAGGTTGGTATATTTTGGTCTCTAGTTGAATGGTGAGTCTTATTTAAATAATAAGCTTTAAGCAAACTTTTTTCTCTGGGTTTTAGTCAATTACAAACTTTTTAGCAAAGTGATTAGTTCCTGCAAAAGGAATAGGAGCAAGTCGGGCCACCTGACTCTCCTCTAGAGCCTGCTGCTGGTCCCCAGCGCCTGAAACTGCTGTGACACCTTGCAGGGAGGCCCAGACACCAGACGCTCAGGATGAAGCCACCTCTACTCCCCATCGTATCCGCAGAAAGAGTTCTCTCTTGACCTTGAATCGGATCAGGCAGCAGCTTCGGTAAGAGTGCTCCTTGGCAGGCAGAAGTACGTTTGTCACTGCCATCTGTGGTGTCTCTAATCTTATTCCACTTCTTAAAGCCTCTTACAGTTCTTATTTGTTATTTGCTATTCCATTGAAATTCACCTTTTTACCTAGTATGTCTGGAATTGTGTTAGTTTACAAAAATGTCAGTTAGAAAGGGGCAAGAAATGCTGTTCTGGGCATAGGTGGCTCTCGGGGCCTCATAATCACACCTGGCAAGACTGTTAGAGGGATGCCTATAAGCATGAACTTTGATTCTGATGCTCTTGAATGTGAAGCTGAGCTTTGTCATTTACTATCTGTATAAACTTGGGAAGGTTACCTAACCTTTCTAAGCCTCAGTTTCTTCATCTATAAAAATGGAAATAATAATATACAGGTCACAAAATAATATAAATAAAGCCCTTACCAGAGTACCTCAGTAGCAAGCAAGTGGAGCACATCTTATACTGCTCGCCACAGCAGACACTCTTCAACACCTCTAATCCACACTAACCTGTTAGGGTGCCTCTGATTTAGACTTCAAACACTGAAAATCAGAAAATGTGTCCCACCATTCAGGTTTTTAGATGGTAGCAAAAATGACAAAGAAGAGGAAGAATTTCTGCCTGCAGCAGAGATTGCAGACTCGGACAGTGAGGAGGAAGAGGCTTCGACACCATCCCTTCCAAGGAAAACACGCAGTTGTGTGTCCAGGAACCTACACTCTTCCACGAAGTCGTCCTTACACACCCCCTCCAAGACACCAAAGAAAACCGTAAGGTTTTTTTAGCTTTATTTTCCAGTGAAGCATCCCTCTCAATTTAAAATGTGATGGCTGATATCACACTATTATTAGTAATAATTGGGTTCTGAGTACAGGTCTGTTGTATTGAAAGCTATTACACTTGGAATATTCATGAACCCTAGGGCTGAAAATGAATCCAGAATTAGGGGTGGGGAACCTTTTTTCTACCAAGGGCCATTTGGATATTTATAACATCATTCGAGGGCTATACAAAATTATGAACTTAAAAACTAGCCTGCTATGTTTGGTCAAACATTTAATCAACTCACCCCTAATGCTTTGGCAGGGCCAGACCAAATGATTTCCTGGGCCTTCTATGGCCCACCAGCTGGACATTCCCCACCTATGCAGTAGATAGTGATTTTTGGGTTCCCTTTAAAATACAAAACCAAATGGCCAAGAGCCAAACTTCCAGAGGGAAGGACAAGAACTGGCACTTGATCTTTGCATTTCCCACAAAACCCAGTAGAGAGCTTTGAGTGTAATCAGTGCTCAGTGGGTATTGAATCAGGGCTGCTGAGCCGTGTTGTCTTTACTCTGAGAGAGGCCAGTAAGCCAGGACAGGTGGAATAGAGAAATTGAGACGGACAGCTGAACAAACTGGCCCAGCAATTTACAGCCAGACCCAGAAGGTCACCTCCCTAGAGATCATGTTTAGGCCTCAGTTGTATTTAAGCTCCAGGCCCAGAAAAGCAGCAAACCCAGGTAGGCAATGCCAGGAGCAGCTGCATTACCTAATGATCCTTGCCCTGGCACCTACCAATCAATAGAGATCATGAACTTGAAAGGGCACACCAGGAAAACTAATGACTATTCTGCTGAGACCTCCCCTGATTACTGCCTGCAAGAGAGAGATAAAAGCCTCAAAAAAAGGACCCAACACATGCTCTCCCTCTGGAGAGCAACCCGTGCCATTTCCTCCCCGCTGTTCTCCCACATCTATGCACCCCCAAACTCTAAGGGACCCATGAGACTTGCAACCAGGGGAGCAATGGGCAGTGGCAGCTGTCCCGGGCTAACCCCCTGAACCTGTCTCCAAGGGCCCCTTTTCTCTGACTTCCCTGAGAGCTAACGCAGCCCAGCCTAGGCTCTTCTGTTGCTTCTACTTTGCTTTTACTGTCCCCGGCCCTAATGACTGTACCCCCATAGTCACCTGGACTCATGTTGTGAAATTTTTCCTGCACGAAGTCAAGAACCTACACACTACTGGCTGGTTGTAGGCAGACCTGCTCAGGGTCCAGTCACTTGTCCAGGTAACAGTGTCACTTGATACGCCTGAGAAACAAAGAGTACTTACTACTCAGGTGTTGGTAATGAGTTGTGTAACGGAAGAGAATAATGGATGTCTCTTCTGCTTCCTATGGAACTTTAACAAAGAGTCTTCCCATGTTCAGATGTGTGTTAATGTTATTGCGACCTTCAGAGAAAGCCTTAGAGCAGGAGCCTTTGACCATTGTTCTTTGGAAGACCTCCAGGGAAGGAAATCCAATAGATAACTTTTAGACGTGAGGTGATCTTACCTGGAATTCTTTTTTATGCAAATAGTTCACCTACCTTCTGGTTTGATTGCATCTCCTGGGTCCCACTGAGAGGAAGAGATATCATTTCGGGTGTGAGGGCGTCTTTAGCATAATAAAAAAGACAGGAAATTTACCAAATTCTTGATACATTCTTTTTATTTATTAATTACTAGTAAATTGATTGGGGCGACATTTTGATACATTCTGAGCAAGGTTTTCTTACTCCTTTCCTGTTTTCTCCAAAGTTATTAGGTGTTAAGCCGGTAAACAAGGTCTAACCATGTTTTCAAACCAATCTATAGGAGGATCCTCTGAATCAAACCCAGTTTATGCCTCCCACTCAACCCTATGTTTGGGCAGGGTAGTTGGGATTTCTTTATAATTTCTTACCTTTTTTTTAAAGTAATATTTTACTTTTAAATAGAGTTTAATCCATACTTTCATTTATTCTTTCCCCAGATTGACATTGTTTTCAAATCCTAATACTGTGTGTAAATTGGAAAAAAGAAATTGTGTTTGGACTATGAACAAAATGTATGTGTGATGTGAGGAGAGAGAGGGAAAATCATGATATTTTATACATAAAAGAACTAAGAAATACACCACCTCTCTTCTTTTTAGCAAGTCATCAGGGATCAGATTTGCTAATGTGTCCTGGACGGTGTTTTGCTTTGTTGTTGGTGTGTATGTGTGTGTGGTTTTTTTCTGAAATACTTTCTCTCTTTTTCTGAATATAGCCCAAGCCTAGAATGCCACGTTCTGTCACTCCCCAGATCCGCAGCCGAAACCTGGCTGTCCGGGGACCTGCCAGCGTGCTAGAGGAGGCCCGGCTAAGGTAACACTGCTTATGGGCCCTTTTCAGATAGGAAGAGATGGGCCTCTGCTTTCATTCACGGGAAACAGGAGTAATAACAGAGTAAAATGAACGTGTGTGTTCAGAGAGAAGAAACCTCTCCCGTAGTGTCTGGGTCAGCTAATGCAGACTGGCTCTAGGAGTCACCTTCCAGTCTACTGCCATCCTTTTCTCAGGGATGGAAGTGATTAGTCAGGACACTCCTTCTCAAGTGTCGGGACTTTTAAAAAATATACAAGCCTGCATCCTTCCAGAAATCAACCGAATCAGAATCTCTTGTGGGGTGAGGTTCAGCCATGTGATTTGGGGAAAGCTTCCCAGGTGACGTGTACTTTTGGTTAGCACCACTGAGTTAGTGATTTGGGGGGAGAAAGGGATTATGCAACTACATGAAGAGATTTGAGAATGAAGATATTCCCTTGGGTTTGTGATTAAGGTTTTATGTAGGAACTAGATAAGTCTTTCAATTTATTATTGAGTAGATGGTGAAATGCTTCTAAAACCCTCCTTTTCCCTTATTTAGTCTGCATGTTTCTGCTGTACCTGACTCTCTTCCCTGTCGGGAAAAGGAATTCCAAGATATCTACAACTTTGTGGAAAGCAAACTCCTTGATCATACTGGAGGGTGAGTCAGGCTGAGCCAGGTAGGATGGTTGGGGGAGAAGGCTCCTGTTGGTATACCCCTCAGCTGTCAGAGATCAGCCAGATGGTCTTTGCCCCGTGTCAGGAGAACAGGGAAAAGCCTAAAGCTTCTAATGCAGCTTTTTGTTGTCAAAGTTATTCTGTAGGAATAGGAATTCTGTTTTTCAAAGAAAAACGGCACAGCCATTGCTTGTGGAATGAATGATTCTATGGAAACAGGCCCTGCTCTCATTAGCTTCCAAGGATGGTCCCTACTGCCCCCACCTCCACATTTCAGGGCTCTTGGTCCTTCCTTCAGCAGACATTTGCTCACTCCTAACTGGTGAGGCAGCTGGCACAGACCTAACCCTCACGCCTTCCCTTCCTGCCTAGGTGCATGTATATCTCTGGGGTACCTGGGACCGGGAAGACTGCCACTGTACACGAGGTAATACACTGTCTGCAGCAGGCGGCCCAAGCAAATGATGTTCCTCCCTTTCAATACATTGAAGTCAATGGCATGAAACTGACAGAGCCCCACCAAGTCTACGTGCAGATCTTGCAGGTAAGCAAAGCAGTTTGGGCTTTTTGGAAAATACAGTCTTGGTGGCACATGAAAAGAAAAAGGTTTACTTCATTTTGTGCATATTACATATTTTCAACATGCCAGGCATTGCTCATTGAGTAGAGATAGCAAGAGCAAAGGCAGAATTCCTACCCACAGGGACCTTAACGTCTAGGAGCTCGTTATGAAATGTCGGAAGCTAGTACTGACTGTCATGGTGAAAGCCATTTGCACACAGGAGGCAGTGTGGCAGACTAGAAAAGGGTTGGAGGTAGGCGCAAGTTTGCACCTCACTCTTGGTTCATTAGCTGTTCTCTTGTAACAGATAATGTCCAGTTATAGAGTTAGGAAGTAATGATTTTGGAGGGGCTTCTGGGACTAGTCTGTGGTTCATTTGCATTTCAATCACACAGACTTTATCTTCTGTCTTGGTGCCTTCCAAGCTTAGGGTAGAAGGCAGAGTATAGGATCCTGAAATCCTCAGACTAAATAGCTTCCTCTGTTTGCAGATTTAACTTTAAGCCCTTAGAGTTAGAGTTCACAATACCTGTTTTCCCCCAATGCAGAAGATGACAGGCCAAAAGGCAACAGCTAACCATGCAGCCGAACTGCTGGCAAAGCGATTTCGCACCCAAGGGTCCTCGCAGGAAACCACCGTGCTGCTTGTGGACGAGGTAAGGGGGTGCCCACAGGAGGACTGGGAAAGAGGCCACATGGTTGTTGACCGAGATGTTTTGCGAGCAAGTACTGGGCAGGACGGAAGGTTTGGCTCCTTCCTTCATCTAAGCCTGTTTGGTGGCAAGTGGCACATGCCCACTGATTTCCTTGCTGCTCTGCTGATGTGCCCTGAGAAGTGCATGCAGCTAAACAGTGGTGACAGGTCTCACTCTGGGCCCTGGCTCGGTCTCTGTAGTTGACCCTGCATCTCTCTCCATTTCCCTGGCAGCTTGACCTTCTGTGGACTCAGAAACAAGATGTAATGTATAATCTCTTTGACTGGCCCACTCACAAGGAGGCCCAGCTTGTGGTCCTGACCATTGCCAACACGATGGACCTGCCAGAGCGCATCATGATGAACCGGGTGTCAAGCCGACTGGTAGGTTTTGGGGCCGTTCTCAAGTTGTTCTTACAGATCCAGAAGCTGTGCTAAGGAGTCCTGCAAAAGTGAATACATAGGGCACTAAAATAAATGGGAAAAGTACGAAATGTGGATTCTAAAATTCTTCTCATTTTAAGTTGGAATTAAACATATCGCCATTGCATGATTTGCTGAAAACATATCTTGATGTTCTGCTGCCTGGGCACTGTTAAACTGCAGAGCCCTGGAGGTTTAATTATATTTAAAATATAATTAAGCACTTTCCCTTGCCAGGCAGTGTTAGATGGGTAGAGTGTAGCAGTGAGCAAGGTGGATGCAGTCTCTGCCCTCGTGGACCCCTGGTTCAGCCTGAACCACAGGTACTTCTAAGCATGGCGAGTGAGACCAGGAGCTGTGCCTGCACAGATCATAGAGCTGAAGATCCTCCCATCCACTCTCCTCGGAGCACCTCTACTTTTCTCTACTTCTCAGTGATTCTGGCAGAATAAAAGGATATTTTAAACTAAATGAAAAGTAGTTTGAGAACTACCATTGTCAGTAACAAAGAGCTGGAAGCAGTGGGAGTCCCAGCATGAAATCTGCACACTGTTACGGATTTGGGGACTGAACTTTCCACCAGGGCTATCAGAGGGCAATCCATGAACTTGTTTCTCTGTCATCCTGGCTCCCCAGGGTTTCACCAGGATGTCCTTCCAGCCCTACACTTACAGGCAGCTGCAGCAGATCCTAATGTCCCGACTCAAACACTTAAAGGCCTTTGAGGATGATGCCATCCAGCTGGTTGCCAGGAAGGTAAGTCACCGTCGGGAGACCTAGCTGTACCTACAAAACGCGGCAATTCTTTGCTGAGCACCTGTTGGTGTAAGGTCCAGTGCTGGGTGCTCTGGGAATGAAGAGAAATTTAGGAAGTCTTGTAAAAACAAATACAAACGTAGAAATGAAGTCCTGAAAAATTCCTGAAATCTTACTGTATGATAGGGGGCTATGACTATGGTGGGCTTAATCAATTAAAACGAAAATTAATTGATTCAGGAAGCAGACAGCTTTGTATAATGAAAGGAGCAGAATAGTTAAACAGACAAACCTGCTTTGAATTCTGGCTCTAACACTTATAGGCATGTGGAAGGTTATAGGAAAGTTACTTTAAAACTCCCTGAGCCTCAGTTTACTTCTCTGAAAAATGGTAATAATACTAGCTACCTCATAGGGTCATTGTGAGAATGAAATTCAACCATGTCCAGAAGGTGCCTGTAAGATTGGAGTTGCTCCAGGCAATGGACGCAGGCAGTGAGGGGAGTTTATTAGAGGGAATGGGGAGAAGCTCAGGACTCAGCCTCCGCTGTCCTTGGGGTTGAATTTTATGCACAAAAACCACAAGGAGTGGAGGCTGGGCGGTGGAGTTCGTTGTCCTTCAGACTGATCAGTGCTGGCCGTTGTTATCGTTGGCCGGCTGTCTCGCCCTCCATGTGGCTGCCTCCTATTAAGCCAGATGGGGTGACCACTGGTTCTTCCACGAAATGAGGCTGGGGCCACTTTCTCATTCAGGACTTTCTAGTCCGCCTGAGCCAGATGTCCTCTGCTGGCCTGTCAGTGTCTAGCAAGGTGCATGCTCCATGGTAAGTATAAAATTTGAACTACATTCAAGCGTGTCAAACTCGGGGCTCATGGGCCACAGGCCTCGTTTACGTCCTCCAGGCTCACTGGGAGAATGCCAAACGAGATTCCACTAAGACTTACCTGAAGCTACTGAAGAATAAAGTGGGTTAAATATCTCCCTCAAGCTGAATACAAGAAACCACCCGTCCACCGTATTTCAGCACTTAAAAAGATTTATAAATGTTTTTCTAGTGTCTTGCCTGGGAGGGTGTGAACTCTGAATGCCTATACTAGCAACACATGTCTGCAACACCTGCTCAGAACTGCTACTTACTGTGTTAGGTTCTGGGATCAGATTAGCCAGATGGATGCTCGACTCCAGGCTTCACTTTCTAAGAGAGATCCAAGTTACCATGTGATCCTCAGTTGGGTAGAGTTTTCACTTCCATCATGCAAATTCTAAAAGTTTATGTTTTTCCTCCAAATGGTCCTTTTTTATGCCTATTTAAGTTATCTTCTTCCTTTTCCTCCGAGGTGCTTTGTGTGCTGGTTTATCCTGCACTGTTCCTTCCCTCAGATGCTCCTTCCCTCAGATGTCTTGGTTGTCCACTTAGGTATAAGAATGGAGGCTACAAAGCTTAATGGGAGCTCAGAGCACTTGAGTAAGCTTCACTGGGAGAGTCTGATGGGCCAATTTCCATATCTTTAGTTGTTTTCATTGGGATGGTCAGATTTCCTGTAGTTGGCTTCTTGTGTCCTGCCTGGAGGGCAGTATGGGGTGGGGTAGGTGGGCTGGAGTCAGAGTTCAGGATGCAAATGGTTAGGGACATCCCCTCCCCTCTGACAATTCCTGGTGTCCTGGCCTAGAGACTTTGTTTATTCTTTTTTTTTTATTGATTTTTTACAGAGAGGAAGGGAGAGGGACAGAGAGTTAGAAACATCAATGAGAGAGAAACATCGATCAGCTGCCTCCTGCACACCCCTTAGTGGGGATGTGCCCGCAACCAAGGTACATGCCCTTGACCGGAATCGAACCTGGGACCCTTGAGTCCGCAGGCAGACGCTCTATCCACTGAGCCAAACTGGTTAGGGCTGTTTATTCTTGTTTGAGAATAAATCTTGGGTCTTCTGCCATGGTATAAGAGGGAACATCTCCAAGGCAAAGAGTTTTATGGAAACAGTACAAATTAACAAGGCACAAAATTTTCTCAGAGCCCTAAACTCTTCCTCCCCACAGTTGCCCTAATGTTCATCCAACAGCACGAAATGGGAGAGGATCTAGAGCAGTGGCTCTCAACCTTCCTAATGCCACGACCCTTTAATACAGTTCCTCATGTTGTGGTGACCCCCAACCATAAAATTATTTTCGTTGCTACTTCATAACTGTAATTTTGCTACTGTTATGAGTTGTAATGTAAATATCTGATATGCAGGATGTATTTTCATTGTTACAAATTGAACATAATTAAAGCATAGTGATTAATCACAAAAACAATATGTAATTATATATGTGTTTTCTGATGGTCTTAGGTGACCCCTGTGAAAGGGTCGTTTGACCCCCAAAGGAGTCGCAACCCACAGGTTGGCGACCCACAGGTTGAGAACCGCTAATCCAGGGCAAGGGTCAGCAGAGTTTTTCTGTGAAGGGTCAGGTAGTAAATGTTTTTGGTTTTACAGGCTATAACAGTCTGCCACCACTATTCAACTCTGCCCTTGCAATACCAAAAGCAGCTGTGCACAATAGGTGAAAAATACACATAGCTGGGTTCCATTAAAACTTCATTACAAAAACATATGGGGCCATAGTGTGCTGACTCCTGGTCTAGGGCATCCATTTCTTAAGCACTCCTTATTTTAGCCAAACTTTACCACCAGTTTCAATACCACTAAACCTGGGCATTTTGTAGATTTTTAGTATAATTTAGATTTGTTCTTAGATTCCTCATTACTGTCTTAGGAATTCTTCAGTCTGCTAAGTCAACCGCTACACTGCCACCTCTTTCCAACTGCAGAATTATATTGTTTACTCCTGTTGCTTCCCTTCCTCTTACGGTTCTTTGTCTTTTTTTAATATATTTTTATTGATTTCAGTGAGAAAGAGGGATAGAGAGTCAGAAACATCGATGAGAGAGAATCATCAGTTGGCTGCCTGCTGCACATCCCACATGGGATCGAGCCTGCAACCCGGGCATGTGCCCTGACCAGGAATCAAACCGTGACCTCCTGGTTCATAGGTTGATGTTCAACCATTGAGCCACGCCGGCTGGGTGGTTCTCTATCCACTGAGCCAAACTGGTTAGGGCGGTTCTTCGTCTTTTAATAACGTTTCAGGAGGCATCAAATTTGGATGGTATTTTTACCCAAAACTCTTGCCTGTAATTTCAAACCTCTCTTATTTCTTTACATATAAAGAAATAGAATACATCTATTTTGTATTCTGTATACTATAATTATAAAGTCTTTGTGAGTCCAATTCTATCAATTGCTGGTTCCCATGTATATGTGGCCTTGTTTCCTTATTATTGTATCTTGTTTTTGTTTTTTTTATTTTCTTGTACTGTGGGGCCTTGACTTACGAGTGTCCTGACTAATGAGTTTTTTGAGATACTAGCTGTCTCTCGGCCGATTTTTTGCATTGAGTTGACAGAATAATTTGAGTTAATGAGCTCCTTGATGAGCTCGGTCTTGGAACGAATTAAACTCGTAAGTCAAGGCCCCACTGTACTATATGCTCATGCTCCTTAGAGCTTTATCAGATAATTAATTGAGGCCTGATTGAAGTTGAGTTCATTTAGATTTTGTTTTTGCTTCTGTTAGTTACCAAAGGGCACTATCAACTGGGACCATTTTAAAACAACATTCTCCACAAGAGGTTTATAGGAGACACAACATAAATTTGGGCTCAAAATCGTGAAGACTTTTGGTTGCAAAGACTTCTAACCCTGCACCACCTAGTACCAAGGTCAAAACAGGCCATTTTTCTAGCCATCCTTCTGCAGGATGGTTCTCTCATTCATCCTTATGCTGAGGTCGGGCCCATGATCATGTAAGGTCTTCTCTTAGAGTCCATGTTGGGTAAACCCCAGCTTTTTCTTTCGTCTCCGTCACCATCACAGCCATCAGAAAGGATGCTTACGGTCACCAGGTTCACAGGTGCTCTCAGGGTGAGGACTGCTTTGGGTGTTTTCTTGCCTCCCGGGGTCCCTGTGCACTTTGCTTCTAGGCCTCTGCAGCAGCTCCAGTCCACGCTGTGAACACAGTACTGCTTCCCAAGGCAGTGGAATGGGCTCTGAGGAAAGAAGTGACAGGTGGAAACGTCCATAGGACACCCTTACCTGCTGGATGTGGGAGGTTAGAGGAAGGGAAGAATATAAGCTGGTGCTCATGCTTCTCTCTTGAATTACTGGATAAGTGACTTTTGTTTTGAGTGTCTTAAATTTTAATTCTGAAAACAGAAATATACACAAATGTTTTAAAAACGTCTGTAATCCTACTTCCTAGAAATGGCTTTTTAATGTCTTTGTGTGTTGTGTATGTGTGTGTGTGTGTGTGTGTGTATGCCTATAAAATTTGCTTTTTTCGAACTTAACGTAGCATGAATATTTGAAGGAAATGATTATTTCAGCATGTCTTTAGGCTAATGATCAGGATTGTTGGCAAGCATTGGGACTATTGAAACAGAGATCCTTGCAGGCCACAGTGAGTCCAAAGCTTCCCTCAGTGAAATTTAAATTGCAAGTGGCTTAAGTCAGTTTTCGAGAGAGGATAGGATTCCCTGTGAATGGAGCCCAGGAACCCCAATCTCTGTGCACATGCAAAGGAAGGAGCAACAGTGTAGCCTCTGGTAGTGTGGGTTGGTCTGACTCAGCTAACCACAGGCTTCTCTGGGTCCCACAGATTTGCAGCCTCCTTCCCTCTTGATTCTGGTTGTTTAGCCATTGACCCAGCCGTCTCCAAAATTCACACAAATGCTGTGAGGAGGCTCGGCTAAATTTTTACCTCCAACCCCCCAACCCCCCAACCCCGCAACCTAGCCTCTTGGCCTTGGCTGGCTGCTTCTGGGGGCATATTTCTCTCCAGGCAAGAAATGAGAACCCTTGTGTTTTCAGATGTGTTGGTGTGATTGTGGGGCACCGGTCTCTTGTAGATTTCATTTCCCTAACTTTATTTTTATATTTTTTTAAATATATTTTATTGATTTATTACAGAGAGGAAGGGAGAGAGATAGAGAGCCAGAAACATCGATGAGAGGGAAACATCGATCAGCTGCCTCCTGCGCATCTCCTACTGAGGTTGTGCCCGCAACCCAGGTACATGCCCTTGACCGGAATCGAACCCGGGACCTTTCAGTCCGTAGGCCGACGCTCCATCCACCGAGCCAAACCGGTTTCGGCCATTTCCCTAACTTTAAATAAAGCTATGGATTTCTGCCTTTCCTACTTTGGAGTTATTTGTAAAACCAAGACAAAGGTTTGGACTCAGGGAAGAGTCCCAGGCACAGTAAGTTATGTGCTGCATGATGACATTTTGGCCAATGAAGGACCCATGGAGCTGAAAAATCCCTATAGCCTCGTGATGTCATAGCCCGTGTAATGTCGTAGCATAACACACTGCTCGGGTGTTTGTGCTGATACTGTTGTAAACAAACCTGCTGTCAGTTGTATAAACGTACAGCACATACAATTATGTACATACACAATACTTGATAATGACAATAAGAGACTGTTACTACACTAGTCATCATTATTTTAGGTGTATTCTTTCTACTTATAAAAAGGCTACACCATGTAGGTTTGTGTAAATGCATTTGGATGTCTGCACAGCAATGAAATGCCTCATGAAGCATTTCTCAAGAGCGTATCCCCATTGTTAACCAACACGTTAACAATGTGATAATTTATATCTGGGCTTCGTCCAGGTTCCCAACGAGGACTAAGTACTTCACTTCAAGCTTAAGTCCATTCTCAGCAACGCCTTTTTTTTTTTTTTTTTTTTTTTTTAGCTGAACACAAAATCTGTTGGTTGACATGGCAAGGGGACTCAAGGAATAAAATGATCCCTCTTGTAGGTAGCAGCCCTCTCTGGAGATGCACGACGCTGCCTGGACATCTGCAGGCGTGCCACCGAGATCTGTGAGTCCTCCTGCCAGAAGCCCGGCTCCCCTGGCCAGGTCACGGTGGCCCACTTGCTGAAAGCCGTAGATGAGATGTTTTCATCGGCGTACATCACTGCCATCAAGTAAGATGCTTCTGCTTCCTGGCCTTGAACCTTCTTTGAAAGACCGCCTGAGGGCCACGGTGGGAAGGCCATGGAAGCCTGTTTTTCTGACTTACTGAAGACGCTGTCTTTTCTCTTAAGGGGCATAGTCATGGGGTGCTGGTATCTTTCCAGATGTAGTTGCTGGATTTCCTTACTTCCAAAGTTGCATTTATTATATCATTTTAAGACTCTGGGAGGGTAGGGGGACCCCTTCCCAAATAATATAGGAGGAAGTAGTCCCATTTTTTTCTAAAAATGCAGAAAAGCTTTATTCAGCTTTCCTCTCGGTGTTGGTGCAGCCACACAGAGAATTCACATGTCTTCATTTTCTTTAAGAAATTCCTCTGTTATGGAACAGAGCTTCCTGAGAGCGATCCTTGCAGAATTCCGTCGATCGGGACTGGAGGAAGCAACATTTCAACAGGTGGTCAATCTCCTTTTTTAAAATCCATCTAGATTTTGGTCTGATGCTGTTAAAATATGTGGGAATTTAAATCACTGTGTGATAGTTTGTCTATTTTGTGGTAACCCAGTAATGCTAAGGAATATCAAACCAGCATCTATTTTTATGTGATATTTTTATTGAGTTGCATGAGGAGAACTTTAGCAACTGGCTTCTACATATTAGATGAAAGGTTTACTATGTGCCAGATACTGTTCTAGGATGGGAGGTTCAAAGATGAACAATCAAAAGTCACTGCCCTAATATAGCTTATGTGGTGTAATGGGGGCGACGCTTTCAGAATGAGCCATGTTTAAAATCATAAAGGTCAATCCAAACCATCTTTGTGCATCATCTCAATATCAGTAAAAGGAAGCCTGAGGTCTCATGCCTTAGAGGTTTATCTAAAACCAGTGTCCACAGGCAATGGCTCCCTTAGAATGTGAACTATCAAAGGTGTGTGTGTGTGTGTGTGTGTGCCTCATTTTATTGATTTTTTACAGAGAGGATGGGAGAGGGACAGAGAGTTAGAAACATCGATGAGAGAGAAACATCGATCAGCTGCCTCCTGCACACTCCCCACTGGGGATGTGCCCGCAACCCAGGTACATGCCCTTGACCGGAATCGAACCTGGGACCCTTCAGTCTACAGGCCGACGCTCTATCCACTGAGCCAAACCGGTTAGGGCAATATCCCTTCTTCTGACAAGCTCCCAGTATTGATGGGGGGTAAGGGGTGGGAGTGGGCGTGGGAGTGGGGGTGGGAGTGAGGGCTGGACTTATAGTTAGAAGACTGCCCAGAAACTACTACAGACTTGCCTGACCCACTTGGGGCTTTAGGGTCGGAATCGGTTTCCAGGTAACTTTTGCCTCTTTATTCAGTATTGTCTCTCTGCCTCTGTGCTTTTCCAAGGGTCATGCCTTGGTAGCTGTACACTGTGTCTGCTTAGGAAAATACCTGATAGCAAAATTTGACTTGAATTATGACAATCTCCATTATGGAATTCTCAGCCCCTGGATACCAGGACTCTTGGTGTAACAATTTCAGTACTAGACATTTTATATCCATTAATTCAAGATATTATAATACATTCAATAGATAAAACTGAAGCTCAAAAAGCAAGATAACCTGCCCGGGGTGTCATATTTAGGTATTTGCTAGAACCAGGATTCAGACCTGCTATCCTCTGATTCTGAAGATAGCACTGCATTCTGCCCTTCATTTGTGCCCCCACTAGGACAGCCTATCAAAGGCATTAAATATCCTGGTCAAGAAGTATCTGTGTTCCCTAAAAGAAGAAATACGTGATCAGATACAGACCCAGGACGACCTTTCCTCTCTTAACCTTCCCGGCAGCTGACCTCAGATTTGCTTTTTGTTTCTAGGTATACAGGCAGCACGTGGAACTATGCAGGATGGAGGGGCTCCCTTACCCCACCATGTCAGAGACTATGGCGGTGTGCTCTCACCTGGGCTCCTGCCGCCTCCTCCCTGTGGGGCTCATAATGACCTGCTCCTTCGCGTGCGGCTCAACGTCACCCAGGGCGATGTGCTGTACGCCCTGAAAGAAGAGTGAAGAGCTTCACAAGGAAGCACAGCTGATTTTAATGAACATGATTTTATTTTTCTAAGCAAATGGAATTTTTGTGGCAAAATATAATGGAGGGAAATAACTACCAAGTAGTTTGGAATTTTCTTTTAAATAATTTGCTTTTTTCAGAGGGTTTGGGAAATTTATAGTCATTACAAACATCAGGTTATAAAACCAAATAAACCCTCCCTCTGACTTTTATTTCTGTTAGTAGCCCCACCATTTATGTAATGGTAACATGCCATGTATATCAATATCTGCACACAATCACTTGTATTGGTGTAAAATAGTCTGGGGAAAATATGTAAGGAATTGGTTATATTGTGTGCCCCTGGGAAAGAAATGGATGGCTATGGTCAGGAGTTAGAAAAAGATTTTCACTGTACGTCATGTATCTTAACTTTTGAGCAATGTGAATAAAATAATCTTAGTTTACAAAAAAAGAAATGCTGGAAGTAATATCAGTAATAAAGAATCCCTAGCAATGAATAGCTAGAAAATGTACATTTTAAAAAGGTACCATATATCATAAAAACAAATCTTTAAATGAAAAAAACTTAGATGGCACAGAAAATATAAGGCTTCTAGGAATAAAGAGATGTAATTAACCTCTAAATAGAAATAAATTCCAATCAAAATCTTGGCAGGGTTTTTTTGTATAACTTTGCAGGTTAATTCTAATATTTATTTGGAAGCCAACAATGGGACAAACTGACATCTAAAGCTTCCTCATGTGAAACATACATCATCCATGTCATAATAGTCCTGCCAGAAATGTCTGACCGATCAGACATTTGATGAGAAAATTATCAGCTAAATCAAGTTGAGGAGAAAATACTCTACAAAGCAACTTTTCCTTTTTAAAAATGCCAATATCACAAAAGACAAAAACAAAATGGAGGAATTATTCTAAACTAAAGGAAAATAGAGAAATGAGAGCTAACTGTACTGTGCGTCTTCATTGGGTTGTATATTTAAGAGATGCAAATAATTACATTGTGGAGTACAGTAATATTTGTTAATAAGTATGATGTAAAGCTTAAATTTTGTGAGTGATAGTGTAGGAGAATCTCTGTTAGAATCATGATGAAATATCTGAAACTATCATAGTTCAGAAAAAGCTTACATAGGTGTATATACATATTTATAACTGCACATAATGGACTGAGGATCAGTCAGGATATTTTAAAGAATTATACAATTCGTGAATTTTATAAAAGAATTGCATAATTTTAAAAAAGGGAAAATGGTAAATAAGTAATCCACAGACTAAGAAACAGGAATGATCAACAAAATGGAAACATAGTAAAAGAGGCCTGCAAGTCAAAACCTTTTCACATCTATTAGAAAACCTGTCAATGGTGATATGGAACAATTGGAATCCAAATGCCCCACTGATGGGAGTATAAACTGGAATAAATACTTTGTAGATAATTTGGTATTTAGTCTGGAAAATGCAGAAATCCTATGAGGCAGCAATTCCACTCGTAGGTATGTACCCCAGAAAAATGTGTACCCTAGGAGTTGTATACAAGAATGTTCATAATACTATAATGGCAAGCCACTGGAAAAGTATATTATTTTCATACTACGAAATGCCATACAGAAATGAAAAATAATTAGATAAATTGCAAGTGTCAATGTGGATGAAGCTTACAAATAGAGTTGAGCAGACAAAGAAGTTGAAGAATATATGCAGTGATATCAATGATATGTTAAAGCTTGCAAAAAGATATGGATTATTTAAGGGCAAATATATACATAGTAGAAATAGAAAGAAATGCTCAAGAATAACTCAGGAGAGTAGGTAGCTCTTTAAGAAAGTCTTGCACCATGATAGGTGTATAAGTGGTTTCAACTGTATTATTGTGCTGTTTTTCTTAAACTTGTGAGTGATTGGCACTCATGTTAATTCACACCAGGAATAGGAACTATTTTTATTGAATGCCTACTATGTACAATGCATTGCTTTAGACACTGGGGATAACTTAGAGAACAGTGGAGGTTGCATTCTAGCAAATGTGAAATACTATATACCTTTGAGGATATATTAAATATCTATATATATAAAAGCCTAAGCGACTGTTCAACCGGTAGCTATGATGTACACTGACCACAAGAGGGCAGATGCTCAGTGCACAGGCATGGAAACATGGGACAGACTGATGAATCTCAGGGGGTAGGGCAGGAAGAGATTAACCAAAGATCTTACATGCTGCATACTAGAGGTCTGGTGCACAGATTCGTGCACCAGTAGGGTCCCTCTGCCTGGCCTGCGGGGATTGGGCTGAAACTGGCCTTGGACATCAAAACATAATTTAAAAGTTGAGATATGCAGGAGTTGCAAGGTTTGTTTTAAATGGAAGATGCTCTGTAATGCCTCTTACCACCCCCATTTCATTGCCCTGCAGAGTAGGGGAGTGAGAACTTGGTGTTAAACGTCATGAAGAGGTGCAGTGAACACCCACTGCCGGCCATATCTTAAATATTTAACCCACTTCCTGATTGGAAAATATACAGTTACTAAATGTTTAAAAATATGGCCTGGCCAGTGTGGCTCAGTGGTTGAGCATCCACCTATGAACCAGGAGGTCAGGGTTGAATTCCCAATCAGGGCACATGCCAGGGTTGTGGGCTCCATCCCCAGTGTGGGGTGTGCAGGCGGCAGCTGATCAATGATTCTCATCATTGATATTTCTACCTCTCTCTCCCTCTCCCTTCCCCTCTGAAATCAATAAAAATACTTTTAAAAAATGTATGGTGCGCCCCATTTTGCTGGAGAAGCTCAAAGGACACCAAGTAGGTGGCAAACAGAGAAGCCCGGACCCACGCGAGAGGGCTGAGCAAGGCCGTGAGGTGAGCGTGCGCCTGGGAGCCGCCCAGGAGGCGACTTGGTGGGGAAGGTGCAATGGAGTGAGGGCAGGTGTCGCACCCACCGCATTTGTGCAGGCCGCTTGGCTCCCAGGACCCGCCCGCAAAACTAGCCTCGCGCTGCCGGCGCGCCCAGAACTCCACCTTCGGAGTCACCTGTTGGGGCGCCACACCCGCTCCGCCTAGCGCATGCGCATTGCGTGTTGCCGGGCGTGGAGTCACGTGTTCGGGCGCGCGCGTCTCCGTGGGGGAACTTCCTGTCACGGCCGCCGCCGCCCGGTGGCTACGGGAGTCCCGGGCGGTGCGGGGCGAGAGCAGGCCCGGGGTGGTGCCGGA
>NW_006294339.1:1203630-1204335 GCF_000327345.1 Myotis davidii | reverse complement strand
GTGTTTCCGCCCACCAGGCCGTCTCCCCACCTTAATGTTCCGAGAGGCTGGGGAACATGTCACACTCACTCCTGCTCCCCCGGGGCCGGCGCGGGGCCTCCTGACACAGAGTAGGTGCTGTGAGGTTGTGAGATCTCTGAACCAGGGCGCGGAGTCAGTCCTCTGGACTAGACAGAACCGCCCAAGAGGAATGTTTGTGATGATAAAAGGTCAGGATTTGTGCCGGCCAGTACCCGAGGAACTGGGTTTTAATTCAGTTCATTTCGATATAAGTAGCCACGTGTGGCCACCGAGTTTGACAGCCCGGCGGTATACCCGCCGCCCGGCCCGCCCGGCCCGCAGTCACCCCTGACTCTGTCTCCCGGCTCCTCCCACTCGGGTTTGCCGTCAGTTTCCCACGCCGCCCTCAGCCCGCTGGCGGGGCCCTCCTCCCTCTGCCTCCTAGCGTTTGCTCCAGGGCTGCGCTTTCCGTGATCCTCCTTCATCCTTTGGTGTAAGCATTGCCTTTTCCTCCTGACCAGCCTGACTCAGGGAGCGCTTTGGGGGAAGGGGCTCACCGCCTGCTCCCGTCTGAGTCTCGTCCGTTCCCCCCAGACAGGAGTCTAGGCCGCCAGGATGCCGGGGCCCAGGCCGCGGAAGGGCCCTCAGGCCCGTGGTCAGGGTGTGGCGGCGGCCAAGCAGGTATGTAAATGCCTTCACCCCTGC
>NW_006294339.1:1200071-1203616 GCF_000327345.1 Myotis davidii | reverse complement strand
GCGGGGCAGGGGCCAACTGGGCCATCCGGGCGGTGTCACCATTAGCGCAGGGACTTGGAGCCCTGCCTCCAGGAGTTGGCAGAGCCCGTAGGGACACTGCCTGGCCTCCGCTGCACACGTGTCGGGGATGAGGCCTGAACTCAACCCAGGCACCCTCCTGCCATGGCCGCCTCGAGGGATCTGGAGGCTTCAGGAACCACCAGTTCATGGGGTACTGATGGGGCCTCGGCACTCTGATGGGTTCATTTAGGGCCACAACGCTGCTTACCAGCCACAGGTGCCAGGGCTTGAGGGCTAATCTGCTGGGAGAGCTTTGCAGCCTTAGGGGTCTGTTCCCTAATCTCTGTTTATTCTGGGCTCAAATCCTGGGACCTCTTAAAAGAGGCAGGTAAGGAAGGTGTAGGATAAAGGGCATAGACTCAAGTCATATGACCTCATTTTCAATTCTAGTTCTGCCACTTAACAAGGCTGTCTCAGTATCATCTGACTGTGATAGGGGCCACCTCTGTTTAGAGGAGTCAGATTCATACAGACAGAACGTAGAATGTGGGTATTGGGCTGGGGGAGGGGAAATGGGAGTTATTGTTTAATGGGCGCACAGTTTCAGTTTTGCAAGATGGAAAGAGTTCTGTGGATGGAGAGTGGTGATAGTAGCACAACAGTGTGACGTACTTAATGCCACTGAGCTGTACACTTTAAAATGGTTATGATAATAGTTTCCAGGTTATGTGTGTTTTATAATTTTTTTAAAAATAGAACCTACCCCTTAGGATTGTGAGAATTAATTAACGTGAGTTCTAAGTAAATACAGTGCTGTCATTGTTGTAATAATAATGGCATTGTGGTCTTACTGTCTTTATAGTCACCAGGGAGTATACTAAGGGGTAATATTGTAGGCCTCAGTTTCCCTTTCTGCACATTGGGCCTCACAGTGAAGGAGCCACTGATCTCTAGGAGCCTGGCTGTGGGGCTGGGCTACATCCTTGGCCCCATTGTATGGTTCCTAAGAAATCTTCTCTGCTCTCAGCTGGGGCTCTTTGTGGAGTTCAGCCCTGAGGACATGCTGCTGGGGGTGGAGGAGACTGAAGATGATGAGGACTTGGAGGCTGAGCTGCTGGCCCTCACTGGGGAAGCAGGGACCACAGGCAGGAAGCCAGTCCCCAAAGGGAAGGGTAAGTTGTTGGTGCTGGGCTGGACTTGGTGCTGGGACCAGATGGGCTCAAGCAGGTGGTGGAGAGAGTCCTCACAGCTCTGAGGATGCAGCCACATCACCTGGTCGTCCTGCTACCCATGTCCCTTCTGCAGCACTCTCACCAAGAGCTCGTCTTGCCCTGCTCACACACCTGTGATGGGGAGCTCACTCCTTCCCTGACTGCCCCCCTTCATGTGGACAGTCAGCAGTATGATTCTCTGGCTGACTCAGGTCTCTACCCTTAGCCCAGCCAGGGCCTGGTATAGAGTAGGGCTCAGCACAGACTGAATTGGGCACTAATAAGCGCATAGAAGTTGTATCTGATGAATAAGCGGAATCATCCTGCCTAGCCTGGAAGAGGACAGAGACCTGAAGTCTGGGAGGGTCAGAGGATCTAAATCTTCCTCTTCTCACCAGGAACCCTCAGGGAGGACCTCCCCCAACCCTGTACCCCTGAGCTGAGGATAATGGGAGGACCATGGCCCTCCATTTTTTCTCAGTCCAAACCTTTGGGGTTAGATGAGCCTGGGTTTGAATCATGGCTCTGCTACTTATAGGATTGCAATTAATAGGAATATTAATATTGGTAGTTCTCAGTTTACTTCTATAAAAGGAATAATACAACCTGTCTTACAGAATTACTGTGAAGCTCAAATGGATGTTAAAAGTCTTTACATACATGAAAGGTGTAGTTAGAAAAGGATGAATGTGTCTGTGAAGAACGATAGCATAAATGCGGAGAAGAGTCCAGGAAGGTTTCCTTGGGGAGGGTCTTTAGAGCCGAGTCATATGGAAGAGCAGGAGTGTCCCAGGTGGGACTGGCTGTGGAAAGGCAGGGTTTCCTCCTGGGTGTACAAATGTACAGTCATTGAAGGCTCTCCTTCCCTCTTCATGGACCTTTGCTGAGGCCCTGACCCTCTGTTTCCCCAGCCCCCTTACCTATGGCCCACATTGAGAAGTTGGCAGCGGACTGTATGCAGGATGTGGAGGAGGAGGAGGAGGAGGAGGAAGAAGAAGGGCTGGAGGACGATATAGACTTGCTGGTACGTCTGCCAAGCCGGTGTCCTGGGCCTGATCAAACGGCAGAGGAGGCTGGGGTTTGCCCCTGTGTGTGCTCTGATGTTGCACAACTGCCCTGCCCTTCTTGGGGCTGTTTCCTGACTATACGGTGTAAGACTAGTTTCCTCTTTTTTTTTAAAATATATGTTATTGATTTTTTACAGAGAGGAAGGGAGAGGGATAGAGAGTTAGAAACATCGATGAGAGAGAAACATCGATCAGCTGCCTCCTGCACACCCCCCACTGGGGATGATCCCGCAACCCAGGTACATGCCCTTGACTGGAATTGAACCCGGGACCCTTCAGTCCGCAGGCCGACGCTCTATCCACCGAGCCAAACCGGTCAGGGCAGAGACTAGTTTCCTTTGATGTCTGGTCTGCACTCTGTACTTGGGGGTTCTCAGACTTGTGGTCTCACTGTTTCAAGACTGTCTTCAGTCAGATTAAAGAAGTGTTTTGGTAAAGGGGCTTTCAGGCACAGTGACTGATACGGGGAAGTACTGCGGGGAAAAGGGCCTTTATTTTCAGATCCTATCACAGTATGTATGGCCATGAGGCTCCCAAGCTCCTGTGACTTGTGTCTCCCCAGACTGAACTGCAAGAGGTCCTGGGTGCAGATGGGGAAGCTGGGTCCCTGCATGGCAATGAGACAGCCAACATGGGTAGCTCTGAGGATGAGAAGGGACAGGAAAACATTGAGCCTCCAGTGCAGACACCTCTCGCAACAGCCTCAGCCCCAGCAGCTCAGGTAAGTTCTTAAGGGACCTGACAGCCCTGCGGCCGTGTGTCACATGCGCACAGCATAGCTTGCATAGGAAGACGGCAGTAACCCTCAGGCCCTCCCCGGCAGTGCCCCTGCTGAAGCAGTGACTGAGCATGAGGGACTCTTTGGTGCCTGGCTGGCCTCACAGGTCTGTTCTCCCAGACCATCCTCTGTAGCCCCTCACAGCTGGTCTGGGCCTCTGTGTTTGCCTCTGATGGGGCCTTTTGCCTCCTCCTTGAGGCTTTGAGGAGCTCCTCCTTGAACCCAAGAGCTCTGCTTTCTGGGGCAGCTTTGTTGCAGGGAGGGAGCAGCAAGGGCCTAGCTGGCCCTGGAGTGGCCAGGCCCTGAGCTGGAGTATCTACAGGCCGGAGGGCCTCAGGGGCTGCAGGCTCTGCTGGAAGATCGGATCCGCAATTACCGGGAGGCTGCGGCCAGCGCCAAGGAGGCAGGTGAAGCAGCCAAAACCAGGCGCTGTGAGCGCGGCCTAAAGACCCTAGAGGCCCAGCTGGCTGCTGTGAGGAAAGGCAGGAG
>NW_006294339.1:1175235-1195449 GCF_000327345.1 Myotis davidii | reverse complement strand
CTCCCAGCTGGTCTGGGCCTCTGTGCTTGCCTCTGCTGGTGCCTTTTGCCTCCTCCTTGAGGCTTTGAGGAGCTCCTCCTTGAACCCAAGAGCTCTGCTTTCTGGGGCAGCTTTGTTGCAGGGAGGGAGCAGCAAGGGCCTAGCTGGCCCTGGAGTGGCCAGGCCCTGAGCTGGAGTATCTACAGGCCGGAGGGCCTCAGGGGCTGCAGGCTCTGCTGGAAGATCGGATCCGCAATTACCGGGAGGCTGCGGCCAGCGCCAAGGAGGCAGGTGAAGCAGCCAAAACCAGGCGCTGTGAGCGCGGCCTAAAGGTAGGGTGGGCCCAGCCAGGGAGCAGGGCTGGGAGGGGTGGGGCTGAGGGCAGCGGGAGGTTGGGCAGTAATTGGGGGAGGCCTCCCCACTCGCCTGACGGAGGTGAAGGGTCCGGCTGGGTTTCTGTTTCTCTCCCCCAGACCCTAGAGGCCCAGCTGGCTGCTGTGAGGAAAGGCAGGAAGATCAATGAGGAGGAGATCCCACCTCCAGTGGCCTTGGGCAAGAAATCCCCGGCCGCTCAGGAAACAACCAACAGGAGCCCTGATGCAGACCTTCCCAGCCCCCCCACCATGTTGCAAGGTATTAGGAGACACTCACATCCTGTTCTGGTTCCCAAGGTCAGGGCATGGCCTGCTTCCCCGTCCCACCAGTCGATGGCCAGAGTCACACCTCCCCTGTGGGTGCCGGCAGCCCAAGGTGTGCACGTTCTTCTTTGTTTCTGTTTCTCCATAGACAGCCCTTCTCAGCCTGAGACAAGCGTGGGCAGCCCTGGCATATCTGCCCCGCCCGGTTCAGACCCAGACCCACGGGCCCTGTTGTTGGCCCGACAAAGAGAGTACAAAGTGGCTGCCCTGAGTGCCAAGCGGGCTGGAGACCTAGACCGCGCCCGAGAGTTCATGAGGATTGGGAAGGTATGACATCTGGCTCAGGGGCCCTCTGTCCAGCCCGTTTCACAGTTGGGTAAGTGGCCTGCTCATGGTCACGAAGCTAGACTGGGCTTGAGGGGGGACTTTTTTCAGCCCAGGCTCTTGAGATTCCCTGGCTTATGACCACACCTGCTTTGCTTACTACTGTGCAGAGATTTGGTGCCGTCCTGGAGGCCCTGGAGAAGGGGCAGCCTGTGGACCTGAGTGCCATGCCCCCAGCGCCTGAGGGTCAGTATGGGGATGGTGGAGGGAACCTGCTCAGGCTGGGACTGGCTGGGCACCCCCACCTATACTTCTGCTCTGGGTCCCCCAGACCTGAAGCCCCTCCCACAGGCTTCCAAGGCACCCACAGTCATACCCCCAGCAGTGGAGCGAGTGCAGCCAGTGATGGCCTCTGACACCCCAGCAACCCCAGGTAGGATGGATGGGATGGTGGGACTGTGGAGTGGGGACTGGGGAGAGGTAGGCAGGGCTGATGCTATCTCCTTCCTCCTCTCAAGTGGCCCCTGCTGAGCCACAGACGGTGCTGGACGCCCTGCAGCAGAGGCTGAACAAGTACTGTGAGGCAGGCACCCAGGCCCGGGCCAGTGGGGATGAGCGCAAGGCCCGGATGCACGAGCGCATTGCCAAGGTGGGCCTGCAGCTGTGAAACCCGCCTATGTCGGCCCCTCTCTGGCTGTCTGCTCTCTGCCCTTGCAGCTAGAGTTTCCATCTCTCTGTCTCTTTCAAGCTGTTGCTGCCTCAGGGGCTCTTTTTCCTCCTGGGGCTGCTTTCAGTCTTCCTCTTGGTCTCTGTGGGAGCCTGCACACTGCGGCTACAATAGCCCCTCCCTTCTTTCCCTCGCAGCAATATCAAGATGCCCTGCGAGCACACCGAGCAGGACGCAAAGTTGATTTTGCTGAGTTGCCTGTTCCTCCTGGTAAGTGGTGCTTGGCCTAGGACAGGGGTGGGCAAACTTTTTGACTCGAGGGCCACAATGGGTTCTTAAACTGGACCGGAGGGCCGGAACAAAAGCGTGGATGGAGTGTTTGTGTGAACTAATATAAATTCAAAATAAACATCATTACATAAAAGGATACGGTCTTTTTTATTTTTAGTTTTATTCATTTCAAACGGGCCGGATCCATTTTTTTTTTTAGTTTTATTCATTTCAAACTCCGGCCTGCGGGCATTAGTTTGCCCACGGCTGGCCTAGGGTCACTGTGAAATCTCTGAGGAGGAGGGGAAATGATTCTCCGGTAGCTGCCTCCACCTGTGGGAGCCACCCATCCCAGCCATGCCCCAGAAGACCCAGCTGAGCCCACAGAGGCCACCCCAGCCCTCAGGCAGCTCTCTCTCCCCTACAGGATTCCCCCCCATCCCTGGTCTGGAGCCCATCACAGGCACTGAGGCGGATGCAGTAGCGGCTGCTTTAGCAGCTGCCCAGAAACTGGCCTCCTCCGAGGAAACAGCCCCCGCAGAGGAAGACGGGGATGAGGATGAGGTTTGGCTGAGGGCCCAAAACTCCAGGGATGGGGCGGGGGTAGCAGATGAGGGGTCAACGCAGACCTTGTTGTCCATTTTACAGAGAAAAAACTTGGCCAAGGGCACCCAGATAGGCATTGTCAGAGCTAGATTCAAAACGATGTCTTTCTGACTCCAGAGCCCATGTTCTGTCCCTAACACCCTCCTGTCTGCTGTTGGGAAGGTTAGCTCAGAGGGTCTGAGGTTCTGTAGGGCCCACAAGGGGAGGCCCTTCATCTCAGTTCACACAGCAAGTTAGTGCAATACTAACAAGAGTCCAAGCTGCTGCGGCCGGGTGGGGAGCAGATCCCCTGTGACCTCCTCCTGGGCACCTGCAGGGTGAGCCTCCGACCCAGGCCCCAGTATCTAAGAAGCCTCTGGTGTCTTCCTCCCGGCCCCTGCCTGAGCCCAAGGCCTCAAGTTCTAAGGAGTCACTGAGTGCCTCTGGTGAGTTGGGGAGAAGAAGGGTGGGGGACTGAAGGCTCTAGTGAGGGGCAGGCATGGCTCTAACCAGCATCACTCTCCCTTCAGTGCAGGAGCAATTGGCACTGCTAGAGGCCCGCAAACTGCAGTACCAGCGGGCAGCCCTGCAGGCCAAGCGTGGCCAGGACCTGGAACAGGCCAAAGCTCACCTGCGTCTGGCCAAATGCCTCGAGGCTCAGATCATCCAGGTCCGAGCCGGCAGACCTGTGGACCTCGCCAAGGTGAGTCCCTCCTGGTTAAGCAGGACTTCTCAGGCAGAGAGGCAGGTGGCAGGCTTGACAGCAGGGCTGTGAACCAGGCAGCTGCCTGGACGCCACTGTCCATTGCCATCAGCCATACCTTCCCTGAGGTCCTCCAGCCAACCTGAGAGGTGGGCCTGGGATAGGATGTGGTGACACCTGGAAAAGCCTTTTGCTTATGCGTCTCGGCCCCATGGCCCCCAGAGAGGCCAGGAAAGGCCAGGTGGGCTGCCGGTGGTCAGAGATGACAAGCCAGTGGGAGGCAGAGCATCTCGGCAGCCTGGGAAAGACGGGAGGCAGTGAGTTCCCAACGCTGGTGGTTAGAAGCTGGGGAACCATCCAGTTTGGGTTCCTGTGTCCGTTGGGCCAGTAGGGGGGTAATCTGACTCTTGGCGCCCCTGAGGGGCGTGTGACCATGGCAGGTGCCTTCACCCTTGACGGATGAGGAGGGTGACTTTATCCTCATTCACCATGAGGACCTGCGCCTCTCCCAGAAGGCCGAGGAAGTGTACGCTCAGCTACAAAAAATGCTTCTGGAGCAGCATGAGGTCAGTTGACTGCTGTCCCTCTTCCCTTCAGTGCCCACAGCCTCCCTTTGGGGAAAGGCATGAGGCTCAGACCAGGGAGGCTTGGTTTCAAATTGTGCCTCTTCCACTGGCTGTTGACCTGGCACAAGACACTTCCCCTCTCTGCACCACATTTTCATCTGTAAAATGAGATGGTTAATATCCCAGGTGGTTATGAAGTTCAGACAACAGGCTGGAGGGGAAAGTACTTCGAAGATCGGAGGAAGTGTTAGGAGACACATATACATATATGTATATAGGAAAATAGACATATATGTATATTTGCACATATCGATTTGAACTGCTGCCAGCAAGTCTACTTTTTGAAATGATGTTTCTCTTAGGTTTTGCACAATTATTATTGTGATTTATGGAAAAAAAAAACAACCCAAAAAACCATAAGATATTGTTCTGTAGTAAATAATTTGGGTAATAAAATAGGAGTGTGCTAATTGAATTTTCGGGTGTGGCTATCATCAGGAAAGAAAACAGCAAAAACTTAGGGACTTGGAAAGTGATCTTGGGGAGGGTATGTGTTGGGGGAGGAGAGGGGTGAGACTATAGGAGAAGGTTGGAGCTTTCAGAAGTCAGGCCTCTAAAACCGACCTAGACCCACTCTGGGCCTCTGTTTTCAGAAGTGTCTGCTGTTCTCCAAGCAGTTCATGCACCAGGGCAATGTGGCCGAGACGACCCGGTTTGAGAAGCTTGCCCAGGCTCGGGGCCTTATGCACCAGGGCAATGTGGCCGAGACGACCCGGTAAATGCAGGGCTGGGCACGTGGGGCAGGGAGCAGAAAAGGGGCCTGTTGAGCTAACGTGCGCACCTGTCCCTGTCAGGTTTGAGAAGCTTGCTCAGGACCGCAAGAAACAGCTTGAGATCCTACAGCTGGCCCAGGCTCGGGGCCTCGACCCTCCCAGCCACCACTTTGAGTTGAAGACATTCCAGACTGTGAGGTACCAAAGCCTGAGACGGTGGCTCCATGTAGGGATGGGCCAAGAGGCTGGGGGCCAAGGCTGGGGACTTGGGCCCCTTTAGTAAGAATTCCCGGGCGTGGTCCTGCCACAGGCACTGGGCCTAGGGATGTGGGAGGTTGGGCGTGGTGCCTGCCTGTGAGGAGCTCAGAGCTGTGGTGGTTGAGGAAGGAGCTCTAGACCGAGGTCTTCGTACCAGCTCTGCTGCTCCTAGCCCAGACGAGCTGTGCCTCTATTCCTGCACCCCCTGTCCCTGAGCACTACCTGGCAGGCAGGCAGTTCCTGGGAGGGGGACCCTTTCCCACTGCATGACTTCACTTTGGGCTCTCTCTCCTGGCTTCCTGGCTATAGGATCTTCTCAGAACTCAACAGCACAGAAATGCATCTGATCATTGTCCGGGGAATGAACCTCCCAGCTCCTCCAGGTAGCCCTAGGGCCACCCCGACTCCAGGAGGCTCTTGCCTAGACACTGTACCCCAGCCAATGGGAGGCACTGGCTCCCCTCCACCTCAGGTGCTGACCCCCATTTCTCCTTTATAGGGGTGACCCCTGATGACTTGGATGCTTTTGTGCGGTTTGAGTTCCACTACCCTAACTCGGTGAGGTTCAGGTAGAGATAGGATCCTCTGAACCCCATCTTCTGTTCGGGGACCTGGTGCTCAATTTCTCCCAGTCCCTGGAAGGTCTGGTTATAGGGAGGGGTTTGAAGATCTATAGGCGTCCCTTCCCTCAACACCGACTTGGCCCAATAGACCTGTTTTTTCAAGCTGCCCGCACTTCTCCTTCTTACTGCTTTAGGACCAGGCTCAAAAAAGCAAAACAGCGGTGGTGAAGAACACAAACTCTCCAGGTGAGCGCTGCTTTCTCCTCCCTCATTCTCTGATATGTGTATGTGCAACATTTGTGTTTCCAGATCTATTATCTTATCTGGTACTCAACTTGGGAGACAAAGGCAGGTATTACCACTCCTCTTGTGTAGTTGGGGAAACTGAGGCTTGGAGAAAAAGGGACTTGCCTATGGCCTCCAAGCACAAAAGTAGTGGGAATGCAATCGTGACTCCAAATTCCATGTCCCTCCTATTTGAGCAAAATCTGTGTCTAAGAGCACAAGAACTGTCCAAGGGGATATGCAAGGCCAGGACCTAGGCTCTACCACCCTCTGGTGGTCGTCTCCCTGAATTACAGGCAGAATGATCCAGAGGGGCGATCAGCCCCCAGGCCTGTTGCCACCACCTCAGGAAATCCCTGGTAGCCAAGTTCCTCTTACTCTCTTGCAGAATTTGATCAGCTCTTCAAATTAAACATCAACCGAAACCACCGGGGCTTCAGAAGGGTGATCCAAAGCAAAGGAATCAAGTTTGAAATCCTCCACAAAGGGTGAGCCCCCTGTCAGTCCTAATGCGAGGGAGGGCTGGGAGGAAGGAAAGGCTTCCATTGCTGCCATCCCTGCTACTACTCAGTCTTCTTGTGCTGGTCTCAGCCAGCTCGTTCCTGCTTTCCCTGCCCAGTCCAACCCTCTGCTGACCCTTGGTTCCCCAGATCCTTCTTCAGAAGTGACAAGCTGGTCGGCACAGCCCACCTGAAACTGGAGCGGCTGGAGCACGAGTGTGAGATCAGAGAGATTTTGGAGGTAGGACCCAGAGTGCAGAGGTAGGGTGGGAAAACCAGAGGGCTTGGCCAGTAAAGCCCAACGTTCACTGAGCATCAGTCCATTAAAAACATCCAGAAGTGTGCTGTGCAATAGGTGCTATTCCCATTTTACAGACTGAGATTCCGAGGGTCTGACAAAACTTTATAGCATCACCCTTTCAGAAAGCAGCTATGTTCTTTCCATGACACTCTGGGCCGCTCAAGTTCCCAGGGATGGTGGATGGCAGGGCCCAGTCATTGCTGTCACCTTGGCACATACAAACTCCTGGATACAGAAGGACAGTTATGGTTGGGCAGTAGTCTGGCAGCTTGACAGAATGAAACAAACTCTGGACATAAAGTTGATAAGGTATTTTACCACCTGGGACCCGCCACAATGAAGCCAGATTGTTAAGGAATTGGCCCCAGACAGCTCCTTAAGCTTCCATGAACTCATCAGATTTCACAGGCAGTGACTCGAAGAGCTTGCCTTTGACATGAGGAAACTGAGCTCCGGAGAGTAGGGTGTCCTCAGCAGCATGTGGCCAAGACCCTTGCTGGTGCCTTCGTCAGTGGGGCTTTCCCAGTACGGCGCACTTACCCCCCTCCGCCACCTTTCCTGGGGTTTTATTAAGGGCTCTGCATTGGCCACATTGGTAGTTAGGCTTCTCAAGGCTGCAGCACTCACTGCTTTGCACACCAGCTTCCCCCTTCCTGCCCAGGAGGGAGGCAGCATGGGGGTAGAAAGGAACCCCTGGCCTGGGTTCTAGTCCTGGCCTTGCCACACTGGCTGTTAATAGAACATCCACTCTCGGCCAGCTGTGAAGGAAGGGTCTGGGCTGTGGTTATTCCGGCTGCACCTTTAAGCCAGAGAATTTCTCCCAGGAGTTTCCATGGGGAAACTGAGCGAGAACTCTAACTTGGATTGACATATTACTTCTTTCTGGTGAGACTTACCTGTGAGGTGGGCCGCTCTCTGGATCCACCACCAGGGTTGTCATGAAGTAGAGACTCCTATGTTGATACCACAGAATGTTTTAGCTCCTCATTCTTTACCTGTGAGCATAGGGAGCTGCCTGCTCCCAGCCCGTCCCCATCAGTTACCATCTCCCTCTCTGTGATCCTCAGGTCCTGGATGGAAGGAAGCCCACTGGGGGCAAGCTGGAGGTGAAGGTGAGGCTGCGGGAGCCTCTGAGTGGCCAGGACATACAGATGGTCACCGAGAACTGGCTGGTCTTGGAGCCTAGGGGCCTGTGAGGTGGGCAGCTCTCTGGACGCTCAGAACCTCCACCCCTGCTCTCTGCCCAGGCCCACAGGGCACTTCCAGTACACAGCTCCTATGGGGGAGAAAGCCTCAGAAGTTCTCATCTGTGAGGATGATCAAAAGGCAAAACTATTGGGTAGGGCTTGGCCTGAGTTTCTTAGGATCCTCAGTAGACCCTAGGAGGGAAGTTAAACCCAGGTCTGTTTTCAGGAAAACCTTTCCAAACTCTGTGTGTGTTCATTGCAGTTTAGACTTACTGCCTGTGCTTTGTGCCTGTGCTTCAGACAGTCAACGCTGGGAGAGGAGTCGGGCCAGGCTGTGTGCAGAAGCATACTTTCCCCAGCTGTGCTGGCTACAGAAGCCTTTGTGCATGAGGGAGCTACCTGCTGCTACACAAACACCAAAGACCTGTACGTACATGCATTACTGACCACGGCCTGGTCTCTCCTGTTGCTGGCTCCTTCCTAGGAAGGCCTCCACACCGAGGCTGGATTCCAGGAGGCTGCTTCCCCTTCCCTCTGGGCAAAAGCAAGGAAAGCCTCATTGCTCTGTGCCATGGGGTCTTGCAGCCCCTGAACCCCTGTGTAGCAACTGTGTGCAGCTTACCCCAGCCTCTAGTTGCAACATTTCTGAATGTGCCTTTAAAAGCTCTATCTGTAAAGGATGGGAGAACCCGAGATTGGAAATGCCCCGGCTTGGGGTCGGGCAGGTTCCGTGACTCGGTGTCAGTGGTGGCCTGTGCCACAGCTCGGTTTACGCCCGTCTGCCTGTGCCTTGTTTCCTGACAGCTGCTGCACTAGTCCCCACGCTCTCGGTGGAGGAAGGAAGTGATGTTTTGGACTATATGGTGGGAAGTAGGCAAGGCTGTATCTTGGGTTCAGTCTGTGCACCTAACACAAAAAGACTGCTAACTGGGGGGAGGGGGGACGGTGGAAATGACACAAAAATGTATGTAACTTTTTAAGAAACTATGTCTAATTCACTTACAGGGGTTTTATGCCCTACACGCAGAGTAACCATCAAAATCCTAAACAAAGGTCCTATCACTTTTTAAAAGCCCGAGTAGCAGTAACATTTAATTGAAGAAACGGCTGCTGTGGCTTTCTCCTTTGAGAGAGGGCAGAGGAAGCCTTGCCTCTTTGGCTGATCACCGAGGGAAATCCCTTATTTCTCCCCAAGAAATTCTCCTTTGGCTTTTTCTGAATGGATGGAGACGGAGGGATTTGTAGTTGCAATAGGTTTAATATTCAAAACTGCAGTATTCTACATTTCTTAGAAATAAACTTTAATATCCCATTCCCTCTCCCCACACCCATTTTTTAGCATTAGCTTAAGTTGTACAAAGCATTCCTTGAGGTCATCTTTTAAAGGCTCTAAGTGAAGCAGATACATTCAGCTTATTGGTCACCACAGCACTGTGTAAGCACAGCTCAGGGATTGAGTTTTTGTTTGTGTGTGTCTTTTTCTGACATAGGGCTGGACCGTGCTTTCTTGCCCTTAGTAGCAAATCTTTTAGAGGGTAACAGCAGGAAGGACAGACAAACGACTTTTTTCCAAGAGCTTTGTGACCAGACTGACTTGGCCATCAGAGTAAACTACCAAAATTTCTACAGATGTGAAATTTAACATTTGTAGTTACATCCGTGTGTCAAAGCAGCAGTGATCTAGAATGAAAAGAAGGGCTGTTAGCCTTCCTAAGATGGCCTCGAGCAAAGAAGGGTTTGCACCGCAACCAGTGCTTACTAGGAGGGCCAGGACAGCTGTGGTTACCCTCAGAGGCTCCAACCACCTTCGGATTCCCGACCTCAGGCCTCCACTGGAAACGCCACTGTAATCTGTAGGAAGTGTTCTGTGCCTCACGGGTTTCCCTTTGCAGCTTGGTCAGTTCTCGGCTCCTTCCCTGCTCTTTGCTTTTGAAAAACAAAACCTCCAGGCTGAGGGAGGCAAGACAAAGCACCCACTGGACTGGGAGACTGAGGCTCTTTCTGAAAGGGCCTTTGTTGCAGCCAAGGCATGCCGGTCACTGGGAGTGGGGGGAGCCTGCCCAGCCTCGTCTTATCCTGAGACTTGTCCAAATGCAGCAACCGAACAGATCAGGGATTCGGGGGCAGAGAAGCTGCCATGACCCAAATTATTTTTAAATTGTAAATTCCCTCTTTAATCTAGTGCAAGGCATACTTTCTTCTGAATTAGTGAACTGAACAAAAATACAGAAGAAATTTTCCTTAGGAAGTCTTGTTCACAAAGGCAAACTATTTTGTGACTTTAACATTATTTTCCTTTTTTACGCCACCATTGTTGAGAGCTTGTTTTCTGAATTTTGTGGGTAGTTCTCAAAAATCTTGCCCCTTAAATAGGCAGCTCCATTTAAGATGAAACCGTGGGACTGAGGCTGGTGGAGTCAGGGAGTTTGTGCCTGGTCCAGCTCCAAGAATCTTCCCACGGACTCTTCCCATGGCCTCAGCTTCCCAAACTCCAGAGTGGGCATCCATCCTGCTCCACTCCTTAGCCTTTCAGGCTACGTGTACAATTCCTAAAATTCCCATTACTATTTAAATTATTTTAACATTACTATTAAAATAGAACTTAATATAAAAAGTGTTCAGCAGATTGATTATTGCATGAAATGTATTAAATGCATAAATTGCTCCCCTGATGACTAATTATGACAAGTAAATTTGGTTGGAAATGGTGGGCCCACCAGCATTCAGGAACCACTGGATGAGGGAAGATATTAGGTGGGAACTTACACAAGGTAACGTCCTATCTTTCTAGGGCCCAGTAGGTGCTCAGAAAGTTTGATAAAAATAAATGGAGAAATACCTTGTCTAGCATTTGGTAAGAATGCAATAATTTTTAAAATTTGATGTTACCATAATGGCAACCCTATCCCTCTTCAGTTTATAAGGATCTCTATATGCCAGTCTTTAAGTTTTATGTTCTAGAAAAATTTGACAGATTTAGAAATGTGATATTTCAGCCCTCTACTTTATATGCCTCTTACAATATACAGTGTATAATACAGAGATAAAACAGTTGGGCGGGGGGTGGTAAACTAGCCTTGGCTCTATTATGCCCCATTCCACAAGATATTTTATGCAAATTGAGAATGGACCTGACTCTGCAGGACCAGAGTCTGTCCTCAGTGGAAGAATTTAAAAGCTTGCACTGATCCAGAAGAAATAGGTACAATTGCAAGGTATATTTAACTGAACAGGAGGAAAGATAAATTTCTGTGGGGAAAAAAATGGGACCAGAGTTTGTAGAAGCTCTAAACTTCCAAGGTATATTTAGACCAAGTTGGATGTTATACCTCAAATCCCTGCCCTATGAAATATTCCTACCAGGTTTTGGAGGGATGTGTGGTCCCAAGGCTCAGTGCATGCTGGTATTCTTTGGGTGGCATCTACTCTTTTCCCTTAGAAGCTCTGGGTGCCTCTGAGTCTGGGAAAAGGTTACAATCACGGTACTCTGCAGCCACCACCAGCAAAGCTTATGGAGAGAGAGTACAGAATAGATCCACCACCACCGCCATGGAGACGGGATAAACACAGGTGGACATACTTCCAAGTGAAGGCCAGGCTGTGGGCTGCCTAAACATAGCCCCACAGCCTTTAATTGCCAAGTGCTAAGCCCAGCGCTAACCACTGGGAAGCAGCCTCTCACTTCCCAGAGGCCTGCGTTAGCTTCCAGAGGATTCGTGGAGCTGTGCCTGTAGCAGAGGGACCGTCGCTGCTTGGCCTGGGCTCTTAGAGGGTGACAGCGGTAAGAGTGAGTTACCTTAGAGCCGTGTTTTTCAAACTTTAGGGCGTGAAACCATTAGGTCTGTGACCAAAATAAATTTTAATGAAAAAGAAAGCACTTTGACTATATCTCATATATCACGGATAAAACAAAACTTGGTTTCCAACACCACTAAAAGAAACCGTGGCTGATCCAAGGCTGGGGCAGTGTGAGCACTAGATGAGCGTGGAGAATCTTGTTAGGCCAGAAAGCAAAGTGTTAAAAAAAAAAAAATGATAGAAGCATTTCACAAGGATGGGGGAACTACCCTGAAGGCATGCTCTATGGCCAAAGCTGAGCTATTCGAGTACCCAGATAATGGGTCAGAACCATTCAAAATGGAATCCACAAGTCCACAATGAAAATTAAGTGAATAGTAAATAGGAGGAAGAGCTTTTGCTTATAATGACCAAGTGCAACTGGTAAAGGTGGAGGGAGTGCTGGAATTGAAAAATCTGTAGCCATCATGTAAAAGATTAGTTCAGATGAGAAACATCCGTGGATGCTAAATCTTAGGGAAATTTTGATGAGCAAGATATTTGCATGACCTTAAAGTGTCTGTATACATTGGTTATTCATTCCAAGGGGTTAAATAGTAGAGAAATTGGACAACACTGAACAGGTGACCAAAATTTACCCTCATCAGTGATGTGCAGGTGGCTATATAAAAAGCATACATCACTTAGGATTCTGGCCAAGAATGCATAAATTGATTCTAATTGTGGAAAGATACCAATCAAATTTTTAAAGTGAGGTGAGGGAATATACTCACCCAAAGTATAGAGGACATAAAAGATACAGGTGGGTCAGTAAAGCTATTTGCCTTATCTGATCCCAGGCTAGAAGCTTTACAGGAGGAGGAAAAGCCATGTGGGACACTACTAGACAGATTCTAGAGTCAAGTAGCTAGTGTATCAATGTTAAATTGACTAAAGTTGTGAACTGTCCTGCTGCCATGGAAGAGAATGTCTTTAATTTTAGGAAATAAGCATTAAAGTATTTAGGGGTAAAGAGCTATTAGCTATGCAACTTACTCTCAAATGTCTCCATTTTTTGTGGAGAAACACTGATAATGCAAATGAGAAAGTGTTAACGTGAACAATAGGTGAATCTAGGTAAAGCATACATAGAGTTTTTTTGTACTTGCAACTTTCTTGGAAGTTTAAATTATTTCTCAATAAAATGTTTTTAAAAATACAGCTAGTGTACATTATAACTAAAAATGCCTTGAGTATATTGTCAGCTTTCACAGAAAGGCCCAATTCAGTACCTGCCAATCAGTGGGGCAGATCTTGAGCAATCCTCAACTTGGCTCTGCTATCCAATCGCCTCATTTACACTGAGGTGCCCTTCCTTGGCTAGAAGAGTAATAATCCGTTGGGTAATCTGGTAAAAACAAACAAAAACGTAAGTGTGACTTCTACTTGTTACTGTGACGTAAATGGAACAAGATCCGTGTGTGATCCTTTTTGTATCAATTCTGTACAAAAAGTACAAGACTGATGCTTCATATTTTATTTCCTCTCTGCCCTCCCACCCCATCCTTGGTGATGGTTGTACCCATTTGAGCATTTCTGAGCACAAGGCCATAAATAAGTCTTAAAACAGGAGCAGAATTCTTGTTTAAACAGGAACAGAAGGGGATTTAGCTTCAAGAATAATATAACGGTGGTGCAGTAATGGAAGCTGCCCAGATCTGGTGGACAATGCATAGAAGACTTAGAATTAATGGAACATCTGCCCCCCCCATCCACCGTAGTCCCCCAAACCCCACTCCCACCCCACCCCCAACTAATAGTGTTAACAAAAGCTTAATCTTCCAGTTCTAAAGTGCAAATGACTTGGTATGACTGCTGTTGCAACAGGTCGGAACAGGAAAAAAACACGAAGTCCTCTGTCTATGCGATGTTTTCCAGAATATAAAAGATGAGTTCCATGACGATGGGGCCCTCACTGAGCTGGCAGGCCCCTCCATGGATCACTGGCACCAAAGCGCTGTCCAGGTCATTCATGTACTGCGAGGGAAGGGGCTGGCCATTGCTCCCTGCTTGATAGCCAACCTATACCACAGAGAGAAGGACGACAGGTTACTGGATAGAGCAGCTCCCTCCAGAGAGCTGAGGGCCAAGGAGGCTGGGCAGGAAGGAGATGGGCTTCCTGGCCATGGGCTGGACACACAGCAGTTAACACAAACTTCTCTTCCCTAAGCTGTCATTTTCATCCTGTCATTTACTCATCCTGACCCTAACACGTGGTAGCTGTGAAACCTTGGTTTCTCAAGACACTTAACCTGTTAAGGTCTTAGTTCCCCCAGAAGGGACTGAGGTGTTACGGAGAGGCACAGAATGTCAGAAATAAAACCTAAGCCTGTGGTTGTGAACTGACTCTAACTCCCTAGCACAGCAGGAACTGAACACTTGTTCTGTCAACTATTGGGCCCCACACCATATTTTGAGCGTCTCCTAACACACAGATTCAAAGATGAATGGAACAGGGCCCTGGCCATCAAGAAGCCCACTCATCAGTGAAAAATTATTTTTTAATTGTTTTATGTGAAGTAACTCCAGCCGGTACCATTCGACAAAGAACCATGATACCTCATTTAAATTACTCTGCTATGCTTAGTATAGCATGGGGAAAGACCTTAAGTAGAAAACACACACTTCTTGATTGATAACTAGTTAGGAAATGGAGCCAGATCCATAACCGTCCACATTTTCCCTAATGATAACACAACAGCATCAAACAGGAACACTGGGACATGTCTCAGGGATCCAAAATCCAAAAGAAATGTACAGGCAAACCTCATTCTGTTGCGCTTTGCTCTACTGCGCTTTGTAGATACTGAGTTTTTTAAAAATTGAAGGACTGGCAACACTGCATCAAGCAAGTCTATCAAGCACCATTTGCTCACCTAATGTCTCTGTCCCATTTTGGTAATCCTAGAAATATTTCAAACTTTATTACATTTGTTATGGTGATCTTCGATCAGTGATCTTTGATATTGCTTTGTAATTATTTAGGGGTGCCACAAACTGTACACACATAGGACTATGAATTTAACCAATAAATGTGTGTGTTCTGACGGCTACAATGACTGGCCATTACCCCATCTCTCTTCCTCTCCTCAGGCCTCCCTAGAGACACAACAATATTCAAATTAGGCCAGTTAATAACCCTACAATGCCTTCTAAATGTTCAAGTAAAGGGAAGAGTCTCACATCTCTCACTTTAAACCAAAAGCTACAAATGAACAAGAAAGCACATGCAAAGCTCAGAGACCAACAGCTAGGCCTTTTGCACCATACAGCCAAGTTAATGCAAAGGAAAATTAAAAATGCTACGCCAGTGAAAACCAATGCTTATTGCTGATACGGAGAGTTTTAATGATCTGGATAGAAGATCAAACCAGCCACAACGTTCCCTCAAGCCGAAGCCTAATCCAGAGCAAGGCCGCAACTCTTTAATTCTATGGCAGCTGAGAGAGGCAAGGAAGCAGCAAAAAAAAAAAAAAAAATTGGAAGCTAACGGGTTGGTTTATGAGGTTTACAGAAAAGAAGCTATCTCCATAACAAAGTTCAAGGTGAAGCATCAAGAGCTGTTGCAAATTATCCAGAAGATCTAGCTAAGATAATGAGTGAAGGTGGCTACATTAAATGGAGACAAAACAGCCTGATATTGGAAGAACATGCCATCTGGGGCTTCCATGGCTCAAGAGAAGTCAATGCCTGGCTTCAAAGGGCAGGGCCATGCAGCTGGTGACTTTAAGTTGAAGCTAGTGCCCATTTACCACTCCGAAAATCCTAGGGTCCTTAACAATTGCGCTGAATTTTGCCTGTGGAACAACCAAGCCTGGATAACAATATATCTGTTTACAACATAGTTTACTGAGTATTTTAAGCCCACTGTAGACCTACTACTCAGAAAGACTCCTTTTAAAATATTACTGCTCACTGACATGTATATCTGGTCACCCAAGAACTCTGATGGCTGTACAATGGGTTAATGTTTTAATGTCTGCTAATGCATCCATTATTGGTCAAGAAGTAATTTAGACTTTCAAGTCATTTTAAGAAATAACATTTTGTATCTGCCATAGATAAGAGACTGTTTTTGATGGATCTGGACAAAGGAAATTGAAAATCTTCTGGAAAGAATTCACCATTCCAGGTGCCATTAAGAACATCTGTGATTCATGGAAACAGGTCAGAATATCAACATTAACATGAGTTTGGAAAAAGTTGGTTCCAACCCTCATGCATGACTTTGAGGCGTTTAGTGGGGGAAATAACTGCAGATGTGGAAACAGCAAGAGACCTGGCATTAGAAGTGGTGCCTGAAGGCGTGACTGAACTGCTGCAATTTCATGATAAAACTTTAATGGATGAGGAGTTGCTTCTTATGCAAAGAAAGTAATCTATCCCTGGTGTGAAAACTTGAAAGGCAACAAAGGATTTGGAGTATTTCATAAACTTAGTTGATGAAGCAGTGACAGGGTCTGACAGGGCGGACTCCAATTCTGAAAGAAGTTCTGTGGGTAAAACGCTATCAAAGAGCATCACAAGTCACAGAGAAATCATTCGTGAAAGGAAGTCAATCATCAGCTCCATTATTATCTTATTTTAAGAAACTGCCACAGCCCACCAATCTTCAGCAGCCCCTCCCTGAACAGTCAGTAGCCATCAGCACTGAGTCAAGACCCTCCCCCAGCAAAAGGATTATGACTCACTGAAAGCTAGAATTTTTTATCAATAAAGTATTTTTTAAATATATATATTTATATATATTTTTAAATATATTTTATTGATTTTTTAGAGAGGAAGGGAGAGAGATAGAGAGTTAGAAACATAGATCAGCTGCCTCCTGCACGCCCCCTATTGGGGGATCAAGCCTGCAACCCGGGCATGTGCCCTTGACTGGAATCAAACCCGAGACCTTTCAGTCCTCAGGCTGACTCTCTATCCACTTACCCAAACCAGCCAGGGCAATAAAGTACTTTTTAAGTAAGGTGTGCACATTGATTTTAGACATACTACTACTGAACACTTAACAGACTACAGTACAGTGTAATTGTAACTTCTATATGCACTGGGAAACCCAAAAGTTCATGTGACTCACTTTACTGCAATATTCACTTATTGCTGTGGTCTGGAGTGGAACCCACAATATATCTGAGGTATATCTTGTAGAGAGATTAGATCAGGGGTGGGCAAACTTTTTGACTTGAGGGACACAATGGGTTCTTAAACTGGACCGGAGGACCGGAACAAAAGCATGGATGGAGTGTGTGTGAACTAATATAAATTCAAAGTAAACATCATTACATAAAAGGGTACGGTCTGTTGTTGTTTTTTTTTAGTTTTATTCATTTCAAACGGGCCGGATCCAGCCTGCGGGCCGTAGTTTGCCCACGGCTGGATTAGATGCTAGGCCATGGGAGAGAGGCAATGGGACGAGGGACTTGGGGAGAGTGGGGGCACATGTGCTAAGAATGGATTATTGCTGCCTGGCTGGCATGTCTCAGTGGTTGAGTGTCAACCTATGAACCAAGAGGTCACGGTTCTATTCCTAGTCAAGGCACATGCCTGGGTTGTGAGCTCTATCCCCAGTGGGGGGGCATGCAGGAGGCAGCAAATCAATGATTCTCTTTCATCATTGATGTTTGTATCTCTCCCTCTCCGAAATCAATAAAAAAATTTTCTAAAGTGGATTATTGCTACTAACAGCACCAAAAAATCTGAGTAAGAAAGGGTGAGAAGCTTGACTATAGGAGACGTGAGCTGACAGGGAATGAGGAAATAGCTCAAGTCCCATCTACTAACAAACATGGAAATGTTCACAGTAAGAAAACCATAAGGAGTGGGAGCTGCAGAGGCCAGTCAGCAGAGGCCTGCTGTGGTCAGCAGGACAAAGGACAGCTGGGCCCTGCTCTCTAAGGGCAGAATGACTCCTGAAGGGTGGGACTGGAGTCTCAATGGGCAGCATTGATATCATTCACACAGGGGTGGCGGGTCTTCACACACCCTTCTCCTAACCCTAAAAAGAAAACCAAGTCCTTGGAACACTTTCAGGTGAGGAAGCCAAAGTGCAAATGATTCAGAGTCTGATCAAACAGCACAGCAAGGTGTAGTTTTAATAGAGGGAAGGCCTGCCCTAACTGGTTTGGCTTGGTGGATAGAGTGTTGACCTGCGGACTGAAGGGTCCCGGGTTCGATTCCAGTCAAGGGCATGTACCTTGCTTGCGGGCACATCCCCAGTGTGGGGTGTGCAGGAGGCAGCTGATCAATGTTTCTAGCTATCCCTCTCCCTTCCTCTCTGTAAAAAATCAATAAAATATGTTTTAAAAAAAAACACAGAGGGAAAGCCAAAGTGCTGTATCTGGTCAGACCCAGGGTCCAAAGAAAGGCTGGGCTGATGCAGGGAAACTCACATGTCGGAAAACAGAAACTGACCAGCTTCCAAGGCCGGCTTCGGAGGCTGCCTCAGAACTCTTACCTGATCTGAGTCCAGTGTCACACGAAGTCCCAGCTTAGTCATTCCATCTTCCTTCAGGAGCTTCAGGTGGGGACAGAGAGCAAGGCAAAAAGCCTTGGCTATGTGCTCGGTCAGCCGGCTATGATCTGCTGGATCACTCAGGCAACTGTGCTGGTCGTCATTTTCTAGGAAAAACACCTATTGCCCGAACAAAAGAGACTTAACCTTGTGCCCAAGAGATTGGGAAGAAACAAGTGCATCAGCTCACTGCATGAGCGCCCTGACCCACAGAGATGTGCAAAAAGACCTGGCAGGGTCCCTCAAAGTCCCTGGGACAAAAGGGGGACACTAACATCCTACATCCAAGAAACAATCTCAGTCTCTGCATCTACAAAATGGCAGCAGCAACCTGCCTATTTCCCTGGAAGCCACAGTCAGGGTCATCCTGGTACGATCTACTCAAAAAAGGCTTACATTTTGCATTGTGCACGTCTAAAAGGTAATTCCTGTATATGGACGATTTTCTTAGGAACTGATCTTAGTTAGAATCTAAGAGAATGGCTCCTATAGCTTAGGTGACCCAAACCCTTCATGTTACAGATTACTTATAGAAGGGAGGTGATGCACCCAAGTGTACATAAGGATTTAGAAACAGAGACGGGGTAAGCCCAAAATCCAGGTCTTCTGTTTCTTATCACAGAGCTTTCCCCACCACATAGCTCCGCCTTTACTGAGGTCAGAGCTATGCCACTGTGCACACACTGGGAATAGGGAGAACATAGCAAATTTGGAACTGAGAGACCTGAGTCCTAGTCGCATAGAGGAAGGTGATGAACAAGTCCTTTGGCTTCTGAATGCCCAATCTGGATTTATAAAATGGAAAGCACCTGTCTTCTCTAGTTACTATAAAAAATGATATATAAGCAAAATATGCTTATATATACCAACCCCTAGCTTAGTGCTCAATAAGCAGCTTATACTAAGAATACTAACAAGGAGTCAGCTCTGAAGCCCCGTGACGCATGCACAGGTGAGAGTGCCAGCATAGAATGAGGGAAACGCTCTGGAGTCGGAGTCAGGAGGCCCTGGCCTCTGCTCAGTAACTAGCATCAGGCAGGTCAGTCTCACAGCCTTTCAGAGCCTTTCTCATTATGCAAATTAATGGGTCGCCACCATGCCTCACTGGGTTACTAGGGAGCAAAAAGGAGGGAACGGAGGTCAAACTATTTTATAAACAATAGAGTTTTTTATGTTCCAGTGTCTGAACTCAAAATATGTCAAAGGAATAGTCATAAAGCAAGCAGCTAAGACCACTGAGCTGTGTATGAAAACACTGGGCCTGGTATGAAGGACATCACTTGGAACAACATCTCAAGAACTGCAGAACTAGACTCTAGTCCGGCCGTGGGCAAACTACAGTTTTTTCACAGCTCCTGAATCTCAGAGGGAAGGCTGGAGTGGGTGGGTGGGACTAGCTCAGCCGGGGGCAAACTACGGCGCGCGGGCTGGATCCGGCCCGTTTGAAATGAATAAAACTAAAAATAAAAAAGACCGTACCCTTTTATGTAATGATGTTTACTTTGAATTTATATTAGTTCACACAAACCCTCCATCCATGCTTTTGTTCCGGTCCTCCGGTCCAGTTTAAGAACGCATTGTGGCCCTTGAGTCAAAAAGTTTGCCCACCCCTGCCCTAGTCTCTGCTCTCAGGAACCAGCTATGTGAACTTGGGTAGGGCACTTAACCTCTCCTGCCTCAGTTACCTTGTGTGTAACATAGAAAAGCTAGAAGTCACAGAACTTATAAAAAATTACTTCTAAAGTTGTAAGGAATCTTAGAGATCTTTTACTTAACAGTGTATTTTATAGATAAGTATAAATAAGATTCAAAACAAATTGGAACACCTAGGACCCACCTGTTTATTCTCAGAGAATAAACTCTCTGATTTGTCTGAGATGTACACACACACAGGGTCTCTGCCCTGCTCCTCTTGTTCCAGGTTAGCCTCTAATACAGCTTTCGAGGTAAGGAGCAATACAGTGGAAAAGAGCTTAGGAGTTGTCCAGGTCGGGGTTTGAATCAGGACTTTGATATTACTTATTTGCCATGTAAGCTTGGGCAAGCTACTCAGTCTCCAAACTTTAGTTTTCTTTTGTTCTTTTTAAATTATAGTTGACACACTAGTTTTCTATTGATGAGTCAATTCTTAAAGACCATGTTATCTAAGATAGTTTAACTGGGAGTGCAGCATAACTAGCCCAGCTTTCTAAATCATACAGCAAAGATGGTATGTACCATTCAGAGATGTAGCCTTCGTGAATTCCAGTGCAAACAAACCCCTA
>NW_006294339.1:1171197-1175105 GCF_000327345.1 Myotis davidii | reverse complement strand
ATTTGCAGATGGTAGGAAAAATACAGGTAATTTTATGCTTTGAGTAGGTACTTTTGTCACCCGTGCAGGATTTGCGGACGCGACTAGCACTGACCACTGCACATGAGACTGCTGACTGACTGGCTCACTCAACTCGTGCATGAATCGCATGCGCCTCCCCCACACTGTGTATCCTGAGGCCGCCTGTGCCATGTCTTCTGTCGCCTGACCACCCGACACCCCCCACTTCTTCTAACGCCACTTCTTCAAAATAGCTCGCCCAGGCCGAAAACTGACTTCTGTGCATGGACCACAAAGTTTCCATCGCACTGTACATGCGTCCCCACACGTGGTATTTTGTGAAAAAGCCACACTCAAGGGGCCAAAGAGCCACATGTGACTCACGAGCCACGGTTTGCCAACCACTGTCTTAGGCGACCCCTGTGAAAGGGTCGTTAGACCCCCAAAGGGGTCGCGACCCACAAGTTGAGAACCGCTGCCCTCACAGCTGTGCACAGGCAGCAGCAGACATCAGTGCTGCGGCCTGCACTTGGTGGCATTTCTTGCCGGTGAGCTCTGAGAGACCAGAGGGGACTGCAGTATAGACAGACTTTTTTTTTATTATTATCCTCCATTATCAGACCAGAATGTGTCTCTGGACCTGTTAAAAGTTGTGCTCAATGCGGGACAAGAATGCCAAGTCTTATCTCCTTACCTCTGTCCATCTGATGACTTTTCCATTTGCCTTATACTCTGATCCATGGAATATCTTCACACTTGTTATAGACTCCATTAACTTCCCATCGATAGGACTTATGACACTAAAATAGAGGCAAAGAAGAGAGATGGAAGCAGCTCTGAAGTCAGAAGAGCCACTTCTCTTATCAAATCTTGCAACTAATTATATTGGGCACCTTGCCAAACACATCTGATCAACATATCACAGCAAGAAGCCACTACACAACCATGTATGAACAGAGTGCCCATGCAAAGGGCTCACTACAATAATTCAAAGAACACACACACAAAGAAGGACTCATGATTCCAGGAGCTGGTTATTTTAATATGAAGAACTGTTTACTCAAACCTGCTCTCTCCTTGCAGCATTCCTTCCTTCAGTGAATGCACAGCCGCCCTGCCCCTCAATCTTGCTCTCCCCTCTGCTGTCACAGTACTCTGCTCCTGACTATAATGACACCCATCATGTTATACTCACCACACATTTTGTGTATCCGTCTTACAAATGAACTTCTGAAAGGGAGGAATATGATATACTTCCCTTTGTGTGCTATATTCTCAGTTCGGACACATTACTTGGAACATAGGAGTTTAATAAATGTTTGTTGATTAAAAGAATTATTTAACCGAGTATATTCATTATGACAATGCTGACGTGAACTGGTGAACAAGTATCTGTTTTATTTATCACAACAAATTCCCTTTAGTGCTAAATTATCATTCCTAGATTCCTGAATAGAAAGGCCCACTTTTTAGTCATTTCCTCTCCAAAATATAACAAGTATAAATAACTGGAGATGCACACTCATTGGTGATAAGGATTAACAATGGAATCACAAAGATTCCAAACACTTCCTAACAATTTTGAAACCTGTTTATGTTTTCTAATCTCTACGTATGTAAGATGAAATTTAACTTAAATTTCAATATCAGGGATTCACGTCATTCACTTGAATTAAAATTATTTAAACAATGCTAAGTTTAATTGCTTTCATCAGAAAGAACACTCTTAGTTGATGAGTACTTTTTCAAGAGAGGATATGCAGACAGAAGGACAAGCTGGAAAATGTTCCATTTGTACACTACAAACTAAACTCCCGAGTTCCAGTCTTCTGTGACTAGTTCTTGTCCTGTTTCCTAAGATGCTGCCAACGGCACTTGTTGTAGAAAGAAGCCGCCTGCTTGTTTTTAGTCAGCAATATGTTCTGGCATCAGATTTTCAGATGATCAATTTTTTGGTCCTAATTAATCATGTTCATTTCCAACTGTAATGGAGAATTAAACAAACTGAATTTGAAATTAAATTTGCCGGTGAAGTACGGGAAGATAAAGGGCTATTTGTAAAACAGTCAAATGGCCAAACTGGTTTGGCTCAGTGGATAGAGCGTCGGCCTGCAGACTGAAGGGTCCCGGGTTCGGTTCCGGTTAAGGGCATGTACCTTGGTTGCGGGCACATCTCCAGTGGGAGGTGTGCAGGAGGCAGCTGGTCGATGTTTCTCTCTCATCGATGTTTCTGACTCTCTATCCCTCTCCCTTCCTCTCTGTAAAAAATCAATAAAATATATTTAAAAAACAAAAAATAGTCAAATGTACTCAATGCTTTAGAAATTGCTTCTTTTTGTTCAGTAAGCCTTTGTGCCGTGTTGTAAACGCCCTCTACCTACCTTTGGGTCTGCTATTCCCTCAGACTGGAATGCCTCCTCTCCCAGAGCTATGTGGCCAATACCCACTCATCTTACCAGATTCAGCTAAAGCAACAGCCATTTCTCTATGGAGTCGTTCTGGAATGCTGCCCTATCACCTCTGCCAAGCATCCACTCTCCTTTTCTTTAATCTTCACTGCATCCTACAGTGTTTTCTATGAGCATTTTCCATACTTTGATGCACTTATAGCTATTTCAAAATGAGACTGAGCCACTTATCAACTGGAACCACATGTAATTCATTTTTGTGTCTCTGCACGTGGAATTATTATTGCCTAAAGGATGGATGGGTGGATGGATAGAGGATGGATGGGAGAAAGCTTAATACAATGAGGTATAATATATTCATTTATTCAATCAATGTTTAAAGTAACTGCTAGGTACCAGACAGTGCTTTGGGTGCTGGTAATATACGGGTAGCAGTAAATAAACCAGACAAAAGTCCCTGTCCTCATGGAGCTTACATCCCAGGGACAATATAGTAAGTAAAAATTTTTGTCTGATATAAACTTATAAGTGCTATTAGAACTATTCTGCACAGAAAGGGGATAGGAATTGGGGGGTGGGAGGGAAGAATGTGTATGACGGTTATTACTTACACAGGTTGGCCACAGAAGGCCTTCTGAAGGCAGTGAGGGAGTGACTCAGGTGGCTACCCAGGGGCAAAGCATAAGCTGAGAGAACAGCAAGTGCCAGGACAGAAGCCTAGTTGACATGTCCCCACAAGAAGGCAGGTGTTGCTTAAGAAGTAAAAGTGGGGCGGGGGACGCAGATTGTGTAAGGCCTTAGAGGTCGCAAAGACTTTGATTTTGACCCTGAATGGAAGTCAGTGGTGGGTTTTGAGCAGAGGAGCAACACTGTAGAATTGGAAACAGATTAGGCTGGGAAGAAGGAACAGGCCAAGACTAGAAACAAAGAAACCAATTAGGAGGCTACTGCAATAATGCAGACCAAACAATGGTGGCCTGAACTGGGAAGATGGCAGTGGAGGTAGGAAGAAGCAGTAATAAGAGTCTATATGTACTTTGAAGAAAAGCGAACAGCATTTACTGTTAGATGAGGTACAGGGCATGAGAAACAGGCGGCTCCAGGGTCTGGGCCTGAACCTTCAGAACAAGAGCTGCCCTGACTGGGAAAGAGGACAGCATCTGCAGCCCAGGGAGGCGGTCCCGCCGGCCACTCCCTCGCTTTGTGGAGGCGGTTAGCCTTGTGGTGCTTGTTTACTCCTCTGGAATACTACTAACACTAGTTCTATCCGATTAAACAATGTTAGTAAAAGTGCTTTGCAAACCATACAAGGCTTAGGTATTACTATTATCTCAGTAACTTTAGAGAAATTGTTTTGTAAAACAGTCAGTTTCCTCCCTTCAGAAATATGCACAGAAACTCCTTCAGAAATGAAGCCAAGAAACCAGAAGTTTAAAGGCAGCCCCTCAGGCAGGGCTCCCAGCGAAGCTGTAACACGTCAGTGCAGACAGACCCAGGGCC
>NW_006294339.1:1159726-1171147 GCF_000327345.1 Myotis davidii | reverse complement strand
GGTGCTGCCTTTACCCCTTGTTGACGTTCTTGTCGTCATCCACCCACTGGATGTGGATGTGCTCCTGGGGGTCCTCGGCGTCCGCCTTGCCACAGGTGATGGTGAAGTCCTTCATTTCTCGCAGCGCCTGCCTCAAGGCATCCATGTTCTCTGCAGTGATCTGGACCATGACACCATCTGAGGATCAGCACCAGATAATACCGATGAAAAGCCAGGGAGAGAGGCCGTGAAAAGCGGATCTGGAACCTAGCAAACCCCTCTACGTTAAATGTGAAACTCTGCTCTCTACAGCAGACAGACACAAGCAGGCGTTGTGCTTTGAGCTGAGCTCTTCCTCACTGAAAGTGCTATGAAGAGCGAGTGCCAAGATATGTTGTTTAAAACACTTGCCTGTTGATTTCCCTTTAGACACAGGAAGAGTTTCTCCTTATCCCAAATGATTGCGACATTCGTGTGGGTAACATCCACATGTTTACAGATTCGCGCCCAATGATATATTAAAACTTTGACTATGTCCCCTTGGGTACCTTACCCCAAAGCTCTGAAAGGCCATCTCTTAAATAATTAGTGCCATTCCACACACGTTTATTCCCTCCCACCCCCCAACTCCTACCCGCTTCTGTGCAGGGTAGTTCTAAGAGCACCGTCCCACGGTATCTCTATCACTTATTTCCTTCTTTGGAGAACTAACCACTATGTGACAGTTTTAAGTAGCTGAAGAGTGAGATGCTACGGAATAAATAATGAATCCAGAACTCTATGGCAAAAATGTCAAAGCTTCCTTTAGTATCCTTTGCTTTTCAGTTGTACAAATAGGACTGAATTACTGTATGTGCAGTAAGTAACTCATTCGTGCAGTAACTCATTCTTTACCTTCCACAATACTGGACTTGGCAAGATAGCCTGAGGAGGATTTCAGAGCGCCACTGAACACAAAGAAACTGGCACCAGTCACTAAAACAACAAAAGAAATAGTTTGATGAAGATAGACCCTGAGATTGAGACTGAGAACAATAATAAAATATTTAGTCATTGGGGATCCAACCATCATCATCCAGAAGACAAGAAACAACAACTCTGTACACCATAATATACAAGTAACCAATAATCCTGATGCTTGTGATAGGCAGGGAATGAGGTTTTAAGATGTGCGCTCCCACCCAGTCAGCGTGGCTCAGTGGTTGAGCATCGACCTATGAACCAGGAGGTCCTGGTTTGATTCCCCATCAGGGCACAAGCCTGGGTTACAGGCTCGATCCCTAGTGTGGGGTGTGCAGGAGGCAGCCAACCAGTGATTCTCTCTCATCACTGATGTTTCTATCTCTCCCTTCCTCTCTGAAATCAATAAAAATATATTAAAAAAATAAAAAAAGATACACGCTCCCATCTTTTTTTTCTTCCTACAATCAAGAATCAAAGAATTTTCAGGCAGAGAAATCTTAGTGGTCAAGTCCTGGGCTTGGACTGAAGCCTGTTTTTCTAAATAAAATTATATTGGAACACAGCCATGTCCATTCATATACACATTGTCTATGGCAGTTTTTGAAATATGATGTCACAGAGCTGAGTAGTTCTGTGACAAAAAAGACTACAGGCCTGCAAAGCCTAAAATATACAGAAAAAGTCTTCTGACCCCTGATCTAAAGTCACTGATTTCCAGGTGTGTGTTTTTTAGGTCAAATATATTTTAAATATTGACATATGGTTGCCAACTATTTTATTTACGAAGTGGAGCTATTAAAAACACAAGCACCTATTTGAAAGACAAACACCTGATACCACTGACTCTTCATAAAAGAATAGATATTTAATACATTTAGGTTCATGAAAACTTCTCTACACTCTATATCTCCACATCTTAAATTGGACTGAGCTGTTCCAGCTCCCTACCCACTGGCCCCCAGTATTTCTAGTAGGTAGGTCAGCCAGGCTTTGATGAGGCTCCTACTGACAAGGAGCCCACAACAGCGCACGGCAGGCCATCCTACTCCTGGGTAACTCTCAGTTACAGAGAGTGCTCTCAAATTGAGCCTAAATCTAGATCCTTGTTACTTTCACCCAATGGTGCTGGTTTTGGCCTTTTGTAGCTATTCAGAAAAAGTTGAATCTTATTTCCACATAATAGAAAATCTTAAAAATAGAGATAGCTATTTGTACTTTTTCAGGTAAAACATTTATACTTCAGTCAGGATGTCTTCCTTTGACCTAGTTTCCAGATTTCTCACATGCCTTGAATCATCCTCTGAAGATCATCCAGTTTTACCAATGGACATCATCAACTGCTTTAAAGATATCCAGAACTTATTAAATATTCTAAGATTTGACTAGTAGGGAGCTCTGTGGACTTTTCACCTACCTTATTTTGGATATGGATTTGAATATATATATGCTACATACCTTTTATACCTTTGCTAACTAAATAACTGATTTTAAATATATATTAAAGAAAGTGACTTACAGTATGTCTTCTAGAGAAGTGTTTCATAAAGCATACTAAAGAAAGCTAGTTTTAGGAGATATTCTGAGGGGAAAGAGACTTATGGTCAAATAAATTTAGGAAGGGCTCCACACTACCCTCCTTTTGGAAAATCACAGTACACACTGCTCATTAAAGTCTCTGAAAAAGAACTGTAGTAAAAAATCTGTTTAAACTGATTTATCTCGGGATTTCTCAGTTTAATGTATTAAGCAAAACGTTCATCTATTTATATGAATAAGTTTTAAAATCATAGAACCTGTTAAGACACTTGAGAAAATGTCACACTGAGCAGTGATTCTTAAATTCTAATGTGTATTTGAATTGCATAGGGATTGTGTTAAAATGCAAATTCTGATTTAGCAGATCTGGGGAGTGGACTCTTCATTTCTAACAAACTCCTAAGTGATGAGACCACAATCCAAGTGCCACTGAACGTAGAAACCTTCCTTCCTGCCGACCTACTAATTAACATTCTTTGAGTATGGTCACTCAACAAGCCCCAAACCCAAGTATACTTTCACCATGGGGCCTGGTCTCCTCCCTCAGATATCAATGCTGGCCCTGTCAGTATCCTGAGGCAGTACTTTTGAATGTTCCCTCAATAACAGAGATGCCATTTCCAACTCTGCGTGTGGCTACTGGGGAGCCGATGTAACCTGGAAAATAAGCTTGGAAATGTTAACTTAATCAGGCTGTTTGTGGTCACCCTTCTAGAAAGTACATGTGATGGGGCTGAGATACCCAATCTCCAAGTCCAGTACAATCTTCCATTCTCATCATCTCCATCAGGCCAATTACTCACCCTTCCTGGGCTGGTTGTGAATACTGATGGCCTGGGTCTGATAGTTTCCGTCATCATTCTGCACACACACGAGATGAGAGTCTGCCTTCTCGTTGAAGCAGGCACCTCCTGCCAGGACATGCTCATTAGACTTGTTCATGGCTTTCATCACCTGCCACCAAAAAAGAGGGTGAGCTTTCTTCTCTGCCAAGGATGGGCTTTTTTTTGGTCTGATATGGCACAACTCCTTCACCTTCTCAAAGACAAAACAGAGTATTATTATTTATTACAGTGATAAAGGGGCCACCAAGTAATGAAAACAGAGTGAAAGAGCAGTCACTGTTAGCCCAAAACTCAACATACAAAAATTCCCTGTATAGTTTATAGGTGATTCGTATTACAACTTAGGCATATGACACATTTTGCATTCTTTTGTCTTTTATTGCTGCACTGAACACAAGCAACTAAAATTAGTTTAGCGAACTTCAGCAGTTTCTATCATTCAGTGGGTTCTCTGAAGATATAAATACTGAAATTCTAAGTCAAAAGAATGTCCCATATTAAAGTGTATCTGCCTTCTTTTTCCACATCCATACTAAGGAGTGAGGCCTTTCCTCTAAAAGATGTAAACTCCATTGTTTCTTAGTTTTACTAATTTATGCTTGACATCTTCAATGAGTCATTTACCAAAATTTTGCTTTGTTCTTATCAAAATATTTTAAATAATTCTGAAGCTAACCTAAAAATTCACAGGCCACCATTTTGTGTCTAATAAACAAAACTGAGCTTATATTATCTTGATGCTGAACTCTGGCTTCTGGTTGAAAGAAGCTAATAATAATGTTTTTATTTCCCATTTTTTCTTCCATGCCATCCCATTTGTCCAACTTTCTGATCCAATCCTTTAAAATGGCTTTGATCTTTTGAAAAACTAGTCCAAAATTTGTATTTTGTTTTACTCCCCTATCCCTCTTATGTTATAAACTGCATTGCCACAGTGTTAAAAATATCAGATGAGTGTTTGCATACCTTTTATATTCCTGTATCAATATACTAAAAAGAACATTACTGAGGTGAAATTTACATGACATAAAGTTAACCATTTTAAAGTGAGTTCAGTGGTATTTAATACATTCACAATGCTGGGCAACCACCACCTTACCCAGTTCCAAATCATTCCCATCACCAGAAGTACAACCCCTTGCTCGTGAACCAGTGTCTCCTCACTCCCCCTCCAAACACCGATCTGCACTCTGTCTCCACGCATTTATCCTGGATGGTTCATATCATGGAACATTACAGTATGTGACCATTACGTCTGGCTTTTTTCACTTAGAATAAAGTTTTTGAAGCTCTTCCGTGGTGTAACATGTATCGTTACACCACGGAACATTTATTTTTATGGCTGAATAATATTTCATTATATATACAGTTCACCTTTGAACAACAGAGGGGTTACTGGTCCCTTGTGCAGTCAAAAGTACACCTATAACTTTTGACTCCCCCCAAAATTAAGTATAGTCCCTTGGTATCCATGAGGGATTGATTCCAGGACCCCTGTGAATAACAAAATCTGTGGATTCTCAAGTAGAACAATGCTGACAGTTGGACCTCCACAGTCACGGATACCAATTACAGATCAAAAATACTGTTTTGGATCTGCGGTTAGTTGAATCCTCAGATACGAAGCTTGGGGATACAGAGGAATGACTATATTTATTTAAAAATGCACATATAAACGGACCGCCCCCCCCCCCCCAGTTAAAACCTGTGTTGTTCAAAGGTTAGATGTATATATAACACAATTTATTTATCCTTCCACCCATGGACCTTTGGGCTATGTCCACTTTTTTACTACCATGAATAGTGCTACTGTGAACACATGTGTAAATGTACTTGTTATGAGTACCCCTTTTCAATTCTTTTTTAAAAAATACATTGATTTCAGAGAAGAAGGGAGAGGGAGAGTAGAAACATCAATGATGAGAGAGAATCATTGACTGGATGCCTCCTGCATGCCCCCTACTGGGGATCAAGCCCACAACACAGGCATGTGCCCTTGACTGGAATTGAACCCGGACCCTTCAGGCCTAAGTCGGATGCTCTGACCACTAAGCCAAACCAGCTAGGGCTAAAATACATTTTAATTTAAAAAGCCATTGGAATTTTGATAGGGCTTGCATTTAACCTGTAGATCACTTTAAGTATTTTTGACATCTTAATATTAAGACAGATGACTCCAAAGTTTTGGGCCTGGTAAATGAAAGGACAGCACTGTCATTAACTTAAGGCAGTGGTCGGCAAACTGTGGCTCGCAAGCCACATGCGGCTCTTTGGCCCCTTGAGTGTGGCTCTTCCACAAAATACCGGCTCTTCCACAAAATACCGACTTCTGCGCATGGGCCACAAAGTTTCAATCGCGCTGTATGTGCGCGCCCACACGTGGTATTTTGTGGAAGAGACACACTCAAGGGGCCAAAGAGCCGCATGTGGCTCGCAAGCCGCGGTTTGCCGACCATGGACTTAGGGACTGCTACATCAAGAGCAGGTTTTGAGGGAAGAGTAAGAGGTCAGAGTTGAACTTGCTAAGCTTGAGATGCCTACTCAAATAGAGCTGTCAAGTGGGCAGTAAGCACTCAAGTCTACAAAACAGGAGAGAGATTCAGGCTGGAGAACGACACTTAGAAGACATCAGCAGAGAGACAGTATTTAAGGCCAGAGGACTGGACAGATCACCAAGGAAATGGTCAGAGACAAATGAACTTAAAAGGACTAAGCTTTGGGTATTCTGAAATGAGTGAGAGGTTCAGGGAGATGAACACAGACAGATATTACAATTATGAGAGATGAAGGATGCCTCAGGAGCCCAGGACTTCTTATGGATTCTTGACCATCTGAGATCAGAGCTGGTGGTTTCAAGACCAAAAGTGGCAGCAAGGTTGGGAGGGATTTGGCTAGCAGCAGTGTTCTGGAGCCACTGTTCATGGTGGATGGGACAATCTTATTCTGAACATGCAGTGTTCAGCCGTGGCTTCCTGTTGCAGTCAGTGGAGGTATGACATCTAGGGCTCCTTCTTGGGGATCCTTTTATTTTAATTTATGTGGAGAGTGGCCATAGCATTTAGATAGGTTCAAGCCTGGGAATAATGAGAGGGCAAGATCCTCTTGTGGCAAAGCCATGTACAAGTCCCAGCACAATTAAAACCGAAGGCTATAGTTGTAAGCTTGAACCTATAGTCCGAACACGTGGACCCACGTGTCTGAGTAACGTGGGCTTGATAGAGTTCAGGTGCATGTAACTGAGTAGATTCGAAACCCATGAGAATGTTGTAAACATCTTGAACATGCCCTTATTTTGCCTCATGGAATCTGGCTATAAAATAAAGACTCGGCTTGTAGTCTGTGTCGCTGTTGCTAGCTCTCCATCTGAGAGGACAGCATCCCACCCAGACCCAGCTTTTCTCTCGTCTGTCTTTTCTCAATCCTTCACGGCCCCCTCAGGCTCACCGAACCTGGCTGAGCTGGCTCAGCACAAATTTATACCTGTGGTTAAATATTGTCTTCCACTTATAGCACTAGGGACAGCTAACCAATAGTCAATGAAATACCACTTCTATGCAGTATTTTGCATTTTTCACCAACTCCTATTATTCTTTTGAAAAGAGAATAAGAAATGTATTCCTAAGAGAAAAGAAATGTATTCCTTGAAATCCAGAAAATAGAATACTCATCAGATTTTAGGGCCATCTGTAGTGAGTATTGCACGCAGGATGTGTGGAATTCTAGGGATGCTTATAACAAGGATTATCCCAGTTGGCAGTTAAACAAAAGCCTATCTAAGAAAATGTTACTGAAACTGACACCTGAAAAATTAGCCCTGGCAGATTTGGCTCAGTGGATAGAGCACTGGCCTGTGGACTGAAGGGTCCTGGGTTGGATTCTGGTCAAGGGCACATACTTTGATTGCAGGCTCAATCCCAGGCCCCAGTTGGGGCGCATGCAGGAGGCAACCAATCAATGTGACCCTTTCACATCAATGTTTCTCTCTCAGTCTCTCCCCCTCCCTTTCACACTCTCTAAAAATCAATGGATATTTATCCTCGGGTGAGGGTTAACAAAAATAAAAATTTTAAAAAGTGAGTGAGCGTTAGGCAGGTGAAGAGGAGGGGAAGTATACATCAATAAAATAGCTTGTGCAAGGGCTATAAAGCAAAAAAAGGAACATAGTTTAGGAAGTAATAAGAAAGACTATGGGTATAAATGAAAAAAATGAATGAGAGGAAAAGTAGAATGTTGTGGTTGATTAAAGAAATAATGTATATAATGAAATATGCTTTTTCAAATATGAAGTGAAGACTTATTAGACACAACACAGTTCAATTCTCCAAGACTGTGAGAGATACAATTATGTTGCATTGAAACAAAAACTAAATTAGAAGTCAGTCTGCTAAATCAGGTAAGAAAAATAAGTGATAATAAATTGGTGAACTTCATTGAAAATGAAATGTAATAAATAACAAGAAATGCAGTTACTATTTTTGAACAAAGATTTCTGAAACTGTACAATCATAAACCCAGAAGACAGAATTCAGATAAAGACAAATAATATGAATGACAGCTGTGGTCATGAATGTCATCAGTCAATACTGAAATAACTATGGGGAGCCTCATGGCTTTCGCAGATATATTAAGCAGACCCAATTCCCAACACAAAGCACCATCTTGCAAACACCAAGGATAGTAATATACTATGTTAGCGGTTTGGGGATGACCTCTGATTATTTTACTTCTGGACAGTAAGCTCCCACAAGGCAAGCAAAATGTTCTTACTCATCTTTGTATTTCGTAACAAGGAATATGCTTAATCAATGTTTGTGAATCAAATAATAAAATTTCAAATATGAGAAATAAAACAAGTTTTCAAAGCATACTCTCTTTATAGTTCACTTTGAAGATTTGCCTCTACCTAGTCTAGTATATTAATGCTTGATATTTTAGTCCAGGTAGAGCTAAAAGCTAAAAACTGCTAATCGTATCCCAGAAAAAAAATTAAGCATACACTAGCTACTATTTTCCATTCTCCTGAAAAAAGCCATCATAGAGAAAACCATGGGTAAAGGCTTTCTTAACATAGGTCACTCTCACACATAGCAATGCGGAGCCCTGAGCTTCTAAGTCCAGTAAAACATTTGTGTGATTCTATGTGCATAACAAGTACACAATGTTTACTGAATGTACAAATGAGTAAGTAAATAGAAGTTTGAATAAAGAAGGAAGAAAGAAAAAAAAGAGAGAGAAGGAGGAAATTATTTCATACCAAGAAGTAGTGGAAGAAGTAATCAGGGAGTTACTAACCTGCCTAATAACACAAGTTTAAAGAAATAACACATTTTAACCATTATAATATCAAGCTAAGTTTTAAAATAACACTTATTTTAAACCACAATGTTTACTACTAGACATTTCAGAAATTATTTTAAGAAAATTTTAAATTCAAGAAAGATTTCACATGACAAATAGGTAAAGGTTTATGCAACTTTTAATATGTATATAGTATGCACAATTTCATTTTAGTTACAAAATACAGCTTAATTTAAGATGCAATCATTTGCTTCTGGAACCTTACTTAAATGTCATTTTAGGACTTAAAGTGACCTATGCTTAAACATTAAGGACAGTCAAAAATAACATGTTCTGACAGTAAAGGAAAAATGAAGAGATTCCACCATGAATATTATAAAGTTTACTTTATATGTTGATCAGAATGCAAATCTATCACTGATTATCACAATATCCAAAGGTCAAAAGCACAACCAATGACTAAATAAATCACAAATTTATTATCTTGCTAATTATAAATTTCCCCATTATTGGTCAGTGGTCGGCAAACTCATTAGTCAACAGAGCCAAATAGCAACAGTACAACGATTGAAATTTCTTTTGAGAGCCAAATTTTTTAAACTTAAACTATATAGGTAGGTACATTGTTATTAATTTAATTAGGGTACTCCTAAGGCTTAGGAAGAGCCACACTCAACAGGCCAAAGAGCCGCATGTGGCTCACAAGCCGCAGTTTGCCGACCACGGATCTAGCTCATACAATATTATGAACTAATTTCACTGTCAATTAATTAAAAATAAACTTTATAAATAATCCTCTATTTTTCAACTTCATTGAACTATGAAAAATACATCTTCATGATAAATCTTTTTTAAAATATATATATATTTTATTGATTTTTTTACAGAGAGGAAGGGAGAGGGATAGAGAGTTAGAAACATTGATGAGAGAGAAACATCGATCAGCTGCCTCCTACACACCCCCTACTGGGGATGTGCCCACAACCAAGGTACATGCCCTTGACTGGAATTGAACCTGGGACCCTTTAGTCTGCAGGCCAATGCTCTATCCACTGAGCCAAACTGGTCAGGGCTTCATGATAAATCTTACCTCATTGTATCTGTTACTGGGAATTTTGATGCTGGTTTTCCGAACTTCCATATCAACCACCAAACCTTGAACTATTGGCAATGTATATTGGTAATTTCTGAAGTCCTGGGCAAAAGCAGATTGAAGTGGAATAAAGAAGTAATCAATGACAGGATTCCATTTATAGTAATAAAATTAGCAAAAATGGAAACAATGTCAAATGAAAAGCTTCAATTCATCTAAATAATAATAATGAGAGCCCCATTGTGTACTGGTATGTGTACTCCAGCTCTTCATTAAACTGTAAACTCTTATAAGTAAATTTAAGTTTCATATACCTCTTATATACAATATTAAACAAATATCTGAATACTTACCCTGCTTTAACACCACTTAACACTTTCCATATTTATTTTTTAAGAGGTCCAGTGCACAGATGTGTGCACTGGTGGGGGCATGGCCTGCGGGGATCAGCCCGCTGTGGGAGCACCGCTCATCCCAGTCAGCCAAGTGGCGCTCCCACTGTGGGAGCACACTGACCACCAGGGGGCAGCTCCTGTGTTGAGTGTCTGCCCCCTGGTGGTCCGTGCACGTCATAGCGACTGGTTGATGGGTCATTCTGATCATTCCGCTGTTCGGTTGCTGGGTTTTTATATAGATAGATAGATTAACTGTCTCCTCCTGCTAAGGTAAGCTGCAAGAGGGTAAGAACTCTCTCTTGTTTTGTTCTAATTACATTCCAAATACCTGGAACAACCTAGGCCCTGAATGAATATTTGCAGGGTAAAAACACACACACACACACACAACATGTAGTCTGGCTGAAGCAAAATGAGCAAGAGGGTTAGGAGTCGAGGTCAAAGTGACAGCAAACAGCTAGATTTCTTACAGGCCACCATAAGGACCTCTACATTTTCTTTTTATTGGCCACGTTTGTGCTTGGACAGTATTCACACAAAGATGTGTGTTGGCTTTACATTTAACGAAATGAGTAATTAAAAATTTGGTTTTAAATATGAAAAAAACCAAGACCAGTATCCTATGCTATCGCAACACTGAGGCCAGGATGACCATCACCATCTGGGGGCGGGGGAGGGGGAAAAATTAATGCTGAGCACAGGTGTCTGTTGTTATAGGGGATTCTGGAATGTTTCAGGGTTAGCCAGGGACGTGGGAAGGAGATCAGATAAACATAATAAAAATAATCAAGGGAAGAGACAGTGATAATTTTAACCCAGATGTTACCAATTCAAAGGGTTGTGAGAAGTTTTCAGATTCTAGATATATTCTAGATACACTCCAGAATGCTTAGCTTAAAATAAAAACAAGACAGAATGCTCTATGCTTTATTTATTTTTTAAATTAAATCTTTATTGTTCAGATTATTACAGTTGTTCCTCTTTTTCCCCCCCATAGCTCCCCTCCACCCAGTTCCCACCTCAATCTCTGCCCTTACCGCCCGCCCCCGTCCTTATCCATAGGTGTATGATTTTTGTCCAGTCTCTTCCCGCACCCCCCAAACCCCTTTCCCCCGCCGAGAATAGTCAGTCCACTCCCTTTCTATGCCCCTGATTCTATTATATACACCAGTTTATTCTGTTCATCAGATGATTTTTTCACTTGATTTTTAGATTCACTTGTTGAAAGATGCATATTTGTTGTTCATAATTAGTATCTTTACCTTTTCTTCTCCTTCCTCTTCTTAAAGTATCTCTTTCAGCATTTCATCTA
>NW_006294339.1:1157510-1159171 GCF_000327345.1 Myotis davidii | reverse complement strand
TTCTAGTTGGTCCTTATTCATATTCTTGAGGGTCTTACTAGATTTCTTGAGGGTCTCACTAAATTTATCGGCGGTTTCTAGGAAATTCTTGAAAAACCTTGTAAGTGGGGTTTTGAACTCTATATCCACTAGTTTGCTTTCCTCCATTTCTGTTCTTTGTGACCTGTTTCTTTTTTAAAAAAATTTATTATTTATATATACAGCCCGCATACCATAGTACATTCTTATCATGAATCCACATTTACTTAGATTACAATGCACTGGTGAAGTTGCAAGCTTATCACAGCGTTATACATTTATAATGACTTCTTTCTTTGTCTCCACATTTTTTATGCTTCCCTGTGTTGGTAGAGTGGCTTTGTGTGCTAGGTGTCCTACAGGGCCCAGTGGTTCAGCCTCCCCAATTACCTGAGGTGGACACTCTTGGTGCACCCCTTTGTGGGCTTTGTGCACAATCTTGTTGTAGTTAAGCCTTGATTGTTGTAGGTATCACTGGGAGGAATTGACCTCCAGGCCAATTGGCTGTGAGAATCAGCTGTGTCTACAGTGGGTGAACTTCTGTGCTGGAGACAGCCTTATGGGGCAAGACTTGCTTCGGTGGGGCTTTGGTGCTCACTGAGTCTGCCCCATGAATGTGTCCCTTATGGATCTGAGGAGTTGTAATCTGGAAGGTCCCACTCTGACAACTGGGTACACTGGCTCTTGGACCTCTAAGGAGGTGCTAATTTAGCCTCTGCCTGAGGCTACCCATCAGAAGCTACGGAGAGATCTGCAGATTCCTCTTCTTTGTTTGGGATTTGGTGCCCAGATGGGGCCCAGCTGTGAAGCAATGCAAGCTGCCGTGCGGCCTTGGGCCTTCTTTTGGAAGTTCTGGGTCTCTCTGGCCCACCTGCAGTTTGTTAGGTAATTTTCAGATTGCAAAGGGCCAGGCCTTTCACATGCAAAAGCCTCTGCACACAGCTTTGGTGGGGCAGAGTCTCAGGGGATCAACAGGGTGGAGCAAACAGCTCTGGCAGATCCTCAGTCCTACCCTAAGAGGTACTGAATCTCAGTGTCCCAGTAATCGCTGCAAGCACCTCTGAGAGAAAGCCACCCTCAAGTTCCGACTGATTTCAGACAGTCCAGTTTCGCCCCGTATGAGTCTGGGTCCCCAGAGACTCACCCAGAACTGGAGTTCAGAGCAGTTGGGAGCTTGAGACTTCCTCCCGATTGAAAAAGACAACCGCATCCTCAGTTGCCAGCCCTTTCCACGTGTGCCTCTGTACCTCTGCACTTTACTTCCGCACCTCCTCTGAGTCTCAGTGTGCTTTTCTCTTTCCTTCTAGTTGTAGAATTCCACTCAGCTAGCCTTCCTGTGGATCTGGATGATGTCCGTTCTGTCTTTTAGTTGTATTTTTGAAGTGGTTGTGCGAGGCAGCAATTTTCGGTGTTTACCTATGCCACCATCTTCGTTTCTCACTCTGTGCTTTAATTATTCATTACCTCTAGTCCTCATAATAATCCTGCAAGGTCACTTAGATAATAAGTGTACAATGAGGGGCTAGAATCCTATACTATTTCATCCCAAGGCTCCTTGTACTTGGAAAAGAATGTGTGTGTGTGTGTGTGTGTGTGTGTGTATGTAAATGTGGTGTGTGGGTGTGTGTAAGTATATTACCCTT
>NW_006294339.1:1153700-1156431 GCF_000327345.1 Myotis davidii | reverse complement strand
ATAATCGAAACACTGTACCAACTCCAGCTCTGATATCCCGGGGGGCTGAAAGCAGGTTTCTGGGGGTTTTTTTAGCTTCTATATTTGTTACAATGTTTCAAACTGCAAGCTCAGAGGCCGGCAAGGCAGGCGGGGGAGGTTGGTTTCCTCCTTCACTGAAGCAAGCAAGCCTCATGTTAGCTTCAAGCTGCCTGGCTGCCGGCCGCTATCCTGGCTGGCAGTTAATCTGCATATCTCGCTGATTAGCCAATGGGAAGGGTAGTGGACGTACGCTAATTACCATGGTTCTCTTTTATTAGATAGGAGATTACACACACACACATTGTAACATAAATCCTCAAATGCCTGAAGCAGCAGAGGCATTGCTATCAACAGAATAATAAAATCCTTCTCTTCCTTCACCCATACAAATCCCAGTAAGGAAAAAGAAAGCAAAAATTCCCAACTTACCGAAAGAAGGTTCATGATGGTATGTCCTGTCTCTCCAAACAATGGCTTCCGAAATCTGACGCTGAACAGTGGGCATGGATAAACTATGGAAATGGGAAATGATCAAACTAAATCTGGCAGCTTAAAATTTGGATAAAAGAGATATCATGGTTGATACAGTTTTCAAAATGTAATAGCCCATTAGAGCATATGAAATTTAGAGCTCAAAAAGTTTTTAGCGCCTTCTTTGGTTGGGCTCAGTGGTTGGAGCATCAGCCCGTGGAGTGAAGGGTCTTGGGTTCGATTCCCAGTCAAAGGCATGTACCTCAGTTTCAGGCTCAATCCCAGCCCCTGTTGGGCACGTGCAGGAGGCAATCAATCTATGTGTCTCTCTCTCTCTCAAACTCTCTTTCTCCACTCTTTAAAAAAAAAAAAAAGTCAATGGAAAAAATATCCTTGGTGAGGATTAAAAAAAAAAAAAGTATTTAGCATGGTAGTATCACAGGCAAATCCTGAGCCTTCTACAAACTACACCAATCATTCTGATGACCATAAGAAGCCTTTTGATGCAGTGGTTTCGAAAATGACCCCAAGGTCTTAGGAAGCACTGTTCTTCAAAGTGGATTAATATGATCCAGGAAATATGTATCTTCTGATTCCTATGTGCTCAAGCAGTCTAAAAGAATTCACTCTTAGACATCTCCCTACCAGGACCCTCCTTATTAGGGGAGTCAAATACAAGGTGATCGTATTAGCTGGCTCACTCCTTGAACTTTATGGTCTGAATTGTCTGTTCAAGACAAGAAATTATACATGCTGGTTCATCTGCAAACAACCCCTTTCCTTTTCCTACTTCACTAGGCTGATGGATATGCTTCCTTCACAGTTCAGTCCAAGACGTATTTCTTATCTAATTCCTTCCTTCTTAATGATGTTAGAGCCCATCTTGGAGCTCCCACAGAACTCTGTTAACTTTGAATATGTGTTTTAATACAATACGCTACTTCATGATTTCTGTATGTCTTCCTTACAAAGGTTCCAAGGGCTTATAACGGGTCTTGGCCATGTCTAAATTCCCAGAATTTATGACACATGGTAGGCCTTTATGAATTTCTTGTTGAATTATTGAATAAATAAGTGAACTGATGAAGATGACCTGCTGAGAACATATATATTTTATGGTTTATAAAATAATTTTTCATTTCATTTGATCCTCTTAAAAATCCTATATAATATAAAAGGCAGGCCTTATTATCACCAGTTGCAAACGAAACTGACAATCAGACAACTTGAGTGATTTAACCAAAGTTACAGAGCTAGTAAGTGGTAGCATTATGAACCTATTCAAGTGGTCTAGAGACCAGGATGCTTTCAATTAGGTGAAGATATAAAGTTTAAAATAAAGCTTGCATTTAGTCCTTGTTGTCTTTAAAAAAAAAAAATCACAACTTAGTTGCACTGCTACAATCATGGGAAGGAAGGTCTTCTGTTGCTTACCTTATAAACTGAGACTGATCTCTACACGATTAGTTTACAGTATCTGTTAGGTTACATAAAATATAATTTGCAATAACTATTTTCCAACCAAGTGACAAAAAATATACCCACTAAATATAGACACCATAAAAAATAAAGTTAGCCCTGGCAGGTGGCTCAGCTGGTTGTAGTGCTATCCCAAGCACCAAAAGGTTGCAGGTTTGATTCCTCGTCAGGGCACATATCCAGGTTTTGGGTTCGATGCCTGGTTAGGACACATAAGGGCGGCAACAGATCGATGTTTGTCTTTCACATCAATGTTTCTCTCTCTCTCTCCTTTTCTCTCTCTCTAAAAAAAAAAATCAATAAAATAAAAAACATATCCTCAGGCCGAAACCAGTTTGGCTCAGTGGATAGAGCGTCGGCCTGTGGACTGAAAGGTCCCAGGTTCGATTCCGGTCAAGGGCATGTACCTGGGTTGCAGGCACATCCCCAGTAGGAGATGTGCAAGAGGCAGCTGATCGATGTTTCTAACTCTCTATCTCTCTCCCTTCCTCTCTGTAAAAAATCAATAAAATATATTAAAAAAAAAAAAACATATCCTCAGGTTTAAAAAATAATAATAAAGCTACTTCTTAAATTCAAATTCATTTTTTTCTCAAGATGATTATAAATTTATCAATGAATTATAAAACCATTAAGTTTAGAAGGTAATAAATAATCACCAATTTTCTCATTTGATATTTGTAAGTTCTTCCCATTCTAGGCAAAATGAATAGAGAAAATGGCTAAGTTTAGCTTAGCTATTTCAAAATAACTCCTGCTG
>NW_006294339.1:1151724-1153421 GCF_000327345.1 Myotis davidii | reverse complement strand
GTGTGTGTGTGTGTGTGTGTGTGTATATATCTTGTATTATCACTGTAGAAGTTTGTCTAGATCAGGAGTGGGGAACCTTTTTTCTGCCAAGAGGTATGTAGATATTTATAACTTAATTCGCTTAATATAATTCACTTAATATAAACGTATGTTGCCATGAAAAAAGCTCCTAGATTTATTGAATTTCAAGTCCTGCCTGCGGTTGCCTTGGCAGGGCCAAACCAAATGATTTCGCAGGCCTTATGCAGCCTGAGGGCTGGACATTCCCCACCCCTGGTCTAGAGTAAAGCCAAAAATACTGATGGCTTCCCTTGTTAGATGGTGCAACTTTACTATATGAATCAAAATAACAATTACTGTCTTAAAGGTCGTGAAAATATGTTAAGATTAGGTACCTTCTCTCACAGAGCTTACAATCTCACTGGGTGAAAAAAGTTAATTCATGAACATAATGAATTAAGGCAATAAAGTTATGTATGAGACATTGAGGGGAAAAGAAAATTTATAGAGAAGGTAGTGCCTTTGTAATTTTGATGGAGACAAATATGAAAAACAAACAACGTAGGGCTTACTTAAATTCATATTAGGCGGGGATTTTTTCTTTTACCTGAAAATGCTCTTTATTAAGCACTTTCTAATTTAAGTATTTTTTTAAATGAAACAGTAACAAATCAGCCCTTCATTAATGAGATATTTTCCTCAGTTCAGAATTACAAAAGAACCTTCTGATCAGAGCTGTTCAATAATGTAAGAGCAGATATGTTCACTAGACTGTGCAAACTTCCTTTGATGTCTCTGAAAGAAGACAAAATACAAAAATCCCCATCGCAAATGTTAGTGCTTACTTTTTTGAAAACTGTAGTCTGTTTGTTCACAGAACAGTTCAGTGATGGGTCATAGAATCCTTGAGTGAAGGTGGGAAGCTGATAGTAGGGTCTACAAGTGAAGGGAACACCTCCCCACAAAACTCAGAAAAATTCTGTGGATGAGAGCCATGTTCACCTGGACATCTTCATCATTTTGGGGTAGTAAGTACTCTTGCTGCAGGATTAACTGAAACTGGCTGCACATTTAAACTGTTTGGCCAGATCTATTAAAAAAATATCCCCGAGAGAACCAAGATGGCGGCATAGGTAATCGCCTGTACTTGCTTTGACAAGGGGCGAGGGGACTTTGAATATTTCAGAACTTTATTTAGTCATCATGACTTGCTCATGTGTTTTAGAAGAAAGTATGTTATTACTTACGTCGATATTCAGCTCCAAGTCTCAACATTAGTCGAATGGGAAACACTTTCGCCCAAGGAGTTTCCCATTTCTGGATGAGAATCCCAAATAAATAAGGTGGGGTTGGGAGTACAAGATCTTGCAGTGACTGGTAAGTAGATGTCACATATAAGAATCCACCATGTTCTTTACTGCCAAGGAAACTTTGACTGAAGAAGGAATGTCCTAAGTTACCCACAACATTCCCTAAAACAAAAAAGTTCATTGATTACTAAAAATATTATTGATTTAATAGAAAGTAATCATTGCTACTCGATACTAGGCCAGACACTACTGAATACTAATTCCTAACTTTTTACCATGAAACAGCCATGTTTAGAAAGTTTTTAAATAAATAAATGGCATTTATTAAATAAAAAACTTTTACCAATGTTATCAGGGCTTCCGTGAGCATGGTGTGTATATATATAT
>NW_006294339.1:1150052-1150590 GCF_000327345.1 Myotis davidii | reverse complement strand
TACCTCCTTTCCACTCTCTAAAAATCAATGGAATAAATATCCTTGAGTGAGGATTAACAAAACAAAAAAGAAGTTAAACCTCAGTAAAAAGAGTAAAGGGTTTACCGGCAGTGGTTCTCAACCTTCCTAATGCTGGCCCTTTAAATACAGTTCCTCATGTTGTGGTGACCCCCAACCATAAAATTAATTTCGTTGCTACTTCATAACTGTAATTTTGCTACTGTTATGAACCGTAATGTAAATATCTGATATGCAGGATGGTCTTAGGTGACCCCTGTGAAAGGGTCGTTCGACCGCCAAAGGGGTCGCGACCCACAGGTTGAGAACCATTGAACTAGAAGGAAAGAGAAAAGTGCATTGAGACTGGTAGGAGGTGCGGTGATGCAGAAGTGCAGAGGTATGAAGGAGCACGCAACGGGCTGGCAACTGGGTGCGCTGTTGTCTTTTTCATTTGGGAGGGAGATAAAAGCTCCCGATTGCTCTGAAGTCCAGTTCCAGGTGAGACTCTGGGGACCCAGACTCATACAGGGAAAACACC
>NW_006294339.1:1135874-1149855 GCF_000327345.1 Myotis davidii | reverse complement strand
TCTCCCTTCCTCTCTGAAATTATATACATATTTTAAAATCCCCATATCAAGAAAGTAGTATGGTATTTTGGAAAAAAAAGTCACAGATTTGGGAGTTTCAGAGATATGAGTTTGAATACTAGTTCGATCACTCATTATTGTGTGATTTGGGGGCAAGTTACTTAACTTCTGTGAGCCTCAACATCTGTGTAAAATGGAATAAATTATACTAAACTTCTGACCTGCTGGGAAGAATAAATGATAGACTATACTATGTAGAATGCCTATCAGCACCTGGCATACAGTGTGTCTCAAAACATACCTATTACTTATAATGCAAATATACATATAATAATCAGCCAAACATTGCAGGATTTTCTTTGCTTTATCAAAGGTTTTAGAGTAAGGTTTATATAAATTTCATCTTTTTATCTCGAAGGATGGGGAGGAGGAGGAATAGAAGAAGAGATGGAAGATTTCTCCCCCACCTCTACAACGGAAAGTACACAATAGCATTCCTCTAAAGCTCTAATGACAGCATGTTTATGTTTCATAAGAATGCCCTAGTGCAGTGGTCGGCAAACTGCGGCTTGGCAAACCACAGCTCGTGAGCCACATGTGGCTCTTTGGCCCTTTGAGTTTGGCTCTTCCACAAAATACCGGCTCTTCCACACTTCTGCGCATGGGCCACAAAGTTTCAATCGCACTGTACGTGTGCGCGCCCGCACATGGTATTTGTGGAAGAGCCACACTCAAGGGGCCAAAGAGCCACATGTGGCTCGCGAGCCGCGGGTTGCCGACCACGGCCCTAGTGAATACAGCTCAGAGGTGAAAAATGCTGGCTTGGAACTCAAGGCATTCATTAATTATTCCTTTGGAATCTATTATTGGTTATTTTCCTACAGATATTACCTTTCTGCCCCCATACACTCAAAATTTATAGTATGTCCCTTTCCATTACAAAAAGTATCTTTTATGCTTTAAACATTTACTTTCTTTTAAAAAAAATTTTAAGTAGACTTTTAACAATCCAAAGAGTAAGTTAGTTTATATTGTCATTTACTACCTCATCAAATAAAGGGTAACATTCCACAGATATCAGCAAAAACAACACACTGGACATAAGAATTTGATAAAGAAAAGCTTTCATTTGAAGACTTAATCTGGGGCTCTTGAATTCATAAAGTCTCTTATATACTAATTTATAGAGAATATTTCTCAATGGAAACATTCAATACAATGAAACCATTGAACTAATTCTACACACCACAAGACCACTCAAGAATCTATATAGTGATTAAAACAGACAACTCTTGCTTCTGAGCATAAACGAGCTGGCAATAATGTCAAATGCTTTAAATCAGTTTACAAAGCAATTCAGGTAATTATCAGACCAGTGCTCTAGCTTAACAGAGTTAGTACCATCTCTGAAATTGGGGGTTTTATTTTACAGGTGAACAAACTGAAGCTTATGGGTAGAGGTTAGGTGACTCTCAAAGATACTGGGTAAATAAGTGGCAAAATAAGATCTAAAAAGCAGATCTTTCAATCTCCTGATCTTTTGATATACCACAATTTCTTTAAAATATATATAATTTGCAATTTTCTATCTTAAATTTGGAACTAAAATTTTGGTTTTCAAAGTGCTCACAAATAACCATCTTTAAATTCAATTTAGATACAACTTAAATATCTATGACAACAGCTTCCTTTGTTTCAAAGCATATTCATCAATCCTTATATCAACTCAAATGGAACAATTTCCAAGCAAATAGTTCATTTACTTCAAGAAATACTAATATTTTAGGCATTAATATAACTTTAAAAAGCCCAAGTCATCAAAAGAATTTAGATAGTCCTTTGGAGCTCTCTGTAGTACAATTCACTACAGTTAAGCATGAGTACTTCATAAAAGATCATTTCCTCAGTTCAGAGCATCTATGAGATTTACCATGTACCTTCAAAAAGCTCAAGAGGTAGTTTATTGCATTTTATGATTCAAAAAATGAGACTTAGAGAAAACACAGCTGAATTCAAACCTGGGTCCAACCACTTACCAGCTATGTGTGTGATTGTGGGCAAGTTATTATGCCCACAGTGCTTTTTAGTTTCCTCATTTGTACAATGGGAACAGGAACAGTATAAACTTAATAGTTAAGAAGAAGTGAAATAGTGCACTTAAAGCAATGAATACATTGCCTATCATGTAGCAAGTGCTCAATAAATATTAATGATTAATCTTAAATCATGTCTTCATAAATAATTCCATATTACTTTCTCATCAGTTGAAAAATTACTCTGCAAAGCATCAATACTTTGGCTCCTCTGTTCACAGAAAGATAAATGTAATTTATCAAAAAGGTTCAAAATTAGCTGGAAAAATAAAATAAAAACCTGTTCCATCTATAATAATAAAAGGGTAATATACTAATTAGACGGGACGTCCTTCCAGACAAAGCCGGGCAGAGGGAAGCCCGAGTCCCAGGTGCCAGAGGGAAGCTGGTGCCGGCAGCCAGGGAAGGAAGGTCTACTCTTGCACGAATTTCGTGCATCAGGCCTCTAGTAAGATAATATTCTTTAACTGGTAAAACAGTACAAGAAAATCATTGATGATGGTGAAAACACCAGTGAGGTTCCTCTTTCCGTGGAAACACATTAGTTAGGAAACATTTTGTTTTACAGGTAAAAAAGTGACTTGCTTCAAAAATACTATATACAATTTAAAATCTTCCATGGCATTATGATAATCAAAAGGCATCCTGAAACTCTCAAATGTTATGTCTCACAAAATATAATTTCCCCCCTCACTGTGGAAAGCATAAGCAACTATATATGACAAATATATGTATACTAAATAAGAAACATATATACATACATATATTATTAAATACTTATAGGTTGCAGAGAGGAAGGGAGAGGGATAGAGAGTTAGAAACATCGATGAGAGAGAAACATTGATCAGCTGCCTCCTGCACACCTCCTGCTGGGGATGTGCCCACAACCAAGGTACATGCCCTTTACCAGAATCGAACCTTGGACCCTTCAGTCTGCAGGCCGACGCTCTATCCACTGAGCCAAACTGGTCAGGGCAATACTTGTAGTTTAGATTAAAATTTCAGATTAAATTATAAAGTTCATTCAAGGGTTTTTAAGGTTTTATTAGTGATTTGTGGTAGAGGAACCACTAAGCAAGTGGTAGAGTATTCAAAGCTGTCATACTCAGGGGAAATTTAAGATACAATTTGCCAATTCCATTCACTATGCTACACAAAGGAGAAAAATAATGAATTGGGGTCATTTTAGAACACTTAAAATATGTTTCCACCTATTAAAAAAATCATAGTGAAATAATATAGCAAGTTGCTACCTTCATTATCTAAAAACAGGATTCATAGTAAAACATGCATATCACAGATATTTTGCATATCTGTATTTTTTAAACTGCTGTACTATTAATAGTACAGTTTTATGCTTTATTGACATAAACTAAAGAACACTGGTCGGGGAGCTTTAGACCTAATTCTGCCACCAACTAGGCCTGTGATTTAGACAAGCCATCAACACCTCCAGGTTCATTAGAGCTGTACTAGATAATTGAAGATACTTTTCTAGGCCTGTATTCCTGAGCTGTGAAATGATTCCTATTCAAGGAGAGACTTTTATAGCTCATTTGTTTATGCTGTTGAAATGTTATTTACTTAGGTATGTATGTACATGCCCTCAACCAATATACATGTATTTAAGATGGCTTAGATGTATTATAGAAGACGTTAGGCTATCACCATTATCTCACTATCAGTTCCAAGTAATTTTTTGTTGCAGACTTTTTTCATTTCGATATAATAATGGACTCTACTGATATATAAGGATACTTTTTAAAAATAAGTAACTATATATGCTAAACATATATTTTAATGACTCATATAATGATTCATGCCTTTCCTTGTAGGTATTTCTCAGAATTCCATTCACACTGGCCCATCTTATTCACAACCATAGTTTCAACTTTCACATAAACACTGGGTCTCCCAGATCTACCTTCTGAGATCATTTCAATTTACTTATCATCTGTTGTCATTATTTCAAATTCAATGCAATGAACAAAGACTTCAGCTGCCATATTTGTTCTCCTTCTATTTACTATCTTAATGAATAAGAACAACACTCAGGTGCCCATGCCAGAAATCTGAAGTCAACTTTCCACTTGTTCCCTCTCACCCCTCACATCCAATTAGTTAACTAATCTTATTGAACTAAAGCATCACTGTCATTTATATCTCCTCAACATTCTTTATTGCCATTGTCATTACTAAACTTAAACCCTGTTAATTTCTTGCTGAATTCCTACAACAGCTTTTTATTTTTTTTTCTAATATATTTTATTGATGTTTTACAGAGAGGAAGGGAGAAGGATAGAGAGCTAGAAACAGCAGCCTCCTGCACACACCCCACTGGGGATGTGCCTGCAACCAAGGTGCATGCCCTTGACCGGAATCGAACCTGGGACCCTTTAGTCCACAGGCTGACGCTCTATCCACTGAGCCAAACCGGTTAGGGCAACACAACAGCTTTTTAAAAAAATCAATTTTAAAATAACAAATATTGGTGAAAATGTGGAGAAAAAGGAACCCTTACGCACTGTAGGTGGGAATGTAAATTGATGTGGTCACTATGAAAAATAGTATGGAGGTTCCTCAAAAATTAAAAATATGACTACTATATGATTACTTCTCCAGTTTCTAATAGCTATGCACTTACTTTTAGATAATTTTTATAATTTATTTTGAAACCATAATAAAGATATCCATGCTTGATTCTTGAAACTTGAAAATTAAATGTAGAGTACTTTTACATTATGAATATATAAATATTAACTGAAGAAACAAGTAATAAGCTATGATTATGCTTTCTTCTACTGGGTACCAATATCATGATCCCTAAGCTACTCGAAGAAAAATATTCTTACATCAGGCTCAATGGATTCTCTTATAACTTTTGATTCTAGCCTTTGTAAAGTAACAAACACACCAGGTAAAGTACTAAAATTTATAATTCCTCAGACCAAAGCATGTTCTAACTTGCCACTAATATCAACATCCAACGCCAGGCTTCCAAATTTAACACAATTATTTTGCATCTGTGTCTAAGTTTTATCACCTATAAAGGGTGCATATTAAATCATAAGGATTCCCACCTGCCAGAGCATCGCGATAAAGCTGTACAAAATGGTTAAAGATATCCTTCGGCAGACACTTTTCATCAGGCAGACATTGTAGAAGAATGACGATCTCGGACTGACCCACTGCATGCATTCCCTTGGTTGTGAAACACCAGCACTTCCTGTTCACATCTACAGATGGAATAAAAATATAACAAAGACATCTCTCTCAATTCTTAACCTTTGAAAAATGCACAAAAGTCTGTTATAATACAGCAAAGAATAAAATAGATCATACTGTCTGTATAATTCAACCTGCGATTTGTACTGCATTGAGCCAAAGAACTACTGTAGAAAATAAAATATACTGATGCCTCTGGCTCTAGGCAAACTCTTAGAAAAACAATTGGAAGGGGAGTAAAAGAAGTAATAGTGAAAAAAGACACACTGAAAACTTTTAACTGCTATTATTAAAATAGTGTAATTATCAAAAGAAAGAATGTTCCTTTAAAAATAAATACAATCTACACATCCTTAGCTATAATGATCAAAAATCTATTTCCCCATCTTTATTTAAAAAACAACAACACACACTTCAACATAGGAATTACTTATGTAAGGCTTAAAACAACAACAATAAAAGCCAATATTACAGCTTTGAATTCAGGTTGTGGCCTAAAAGATATTTTTTATGTGTACATTAATCTATGACTAAAAGATTCTAGCTATTCTAATTACAGACCTTTCTGCAAGAAAATCCTAGATCATCAACATGACTTTACTTAGCTTCATGCTGTAAAAAGTGATGAAAAAGATGGCTTTTCTGGACTACTTACTTCCACTTCTTCACTACAAGGCTCTGTAGAGTCCTAATAGCATAAGCAATATATACTTAAAAATGTAGTTAAAAATAATGTTCAGTCTTTGGCACTTCTATCATTTGTACTCCAACATAGTGGGATCCCCAAAGGAATTGAAAAAGGATTCTAATAAAATTATAAATACCACAGTGTAAATCAAACTAACAAAAGATCCCTTTTTCACTTTGGCAATTGTTACTTTATATATCTAAACAGATGGTGAGCTGGTTTGGCTCAATAGATAGAGCATCAGCCTGGGACTGAAGGGTCCCAGGTTCGATTTCAGTCAAAGGCACATGCCCGGGTTGCAGACTCAATCCTCAGTAGAGGGCGTGCAGGAGGCAGCCAATCAATGATTCTCATCATTGATGTTTCTATCTCTCTCCCTCTCCCTTTCTCTCTGAAATCAATAAAAAATATATATATAAGAGGAATTCTAGGTTAGCCTTAGCTGATTTGGCTCAATGGATAGACTGTTGGCCCGAGGACTGAAGGGTCCTAGGTTCAATTCTGGTCAAGGCACACAGACTCAATCCCCAGCAGGTTGGTGCGTGTGCAGGAGGCAACCAATCAATGTGTCTCTCTCACATCTATTTTTCTCTATGTCTCTTCCCCTCCCTTCCACTGTCTCTAAAAATCAATGGAAAAATATCCTTGAGTGAGGATTAACAACAACAAAAAGAATCCTAGGTTAGATATTTTCTAAGTGCAATTTATAAACTAGATAAGACAAATTGAAATTTTGACCAAGTTATTTTATTTTTTAAATTTAATTTATTGGGGTGACAATTGGTTAATAAAATTATATAGGTTTCAGGGGTACAATTCTATAATACATCACTGTATATTGTTTCATGTATTCACCACCCCAATGAGCAAATTATTTTAAAATTGATCCTACAAGGAAAGATCACAAGCATTTAATTAATAACTGGCCAAACATGCAAGGGTATGTCTAGCAAGTAAACAGAAAACTGCATTTCATCAATGTAAAACCTCTAAGGAAATAGCTGTTTCTGGTTTCCAAGTTCAACTTAGAACAAGCTCACAGAGGGAACTAGAGGACTGTTCTCCAGTGCTTCCTTCCTCTCTCCAAAACTGTGCCTTTTAATATTCATCCAAGATAAATGTGTTCTCTATTTTCCAATACCATCTTAGAATCAAGATTTTAAGTTAGTCTTCTCTCTCATTCTGATGCCCAACAAGGCACTAAGAATTTAGAAGTTTCTTCTGAATCTTAAGATGTACTGAAGCTTCACTACGTGTTAGTTAAATAATACTTCTCCCAAACAAAGTTTTGCAGCATTGTTAAGATTTCTGAGATTTAAATCTGGCATATAATTTTTTTACCCTCCTGGATAATATATCCACCACTGGTTATCCTGGTGGTAAGTTGTGACATAACATACTTATTTCAGGAAGAACCTAACTCAAATCAGTTCAAGTTTTCTTTGGCTTTCCTTCACAGAGAATTCACCTATCTCATTCCTATGATTAAAAGCAAGAATTTCTGTTAGTCCCACAATTGTCTTCTGGGATATATTATTTTATACAAACCAACTTCTTCAGTACCCAGTGGTCAATAAGATGTGGCTCTATATAAAAATATTTGTAATAAATTTGAAAGCTTTATTATCTATGAGTCAGTAAAGCATCTCACTTTTTATTTTGAAAAACAAATTTCTAACTTACAATTTACAATTTTAACCATCGACAACAAATTCGCATTTAAAACAAATACAAGTGGGTCAGGGCCACCATCCTCCAACTGTTGCATCACTGAAATCTGTGATGGTTTCTCTTCCACAGCATAGTCTGTAAAGGGAAAAAACAATGTAAGAGACTGGCTAACGGGACAAACACAGAAAGAAATCTGATGGAGGAACAGGCAGATTATGCAAAGGAAAGAGAGAGTATTTGGTTGATAGGCAGAGTGAATAGAGGTTTGTGCCTGCTATCTCAGTATCATTAACAGTGCCCCCTTTCATTTTCAAAAGTGACCCAGTCCAATTTGGAGGACAACATGGTTATTCTATGTAGAGATTGCTCCACAAAATGATTTGTGCCAAATCTAAAAACAACTTTTTAAAAAATATATATATTTTATTGATTTTTTACAGAGAGGGAGAGAGATAGAAACATCGATGAGAGAGAAACATCGATCAGCTGCCTCCTGCACATCTCCTACTGGGGATGTGCCCGCTACTCAGGTACATGCCCTTGACCGGATCGAACCTGGGACCTTTCAGTCCACAGGCTGACGCTCTATCCACTGAGCCAAATCGGTTTCAGCAACAACTCTTTTATTTAACAAAAATTCTCCAACAATCATAATAAGAATTTCACATATTACATGTTCTAAGAGCAACATTTTAAAGAATCCATGATATATAAGAAAGTGGTAACATACTAGTTACTTTTGGAAAGGATGCCTAGTGGTTGAGGTAGAAGAGAATCCTACTTTTTACTCAATGCCCTTTAGTGTAGTTTGAGATTTTTTACCATTAAAAAATTAAACTTTAAAAAATGCATCTAGAAAATAAACCAAAAGTATCTTAAGTGATTGGTTTCATGAAGGAATACATTTATGTAAAAATCAAGAGTTCAGTACATGTATCACCAAAATCACCAGTAAATCACACATCACATTCTGAACATGAACAAGTTAATACATGAGGCTCTGAACAGAACTCTTCCCATTTAACTCCTATAAGCATAGTACTATGTCATATTCAGCAACCCCTTTTTGAATGATGGTAGTCATCTCAGTTTGAAGTCAAAATCATGGGTAATAACCACTGTGTAATATAAAGACAGTGGAAAGAAACTGAAAACATGAACATTGCATATAGGCAGGTAGAACAAAATAACACCATTTCCCAATGACTAATAGAAACCAAAAAACTAGTTTTTGGAGGTATGGGAAATGTCTACCCTATCAATGAAAATATTTATTAGAAAGAGAAATACTAAGCGACTTAAAAGAAAGAAAAAAATTATGAAGTTATTTAACTGAAATATAACATTGCAAAATTGTGGTGAAGAGAGAGAGTAATGTGGTTTAAGTAAGCAAATATGAGATAACCAGTTTCAAGTAGGAGAGGTTTTGACAATTAGAGTTAATGGACGTGCATTTTAATGAAAATGCAATCTTATTTATCTTAATAACAGAGTAGGCCAATACAATTTCTTATTAATCTAACTTTTATGAAAATAGCAAAAATTTGTCAACTACATCGTAATTTTACTAATAAAAGATTATTTTTAGGGGTTCCTGCCTGGTAAAGAAACATAGGCATTATACAAAACAAAAGAATGCTTAACTTTATGTGAAAGCTCACTGTTGAACTATCAGAACACAGTTTATCTGCTGGTAAAATACATTCAGCCAACACTGCTGAGAGCCTACTACAGGCACAGCACCATGCTAGCAGCAAAAGACACAAACATGCCTGGCCGGCATGGCTCAGTGGTTGAGAATCAACCTATGAACCAGGAGGTCACATTTCGATTCCTGGTCAGGGCACATGCCCGGGTTATGGGCTCAGTCCCCCGTGTGGGGCGGGCAGGAGGCAACCAATCAATGATTCTCTCTCTTCATTGATGTTTCTCTCTCTCTCCCTCTCCCTTCTTCTCTGAAATAAAAATATATTTAAACTAAAAAGACACAAACATAAATTACGACTGAAGGAATTCATCTTCTAAGTGAAAGAATCAGACTTATAAACTATCTACTTTACAATAAGAAAAGAATGCAGTAACAGTCTACAAGAATTCCTACTAAAACAGTAAGGATCCAAAACACTACTACAGAGACAGCCTAGGTAAGGATTCAGAGGAGAGTTTTCCACTAATCTGGATTTTGAAAGTTTGAGGAATTTTTCAAGGATTCTAGGTTATAAAAGGATATTATAGGCAAGGAAAGAATAGTATTAATTACATGCCTCCTTTGTACCACTTTTTTTGCTCAGTACTTTCAGGTATGAAATCTGACTAAATATTCATGACTCTTAAATTAAGGTGGTGTAATTACTAGTTTTTTTTTAAAGAGTAGGAAAAACATTCAGAGAGGATATATGATTTGCCCACTGGATCACACAGCTACAATGGATTAGTACTGAGAGCAAAGCTCAGATTTGTCCAACTCTGAAGTCCATTCTCTTCCCACTCTTCCACAGCAGAAGAAAAGGCATGAAAGTATGAAAATTGACTATTCAAGACAGTGAATAAACTGTAGCATGCAGGTGAACTGTAGAATGCATGAGACAGTAGCTGGAAAAAAAGTTAGACATATAAGTTGAGATAAGGTTATAAGGAACACTGTATGCTAAGGTAGGCAATTTATACTGAAGGGATTGAAAATCCCATTGACTGTTTCTAAGCAAAAGCAATATATGATAATACCTTTGTTTAAAAAGATAACAGGCTAGATGTGGAAGATAAAGGACAGAAAGACTGAAGGCAGGGAGACCAGGTAAAAGAACAGGAAAAAATTGAGGAGAAATTATTGATAAAACATCTTTTGAAACTGTACTAATTGAATGCTGATCTGGATATGTCAACAAGAAACTTTCACAAAAAGATAAGCATTTTTTAAAATTGTTTAAAGTATTACAGATGTTCCGTTTGTTGTTTGTTCCCATTAACCCCTTCCACCCTGCACCCGCCCCTCCCAGGCCTTCACTACTCTATTGTCTGTGTCCATAATATGCATATAGATTCCCTGGTTAAGCACTTCCTACCCACCCCACCACCCCACCTTCCCTCTGAAATTCGTCAGTTTGTTCATGCAAAGACAAGCATTCTTTAAATTGGGTAATAATTTTACTTCTTATCAGAACTCACTAAAAATATTTTTAACAATAAAATTGCCATTTAAGTATTCTCCATTTATTATATGTACACTAGAGGCCCGGTGCAAAAATTCGTGCAGGGGGTGAGAGGTTCCCCCTCAGCCTGGCCTGCACCCTCTCGCAATCCGGGACCCCTAGAGGGATGTCCTACTGCTGGCAATCCAGGACCATTGGCTCCTAACTGCTCACCTGCCTGCCTGCCTGATCACCCCTAACTGCCTCTGCCTGCCTGCCTGATACCCTTAACCCTACCAGACCACTGTACCGATTTTTCGGTAATTTCCACACAAAGGTGGAATATTGGCGCTAGATGAAAGGTAGATGAAAGGTAGACCTATTTTCTACAATGTCTCCAAGTTCCATCTTATTCTAACCACTTGTTTGCTGGTAACTAACATTTTTCTATATCATGTTGGTTTTTTCACTGTAATGCTCAGGAGCCCAGGTATAGGGGACAGTAAGGTTCAGGGCCTCAGGCCTGGTAGGATTAACTGCTTGCCTGCCTGCTTGATCACCCCTAACCACTTGCCTGCCTAATCGCCCCTAACTGCCTCTACCTTGCCCCCTGCCATCACAGCTTCATCAAGAAGGACGTCCGGAATGATGTCCGGAAGGTCGTTCGGCTGTCCCGTCTAATTAACATATTACACTTTCATTATTATAGATTTCTTAATGTATATTATACTTCAAAACAAAAAGTTAAATTAATGTACTGACGTATCAGGTGGGCCAACTCTGGAACCACAAGAAACACTTCAGAGTATTATATGCTTTAAAATATTATCAGCCTAGCTGGTGTGGCTCAGTGGTTGAATATCAACCCATGAACCAGAAAGAGATCATCTGTTTGATTCCTGGTCAGGGCACATACCAGGTTATAGGCTTGATCCCCAGTAGGGGGAATGCAGAAAGAAGCCTGTCAATGATTCTTTCTCATCATTGATGTTTCCACCTCTCTTTCCTTCTACCCTCCTCTCTCTGAAGTCAATAAAAACATACTTAAAATACACATATATTTTTAAAAACTGCCAATGAACTACATTTACACTAAAATTAAAAATATATCCTTCCAATAAATGAAATAACATTATCATATAAAAGCATAAATATCCACTCTAAAACAACCAGTAACAGCAACAATTAATTTCATGGTATTGAGTAGTTGATTTTTTTGTTAGAGAAGGGGTGGTTATCACTCAAATTCTATCTCTTTACCTTAATTAGAAGGCAAAATGTAAGTACACAAACCTCCTTTTACACCAGTAGAGATGAGAATGGGAGGAAGACCATCTTCAGGAATAAGGTTCATTGCACTCCCAACAGGACTTCCAACCTGAGTTATATTCCCAGAGAACAGAGAAGTATCTGTCTAGGAAAAGCAAATGAGCAAAGTGAGCATTATAAAGATGTTTAAGACTTTGCAAAATATAATCAAGGATATAAGTGAGAATTTAATTGAAAATTTGGAATTCATACTTTTTCATACTCATTAACCTATGGTTTCCTAAAACACTGGGCTTATACTATGAAAATGTTTCCAATTGTACAGTCTCTCCCTTTGGCATCATCAAATCATAGTAATGAGAGAAGAGGCAAAGCTTCCTTTACCCAAGTTTCTTTTGCCATTATATATATATCTACACTAATAAAAGAGAAACATGGTAATTGGCGTACGACCGCTACCCTTCCCTTTGGCTGATCCCCCTGTCACTCACAGAGTAGGGCTGAGATATGCAAATTAACTGGCAGCCAAGATGGCGGCCGGCAGCCAGGCAGCTGATGCGAACAGGGAGGCGTGCTTGCTTGCTTCAGTGACGGAGGACTCCAACGTTCCCCGCCTGACTTGCCGGCCTCTCAGCTGCAACTCTAAGCAACTATGTTGTGAATAAAGAAGTTTAAAAAAACCCAGAAACCTGCTTTACTCAGCTGAGATTCAGCCAGCGGACTGCAACACTGTATCAAATACAGATGGTGAACAAAGGCCAGAAACCTGTTTTCAGCAGCAGAAGCCTCAGAGCTAAAGCTGGCCCAGAATAAAAAAAAAGAAAAGAAAAAAGGAGCGGTTGGGAGCTTCAGTCCCAGCCTGAAAACAGCTCTCAGCCCCTCAGCCAGACTGGCCAGGCACCCCAGTGGGGACCCCCACCCTGATCCAGGACCCCCTTCAGGGCAAACCAGCCAGCCCCACCCATGCACCAGGCCTCTACCCTATATAGTAAAAGGGTAATATGCCTCCCAGCACCGGGATCAGCGTGACAGGGTATGGAGCCCCAATCCCCCTGATGGGCCCTGCTGTGACAGGGGGCAGCGCCCCAACCCCCTGATTGGCCCTGCTCTGTGTGTGACAGGGGGTGGCGCCACAACCTCCCCATCGACCCTGCCTTGAGTGTGACAGGGGGCGGTGTCCAAACCCCCCAATCAGCCCTACCCTGAGCATGACTGAGGGTGGCATCGCAACCTCCCAATCTGCCCTGCTCTGTGCATGACGGGGCAGCGCCCCAACTCCCCAACTGGCCCTGCTCTGAGCCCGACCAGGGGCTGCACCTAGGGATTGGGCCTGCCCTCTGCCACCCGGGAGCAGGCCTAAGCCAGCAGGTCGTTAACTCCTGACGGGTTCCAGACTGCAAGAGAGCACAGGCCGGTCTGAGGGACCACCCCCCTTCCCCTGAGTGCACAAATTTTTGTGCACCGGGCCTCTAGTATATAAGTGTGTGTGTGTCTGTGTGTGTGTATATGTATATACACACACAGACACACACACACACACACACATTTAAAACTTGCAGTGTGAAAACAAAATTTCAATGTTACCTCATAATTTCTGAACTTTTAATGTATTTGGTTTATTAAAGTCTCATTTATACTGCTTTTTCAAAATATCTTTGAAAATAGTGGTGATGGTTGTACAACAATATGAAAGTTCTTAATGCCATGGGTTATGCACTTAAAAATGGTTAAGATGGTAAATTTTATATTATATACTAGAGGCGCAGTGCACAAAAGTTTGTGCACTCGGGGGGGAGGGGGGGTCCCTCAGCCCGGCCTGTGCCCTCTCACAGTCTGGGACCCCTTGGGAGATAACGACCTGCTGGCTTAGGCCTGCTCCCGGGTGGCAGAGGGCAGGCCCAATCCCT
>NW_006294339.1:1120351-1135233 GCF_000327345.1 Myotis davidii | reverse complement strand
CCACAGCTCCCAACCGCTCCTTTTTTTCTTTTTTTTTATTCTGGGCCAGCTTTAGCTTTGAGGCGTGGCTCCAGCTCTTAGGCCTCCGCTGAAAGTAGGTTTCTGGCCTTTGCATACAATGTTGCGAATCTGCCGTCTGAAGTCCTATGGTATTTGTTACAGAGTTTCTGAAACTGCCTGCTCAGAGGCCTGCAGCTGCAGGCGGGGAACGTTTCCTCCATCACTGAAGCAAGCAAGCCTCATGTTAGTTTCAAGCTGCCTGGCTGCCGGCCGCCATCTTGGCTGACAGTTAATTTGCATATCTCGCTGATTAGGCAATGAAAAGGATAGCAGTCATACACCAATTACCATGTTTCTCTTTTATTAGTGTAGATATTTTACCACAATAAAAAAATTAACTTTGATAACATACAGAGATTAAAATAGGTCATCATTGCCCTGGCCCCTTTGCCTCAGTGGTTAGAACGTTGGCCTGCACACTGGTCCCAGGCTCGATTCCGGCTGGAGGCACATGCCTAGGTTGCGGGCTAGATCCCACCCAGTGGGGGACGTGCAGGAGGCAGCCAATCAATGATTCTCTCTCATCAATGACGTTTCTATCTCTCTACCTCTCTCCTTTCCTTTCTGAAATCAAGAAAAATATATTTAAAAATAAATAAATAAATAAATAGGTCATCATTTTCATTTACTATACCATGAAATAAAGCTTCATTTTTCTTTGCATTAATATGATCGTGTTAGATATATTTAATAAAATATAATGTCACAAAACATTTTGAGTGGGATTAAATCCACAATTAAGGACTTAATAGACCACACTCAAAGATCTAATTAAAATGATGCTCTCCTCTCCATATTCTCCATCATTTAAGAAAGAAAAATAGCCCTAGCTGGTTTGGCTCAGTGTATAGAACATCAGCCTGCGGACTGAGGGGTCCCAGGTTCGATTCTGGCCAAGGGCACAGGCCTGGGTTGCACGCTCAATACCCAGAAGGGGGTGTGCAGAAGGCAGCCGATCAATGATTCTCTCTCATCATTGATGTTTCTATCTCTCTCTCCTTCTCCCTTCTTCTCTGAAATCAATAAAAAGAAATATAAAAAAAGAAAGAAAAATAAGGTTTAAAAAAGCATTTTAAAACTGTTTTTTTAAAGATGTAGAAGAATGTTTATAGCAGCTTTTATTCAATGCACAATAACCAAGGGCTGGAAATAATCCAAATGTCCATTAAAAAGAAAATAGATAAATTGCGATATATCCATATTGATGGAATACTACTCAACAACAAAAAAATTAACTTCTGATGCATACAACATGGATAAATTGTACAAAAAATAGTTTTGAGTTTAATAAGCCAATTTAACCCCACACAAAACATTATATACTATATGTTTCCACTTACATAAATTCAAGACAGGTCAAACCACTCCACAGTGATACAAGTCAGAATAATGATACATCTTTTCTCCGAGAAAAGATGTACAAGGACTTTAATATAAAGAAGTATTGAGAAAAGAAGGGTATGAGGGAACCTTCTAAGTGATGAAAATGTTTTATATCTTCACCTGAGTGGTGGTAACAGGGTGTGTGTGTGTGTGTGTGTGTGTGTGTGTGTGTGTGTGTGTGTATGTGTGTATGTGTTTATATGTATACTAGAAGCCCACATAGGCCTTCTTTCCCCCAGCTGCCGGCACCAGGTTCCCTCTAGCACCCAGGACCCGGGCCCCCGGGCTTCCCCCTGGCTGCTGGCAGGCACCCGGGACCCAGGCTTCCCTTATAGCCCCAGCTTCGTCTGGAAGGACATCCGGTCTAATAGTATATTACGCTTTTATTAGTATAGATATAGGGTGTCCCCAAAAATGTATATACACACTTTGAATAATTATAAAGGCAGTGTTTATTAAAATACATTTCATTTTTATTTAACAACTATCAGCTGTTAAAGTGTGTATACATTTTTGGGGAGATACCCTGTATGTATATGCTCATCAAGTTTTTTCCCAAAGATTAATTCTCCTAAAGCACTTTGCTATATATATTTTAAACTTTAGTAAAGATTTAAATTACTTTTAAAAATATGTCAATATCACCCAGCCAGCATGGCTCAGCATGGCACATGGCAGCATGATACATGGTTCGATTCCCAGTCATGGCACATGCCCGGGTTGCGGGCTTGATTCCCAGTGGAGGGCGTGCAGGAGGCAGCCAGTCGATGATTCTCTGATCATTGATGTTTCTATCTCTCTATCTCCCTTCTTCTCTGAAATTATTAAATTTATATTTTTAAAAATATGTCAATATCTTGCCATACTTTTATCTATACTATCTATAATTTAGTGGGAAACCATTATGACTGATTTCAAGGCATAGTACAGAAAATAAAGCAATATATTCTAACTTGCTACTTAATGATGCATTAATTCACCTTTTAATGTCGTAAGAAGTGACCATTTGGCCTCTACTTAAATACCATCTGTGAAAAGGCATTTATTTAATTTACTGAGCACCTATTAACTGCCAGGAACTCTACAGGCCATAAAGATGAGAAAACTATATTCCAGTCTGGCCTTAGAGAATTTGCTTTCCCTCTTTTTACCAGATAAATATTATAGTAGAGTGTTGAACAATGTGAAAGCACAGAAATAAAATAACTAACTTGGTTCAGTTTCTCTTAAACTGAGCTACACCTTGAGTCCCTATAACATTTATCCACTAGAGCTTCCTCATTCATTAAAAAAAAATTTATTTTAACCAGAGCAATTAGACAAGAAAAAAATAATAAAAGGCATCCAACTTAGAAAGTAAGAAATAAAACTATAATTATTTACAAATGACATGATTCTATATAGAGAAAACAATAAAGATTCTACCAAAAAACTACTAGCAACAACAACAAAAAAAACCTATGTTTTAAGAACCAATCATACAATTTAAAAGATATAAAAATTTTTCATAGAAAACAAAGTCATAATTGCATAAACATCATAGATATAATTGATTCAGGCAAGAATTGTCAGAGGACAGTGAAATCACTTGCGGAAAGATTGCTGGGGGAATAGGACATTCACAGTCTCAAAATATCAACCCTCATATTACTTATTAACTGCAAAGAGGAATAGCTACTTTTGCAGTGGAGAAACACAGGAGATATCAATTTAACCAACTATCAAACTGATTATTTCTTTATGTGTCTCACTAAGAAAAGATTGTCACTTAGGCGGTATTATTATTATTGCCAAAAATGTTTAATCTGAAATTAATCATGAGGGGGGAAAAATCAGACAAATACAAATTAAGGACTTTATGCAAACCATGGCCTACATATTCCAAAAATATTAATATGGTTGACCTTGAACAATGCAGAGGTTAGGGGCATCCACAACCTGCACAGCCAAAAATCTGCATATAACTTACGTCAGTCCTCCACATACTTGGATTCCCAACCATGGATTGAAAATATACTTGACCATTGAACAACACTGGTTTGAACTGCAGTGGTCTACTTAAACACAGTAAAATGAAAAGCAAAATTTAACAAGTGGTATAACTGTTCTAAAGTAAAGAAAACCAAAGAAACACAACAACTAAATGCAACTGTGATCCTTGATGGGATCCTAATTTTTTTTAATAACAAAAATTTTATATATGTGCACATGTGTATAAATGAAATCTATAAAGAACATTATTGGAACAATTGAGCAAATCTGAATATGGACGATATATTAGATAACAGAATTATATGTGAAATTTCTTTTTCATATAATTGTATTGTGCTTATGAAAGAAAATAGCTTGTTCTAAGCAATGAAGTACAACTAATCCTCAAATGGCTCATCAAAAAAATAACTATGTATCTGTGTGTGTGTGTGTGTGTGTGTGTGTGTAGGGGTAAAGCAAATATGGCAAAGTGTGAACAATTGGTAAATATACGTGAAGAGTATATGAGTATTCACTGTACTATTCTTGCAACTTTTCTGTGAGTTTGAAAATTTTTCAAACAAACAAGTGAAGGAAAAAGAAGGAACCTTCTTGACAAAGTGACTATGAAGATTCAGGGAAGAATAAGATAGTTCTGGCTGTTGCCCTTTGAAGCCTTAGTTGGGGGGGGGGGGGGGGGAGTACTTAGAAATATTTGAAGACAGATATGGCCTGGTTTAATGTTCCTTCACCAAACAGGAAATTTAGCTCTGTATGTCAATAAATCTAATATTAATAACATGCAGTTTCAGCTAAAATAAAATCCATAAATCATGTAAATGCCTGAAAAAAATCACTGATCATAAATATAAATAGTAACTAACAACTCTATGAAAACTTCAAGAATAAAAACTTTATCTAAATTTGATCCTTTTATTTTATTTTTTTTAAATGGACACATATACTTAGGTGGAATTAACATAAGCCTTATTATAGCTTTGATGACCAAATTCAAGGAGGCAATGAGCAATAGAAAGGCTACCACTATATAAAAGTATACTTGCTCATTTTGACCCGAGGTGACTCTTGTTTTCTCACTGAGTCCAGAAAAAGTAGCTAGTATTTGTCCCCTTCTGAAAATTAGGTCCCAAGGAAAGAGAATTCCATTAGCCCCAAAATTGTGACTAGAATATCCTATAGAGACACAGTGGAGGTGACAACACAATATAAGATAGCTTCCTTAGGTAAATAATGAGTCTTCCAACCATTAAGTCAGTGGTTTTCAATTAATTTTTAAACTTTGGGACCCTTTTTAAGCATCTTCCAGGGAAACACAACAGGGAGAAAAGAAAAAAGTGGAGATAGTTGGGTTGAGAGAAAGAAATATCTTCCTCCAGCTTCCTTCGTATTGCTTGGCTTTCCCTCACCACTGTACTCCAGAGAGGCTACCACAGAACCTGGGGAACATGGTTTAACAGTTAACTGCCATAAACATCTATAGACACAAGTGGCAGACCTTTTTTAATTAAATTCAAAATATCGTGGCAGTTAACTGGTTAAAAACCAATGTATCAAAGAGCCAGGATTCCTTCTAGCATAACTTCTAGCTACAGCAGTAGCCTGAGCTCACCTGAGAACAACCTTCATAAGAATCTTACTCCTGAAAAAACTTGCAAATATAGAATAAGAACTGATTTTGCCACATATACTGTACCCCTATAAAACGCACACATGCACTACTAGTAAACTGTATCCAAACTTACAGGGTTCCATAGAAAGGTCACTCAACTTAGAAACAAGCAAGACCAAGGCAGCACATGCTAAGGAAAGTAAGCACTCACTTTTAGTTACCATCTTGTTTTCTTACCTCTGCTGGTAGAGGACTGGTAGTTACTGGCTTGACTGGGTCATGTGACAATGCCAGGGTTCCTGCAGAGGAAGTTCCGTGCATTGTTAATTTGGCTGCATCAGCAACTTCTCCATTAGGCAAGATCCCATCAGCAAACCAAACTCGCCTCTGTTCTCTGGGCTGAGCCACTTAGGGAACCAGAAAAATAAAAGGGGCATCAATGTGACATCGGTAGGGTTTCTAACATCAAAGAAGAGAAGGTCACCAATTCCAGATGTAAAAAAAAATAAAAAATCACTATTTAGCATCTTATAATTAGAAACATCAGAACTGTAACTGTGTGTAAAAGTGGTTATAAATTAATAAAATACACATTTAAGTATATATTACTTCTATAACTTATATGCAAAGATTTAAAACACTTTGGTTTAAAATATGAAGAATTCTTAAATACACCTATGATGATATCACATACTCTGTCCCATGACACTAAAAGAGAAACTAAAGAAAGTGTTTTAAGTACCTAGGAAATAAATAGTAGGGGGAAAATATCTAGCAGTAGACATCCACATCTCCTAAAAATATGAGGTTCCATAGGAATTAAATATCTGGAAAAGTGCTATGGTATTTTTAAAGGGCAAAAGACACCCTGAAGAATCTTGAAGAATTATTAATTAAAAAGGAAGAATTGGCTCAGACATATAAGAATTGGGAAGCAAACTGACCAGAACTTTGGCTAAAGTGTAACTGAAGGAGAAAAAGACTTATCTGGCAGTGAAAAAGTAGTTGGCATTTTAGTAAAAGGACAGGAGAAAGCTGGAAAACTGAATCTGATGAAATAATATTTTTAAATCCAGTTTTGGAAATCAATTCAAAGAGCCAAAACAAAGAGAGATTAGGGAAGAACAACAAAAATGACAAATGAAGTAAAGAGAATAAAGATTTTAAGAACGAAAACCTGAACTCATAAAAATACAGAATATCATTAAGGGATAATCTGAAGAAAGGGGAAAATGGGGAAGAGTATGATAATGTCAATAGAAGACTTTGATCTTCAAAAGGGGAGAAGGGCTATTAAGCAAGGGGAAGGTAATACTACTATACAAAAAGATATAAAATTAATGCAAGAAGATTGATTTTAGTTATCAAGGGAAACTTCCTAACAAGATCATTTTAAGGAAATATGTAATTGTTACTTTTACTACTGATAATCCCCTGAACGTACAAAGTGCCTTTCATCTGACAATATCATAGTCATAGAGATATAATTAAAATAAGTTGAGCCTATAATTTCCTATCTACCATATGATATAATCAGAATTGAAGTTCTGAATTTTATAAAGATCTATGTACCTAACACAATATTTCCATATTTTTATATGAATAGATTAAAAATGAAGAGAAAATGCTCTGTATGTGTCAAAAAGCAATGGGCTGGTCAGAAGGAAGAACTCTCATTTTCATCACTTAGTGAACTCCTATAAAAGAACATTAAAGTAGGCATGAAGTTAGGATTTTACAGGCAGACTTCAAAATCTGCATCTCTTTTCAAATATAAGCAGTGTAATTGCTCCATTCTAAAATTAAAGAGAACACTGGCATATTTTTAGAGATGCCTCCAAAGTATCAGGCAACACATTATTCTTTACTTGCCCGGAAATAGTCTCAACACATTTCTCACCTTGTTCTTCCACTTTAATAACCATCCAAAGGGACTTATCTGTAGTGTTTTAAAGACTTGTGCTGTAAAATCACATCAGCACCTTTTCAGAGGAACTTGGTGAGGAAAAAGAGAGAACAGCACATGATCCCCTACCTTCTGCTCCAGGGTGCTTTAAAACTCCCACAGGTACCATCACAGTGGGAGGTGGAGAGCTCAGGGCTCCTGAGGCCTGAGCTTGCTGCAAGGGAGGGATAGTAGAACAGTATTCATCAGGATTGTTAGGGTTAGGGCTCTGGCTTGAGGCACTCATCATGTTCTCCCAGGCTTGAGCTAAAGCAAATACAGACACAATCAATGTGAATGGATTGCAAAATATGGACATCAAGACCTCCAATTATTGGATAAATAATGTAGCTCCTCCTCATTAACACTCATAGTATGTCTCTCTTCTAGCTGGCTAGTGAAATAGTATTAAGGAGATAAGTAATTTTAGTCAATAAAGGAGACCATTTAGTTAAGTAAACTATTTGGAAGCAAGAAATAAGAATTACATGATACTTCTAATACAGACTGATAGGTCAGTCTGAAGTTAATGACTAGGCCCCTGACTTCTGTGAAAGAGAGCACGCATTCCCTTAGTGAAACAACATCAAACTTATTAAGGATTTGCAACTGGGATAGTACTTAGGCATTTGGAGGTGGGGTGGGAAGGTTTAATGTTCAATACATTTTATAAAGTTCTAGCAAAACTAAAAATCAGAGGCTAAAATAACATGACTCCATTGTATAATATTTTCTTTGTCATTTCTAGACTTTTAGGTTCTTCTCTTAGTTAAGGTAAAATCTCGTTTAAAAAATTCTGAAGCCTAAATAAAGCTCAGAAGAACGCATCTCAACACTTGTGGATTCTGCTTTTGTGCAATGATCACACTGAGTAAAAGTATCCAGCAAAAACAACCATTTCACATCTTTGGTGTGTCTCAAAAGCATAGGACCCATTTGAACATGAAAATGTGCCATCAATAAATATAAATGCTCATAATATGTTAAAGTACTATATTTTGTTAGTCTATAATTTAACTAAATACTGACATATCAACTACTGTCTTTAAAGTAAATAGGATGAAAGATGCTACAAAAATGAAAGCTTTTAAATTTTATATTCCAGGTTCAGGTAATATCACATGCCCAAGAATAGACACCATCCAATTTTTTGAACATCTTTTTAAAAATCTCATTCAATGTCCAAGAATGATCCATAAGATTCTGAATATTTATTGCCTCCAAATTGCAGGACAAAGCTGGAAACAACAGCTATGTTCCTTTGAAAGCATTGGCAGAAAGAAGGGAAGAGAAAAAGAGACAGGGAACACTGAAAAGCATCAAATTAAATATTCCGTAAAAGACTGGGCTAAGCCATGCGAGAGAAAAGACACTGGAAAAACCAGAAAAAGTAAATTATTTTAGGATCCCATTAAGGGCATCTTTGCTTAATAAAATGTAAGTAGTCCATATGAATCCTCTGACATTTCCTTCATCTTTAGCTTTGCCAAGTTAAAAAAAAAACAAAAGCTACCAAGTTGAAAGACCTCATCAAATAAAAGTGGTATTGGGTACTATAATTAAGCAGCATGCTCTTAACTGTGGATATATGTCTGAAAATGAAAGTAGGAATAAAAATTACCAATTGAGCAACAGAGTGAAATAACCATCTAAAAAATGACCTTTAAGAGTAAAGAGAATGAGTTCATATTTGATCAAAATTATAAGAATTCAGAAATGGGAGGAAATTGGGTGGCTCATAGGAGATTAGAACAGATCAGATTAACTGACATGCAATAGGTTAATAAGCCAGCAACAGGGAAACATCACTATGAGCAACACAGACAGACAGAGCAAGAGGGGCCTCGAGCAGGTAAGTTTCAGCTTCCAGGAGGCACACTACCCTGGTACAGGCAGCAGTGGTATCCAAGTTCAACATTTTATGTCTATTAGTAATTGTTCTGACAACTGTACAAAGATGCACTCAAAGAGGAAAATACTACAGCCTAATCAATTATATATCTCTTTAAGAGAATACTCTGGTGGCTTTTGTTTGTTTAACTAAAATGCCTTGGGTTCATTTCCAATCCAGTGAGGAACACTGGATAAGCTATATTTATCTTCTCCTGGATGGATGGATATATATATATATATATACACACACACACATATGTATACATACACACATATATATATATATTTACCATATAACTAAATTCAAAATCATTATCCTTATAACAAATCTAAGTAGTATTAAGGAGATAATAGAGAAATGCAATTTTCTATTTGATCCCAGATGCTAAAATGTTTATTTTTAACAAGGTGAATGAAACAAGATGTTAATAAGAATATATTCTAAGTTATTAAGGTATTTCCTAGAAAGAGATAGCTTCCCTTGAAAGGAAAACCTCAGTTCAATTTTAATATTTCATCATCTAAGTGGTCAAGAGTCCCCTACGCCCATCCCACTCCAATCATTTCACAGAACATTAACAGCCATATAGCACCAAATTTCCACAAGAACTTCCATTCTTTCTGCAAAACTTACCTGACTTTAGCATTCATTCATTACATTAGGCACAGGTATTCTGAAATGCTAAAGTATTTTTAAAACATGGAAATTTAGCTAAATATTTTCAATTAAAGTTATGACATTTCAGAAGCTAAACAACTTGTAGAGAAAGGCAGGAAATTCTCTTGATCTCAATAACTGTGAGTTCAACCTGTTTTAATACTTACCATTCATTAGCACTGAGTGGCAGATTACACATACTCTAGCTTCCTTTCTATCCATGTATAACAATTTACATTTCAGGCTACAGCAGGAAGCACAGAAAACCTGCAGGAAAAGAACATAATAAATTTACTTAGGATCACAATAGAAGTAAACCAGTACTGACAAACACTGACTGATAGAAAACCTTATTAAAACACTAAAAACATTAAAGGAAAATGCAGTTGAGCACAAGACCCAATTCAAAAGCAAGAGTGTGAGATTACATGTCTGCCAGCAATAAGGAAAGTGAATTTTGGCTAAAAATAAAAATCTTAGCCAAGATCAGCAAATACACATGGGGGATGGAGGAGAGAATCTGAGTTGCCCTTAGGCAAAATTTCTACACACAATATCAAATAACATAGGCACTTATAGATAGTTACATCTGCTATTTCTATTTGGAAAGGTAACATAGCAGGATGAAATAAACAAAGACTGGGAATTCTGAGTTTTAACTTCTGTTTTTTACTACCTTTATGTGAGGAATAATAATCATACCAAGCACCTTATTTTCACTAGCACCTTATTTCACCTTCTAGGCTTGATTCTTGATAATCTTCTTTTTCCCTTCCACACCAGGCAAAAGAATCTCCTTAGCTCCCTGTGAAGATTTATTTTCTTCAGAACTCACTAGTAACTTATCCCAGAGAGCTTTATACAAGCAGAAAGCTGTTCTCAGTAAATTCTACTAATCCAGTTTTTATGGCCAATACGTACCTATAGCTTACAAAGATGAACCAAGAAATGAAGTCATATCAAAGACAGTATAAGAGAGATCATCTCCTCTCTTTCTAGGTATTATTAATATCTAGCTACTATGACTACCAATTTACAGTTTTCAGAGGCTTTATATTTTCAAAGTAATTCTGAGATGTAGGAAGAACAGGGGATATATTATTTTCTCTCAAAAGAAACTAAGTTTGGATGGTTAAATGACTTGCTCAAGTTCACCACAAACTGTATAAATACTAGGAACCCTGACATGTGCCCTGACCGGGAGCTGAACCGTGAACTCCTGGTTCACAGGTCAATGCTCAATCACTGAGCCACACGACCAGGCTACATGTAATTTTCTTTAATGTGGCACTTATGGGTTCCAATCTTAACTTTATCATTCACTGGCCAAATGACTTTATGTGAATAATTTAAACTCTGTGAACCTCAGTTTTTTCTCATATGTAAAATTGAAATATTCTCCTCCTCATAAGGCTTTTATGGATAGTGAGATAATATATGTAAAATATAGCACATAATATAAATGTATCATGGTGCTCTTTTTAAAATTTCCCATTTATTAGATGAATGGATTAGAAAACTGTGGTACATCTACATGATGGAATACTATGCTGCTCTAAAAAAGAAGGAACTCTTACCATTTGCAACGGCATGGATGGAACTGGAGAGCATTATGCTAAGTGAAAAGAGATCAACCAAAGGACTGTATGCAAGCATATAAGCATAACCAATGGACATAAGACACTGGGGGGTAGGGGACGCCAGGGGATTGTCAAGGGGGGGGGAAAAAAGGGACACATATGTAATACCCTTTGTAATACTGTAAGCAATAAAAAAAAATAACAAAATAAAAAAATGGAAAAAAATAAATAAATAAAATTTCCCATTTATGGCTTCCCTCATAACAAATCTTACTGCCAAAGTTATGAACCAGCTTCATACTCAAGTACCATTTGTACCTATTTATACCACTTTACAGTGTGAATAACACTCCTTTGCAATTCTTGAAAACTTAAATCATCAAATGTTCACTTATTTCCTTTCATATTAGAAAGTGGAAATAATGATGTCCCAAGTCTTCAAAAAACCCTGTAATTATGTCAAAAATAACTGCCTTGCAAGAATCAGAAAGTGCATGTGACTGACCAATATCCAGCTATTAACAAAGACCAATGACAGTAACAACTTGTAAAAATTCTTAAATGCAGAAGAGTATCTTAACATTTCTTTAACATGACAATACCATTATCCACACCTTTAAAAATACCAAATCAATATAGTAAGAACTTAAGCAATTCAAAAAATTCCAACCCTGCGCCTGTCCAAACTTTACTGTTATTAACTGAAAACAATAGTAATTATCAGAGTTGCTTTAAGAGTGTATCAAAGACGGCTAACAAAGAGTTTCTAATTTAACCTTTCAACTTTATTTCCAAGTTAAGCTAAATAAACAGAAAGATACAACACCAATGCTATAAGTAAACAACATTAAAAATAAAACTTTAAACTTGTTTGAAGATATTAGGCTCATTTCCCTTAATAAACTATGAATTAATTTATATATATATTCTGTTATTACCTTGTAGATAAGTTAAATTGCATTGTAAGCTTTGTATGTGTTAAAAAGTGCTAATTTGTAAAAGGCAAACAATTATAAAACATATCCCTATTTTAATCATATTCCAGCCATTCATTTTTTAAACTTATTAGAAAAATCTTCAATTATATAAAAGTAGACAGAACAGCATAACAAACCCCCAAGTGCCCATTACATAGATGAAACAATTATTAAAGCCAATCCCCACCCACTTATCCCCCATTTAATCATCCTATATAATAAAAGCCTAATATGCTAAGTGTCTGACCGTTTGTTTGACCAGTTGCTATGATGTGCATTGACCACCAGGGAGCAGATGCTCCAACCGGTAGGTAAGCTTGCTGCTGGGGTCCGGCTGGCCGGACAAGCCCTGGAGCCCTCACAGTCCCTCTTCAGCCCTAATAATGTACCAGTGGGGTCCCTTGGCCTGACCTGCGCCCTCTAACAATCCAGGACCCCTCAGGGGATGTCAGAGCCAGTTTCGTGTCTCTTCCACAAAATACCACGTGCAGGCGCACATGTACAGTGTGATTGAAACTTCGTGGCCACACTCAAGGGGCCAAAGAGCCGCATGTGGCTCGCAAGCCACAGTTTGCCGAGCCACAGTTTGCTGACCACTGATCTAGATCATTTTTCAATATGCCACTTTGACATTATGCATGTCATCAAGCTATTTTTTTAACTATAGGTAATGAAGATCGTGTGTGTCTAAAGGGATACTGAAGAAATTAATAGTATTAGGAATAAATAAAAAAGGAAACAATAATAGCAAAATAAAACCCTCAATGTTGCCTACATAATTGGCACCTTGATAAACAGCATTCCAGTTTAACTGTGATGACTGCCAGAATACACACTTTCAGCACAGTTTCAAAATGGTTAATGGCATATTCTTCCTACAAAGTGACCTTAGCTAATCAGTGAGTTTAGAGATAAATCAGTGCTAGCATAAATCTTTGTCTCCTTTTCTTTCCTTTCTTTTTTAAAACATAGAATTTCATACAAGCTTTTTTCAAGAGCTGCAGAGAATCAGAGATAAGGCCTATGCAATCCCCTCCTTTTACAGAAAGGAAACAGAAGCCCAGAGCTTTTCATGCCCTTTTCAGTACTCTTTTCTTTACCTCCTCTCCTACAGTTCTTTTCTTTCTTCTGTCTACTCAAGCCATCATGCAGCAAAAATTCATCGATTTTGACTTTTTAAGTCAAAGTGGAAAAAATAGTAAATTGGAGTGGTATATACTGTTGTCATTAAATCCCTCCTTATTCAGTGATTTGGTGCCCATATTGTTCTTTTCCTACTTTGTAGTTCAAGACATGCTCCAAGAAATATAACCTAAAATCCTGCTACCTTTGAACTAGGCTCCCTCATCACCTGATAGCACCAATCATTCAATATTTTTGTGTTCCTTAAAAATTCAAATACTCAAATTCCCAATGGTCCTTCACCATTGCCCAAAACTAATGTTCACCTCAAGACAATGACATATTTCTAGTAAGCAACTCAAGTACAGATAAATTTTGTTGCTACATCTAGTGTTGTAAAAAGAAGATGGGGCTTTGGAGTAGGACAGATTTGTGTTAAATCCATGCATTCTCATTTATAAACTCAGAATTAGGCAAGATACTTATTAACCTTTCTGAAGTGCATTTTTCTCACTTGTATATCTCAGAGAATTGTGATGTTAGACTAGATAAGTCTAGCATAAAGTGGAAGTGTTCAAAAATATTATTTTATCCTCATCTTTCATAACATGCCAAACAAGTACAAAATAACTACATTATAAGTATCAGTTCAAAAAGTTTTACTTTTAAAGGTTGTTCTTATGTCTACTTCTATCAAATAGTAGATAGAACAGAGTCATTTACCAGCTGGCACCAGTCACGTCAATGATAGTAATGGATAAAGTGTGACAAAGCCTTGCAAATAACTAGAAACTCAATGGCTTTCTTAGACCTTTGAAGTCAAGTGTCAAATAAGAGTCAAAATATTCATGATAAACGGAGCTTGACAGAGGATGAATAACCATAATCTACTGGAATCAGTGATTTCCAAAGGAAATTAATATCTATAATAATAAAAGTGTAATATGAGGGGCAATGAGGCAGGCAGGCAGAGGCAGTTAGGGGCGATCAGGCAGGCAAGCAGAGGCAGTTAGGGGCAACCAGTCAGGCAGGCGAGTGATTAGCAGTGATAAGGCAGGCAGGCAGGCAGAGGAGGTTAGGGGCAATCAAGCAGGCTGGCAGGCAAGCAGTTAGGAGCCAGCAGTCCCAGATTGTTAGAGGGTGCAAGCAGGGCTGAAGGACCGTGCCCCCACCCCCCGTGCACGAATTTCGTGCATCGGGCCTCTAGTGGATATATAATAATGGTAATAGTTTAAACTCAGCACCTTTTGGGGAAGGAGTTTTTTGTACTCTTATTTAATGTCTAGCATATATAGGACAAGTAGGGATTATACTGCTATATGGAGCAATTATCTAAATTAATGTATGAAATCATAAAAATCACATTTGCAGAGCATTTTAGAGTGTGGCATACTTTTCCAATTAACAATGAAGAAATTAATGGAATTCAGATGTCGTGATCCCATTTTAGTGTTATAGAAATAAGCTGCAGTATTTCAACTTTCATAAATTCAAACATAATTATTCTACTTAATAACATTATACCAAAATGAATGTATAAATACTACTTATCAAGAGCTAAAATAAGCCTTATGCTATGCTATATAATTTCTCACAATTTTCTATTAATCCCTGCTATATTCAAGTATACTTTATCTTGACCCAATGAGATGATTCCCTTTCC
>NW_006294339.1:1115061-1120335 GCF_000327345.1 Myotis davidii | reverse complement strand
CAAATTCTTCACTTGTGCTCTGATGTGACCCCATTTTTCTCACATACTTTAGAACTTTGTTCCATAAATGATATCTAGTTTCCTATATTGCACTCTAATCACTTCTGATATCATGACATTCCTAACTCCCGCTGCCATTCTTAGAAAAACTAAACTCTCATTCCTCAATGATCCTAAAATATTTTATTCATACTGCTAGTATAAATGAGGAGATATGATCAATGGGGGAAGCAGTATGACTGAAGGGACAAGTATTAGTGTTGAAATTGGCTTGAGCACTTTCAAGCTGTGACTCTGGGCATATTCCTTAACCTCTCTGAGCCTCCAATTCTTGATCTGTTAATAGGAAAAAATTAACCCATTCTTTAAGGCTGTGATGGGAATTAAATGAGAATGAACATAAAGCACACATAACTGGCTCTTAATACACTGTATTAGTTTGTTGTGGGGTAGTCTGTCTACTCAGACCAGTGGTGCACAATTTTTATTTTAGGATTTTTTTTAAATTCCAAGAATACTCATCCCACATACTCCTCTCTCCAGTCACTGAAATCAGTGCCGTTGATTATAAATATCTCATCTTATATATCTCTGAATCTCCAATACCTCGCCCAGAATCTTACATACATTAGATGCTTAATACATATTTGTTATCCTAAATAATAAAAGGCCAGCCACCATAAGCATAATGACCAGAATGACCAAAGACCAGAACCACCATGGCCCCTCGCTGGGCTGGCCCCATCCCCAAGCAAGCAGTTAGGGGTGATCAGGCTGCCTGCAGTTAGGGGTGATCAGGTAGGCAGGCCAGCAGTTAGAGGCGATCAGGTAGGCAAACCACCCCTCGCAGGGCTGGCCCCGCCTCCCAGCAATCAATTAGGGGTGACCAGGCAGGCAGAGTGGTTAGGAGCAATCAGGTAGGCAGGCCACCAGTTAGGGGAGATCAGGTAGGCAGAGGGCCCCTCACAGGTCTGGCCCCACCCCCCAGCAAAGAAAGAGGGAGGCCCAGGCCACCGGCAGCGACTCTGTGCCAGGTGTGTGGCTGACCAGTGATCGCCCCGCAGAGGGAGGCCCAGGCCAGCCAAGCCATTGCACCCCACGCCTGTCACCTGCAGAGGGAGGTCACTGGTGGTGGGGGCCAGCTGCCTGCAGCCGGGAGAAGGAAAGCCCTGATCTCAGTCCAACATGCAGGAGGCAGCCAATCAATGATTTCCTCTCAATATTGATGTTTCTATCTCTCTCTTCCTCTCCCTTCCTCTCTGAAATCAATAAATATATATAAACTAAGGCATAATAAAGTTATATTATTAATACTTTTAAAAATATATCTTTATTGATTTCAGAGAGGAAGGGAGAGGGAGAGATAGAAACATCAATGATGAGAGAGGATCATCGATTGGCTGCCTCCTGCACTTGACCCCGCAACCCAGGCATGTGCCCTTGACCGGGATCTAAACTGGGACCTTCAGTCCGCAGGCCAACGCTCCATCCCCTGAGTCAAACCAGCGAGGGCTATATTATTAATGTTAACAAAGCTAAAGTTCAAATCCAGACTTGACACCAAGCCTTGCATTCCTTTCTTCCTCGTTTATAGCTCTTCTTTAAAAAGAAAACTAGTAAGTTGATATGTTACTAGCTAACAGAATTTAGGGAGAACAATTATCAACTATTCTTATAATCTTGTCACAAAAATTTGTAGTATTCAACTCTTTTTGTATCAAAGATATACGGAGGAAAAGACAAAATTATGTGTATTTTGTATAAAGTTCCAGAATGTCCAGTACAGTACCAAAAATCCTACAGCAAAAACTGCAATGGATTCTAAGTGTAATATTCAATTTCTCAAGAATTAAAAAAAATGAACTAAGCCCAGTCAGCGTGGCTCCTGGTTGAGCACTGACCTATGAACCAGGTTTGATTCCTGGTTGGGGTACATGCCAGGGATGCAGGCTTCATCCCCAGTAGGGGGCGTGCAGGAGGCAGCGATCAATGATTCTCTCTCATCATTGATGTTTCTATCTCTCTCTCCTCTCCCTTCCTCTCTGAAGTCAATAAAAATGTATTTTTTAAAAAAATGAACTAAATCACAAACATTTCTTAAATCGAAAGAATAACTTCCTTATTTCAAACTATTCCATTAACCAAGTACCTATCAATAAAGAAACCACAAAGTTAACACTTCCTCAATTCTCATCTGTTCATGAAAACTGATTCAGCTTAAGTCTTGGCAACAAAATCCTTACACAAACACCAATAATCAGTGAGGTCATTTTTTACTTAGAACTAGAACTGGGTGTTCAAAAGCTACTTATAATGTTCATCTCAATCAGAAGTACTGTATGTTCCTCTTATATTCCCTTTATTTATTTCTAATTGAGCATTACAAAATGAGCATGCTAGATTTCTGAGCTGATACAACTTACCTTCCCACATGCTCTGCAATGGTGCCTCCTTTTGGTGAAAGTAAACCTGGCTTCACATTTCATGCAATTTGGAGCCTGAGAATCTGGTACCCATACTGGAGCCACCTCACCGAGAGTGGTAAATGGCTTTCTGGCAGAAATTCCAAACTGACCAGCTCTGAGATCATTATCTGGGCTATCTGGAGGTAATACAAGACCGGGTCTACTAGGTATCCCAGACTCATAACTTTCTAAATGTTCCCCATTTGTATCAGCAATAGAAATGTTTCCCAAAGAGGCATTACATGCATTGGTTGCTGAGTTTTCCCCTATTTTTGCTTTCCCAAGAACATCATTTTTGTTTTTAATATTATTTCCACTGTTTGCAGGAAGGTCGTTTTGTAAATGGTCTGATAATGGCTTTGGAATTTGAAGTTTAAGGTTAGAAGGTTGCTTGGGTCTTGCACCACCAAAAGGAACACTGATAGATTGCAGGTTTGCTATCTTGGGTGAAGATTGCCCAAGCACCGATGGAACTTGGCTAGAGAAATTGTGTAAATAATTTTTCTTCATTAGGTCACCAGTGCTGTTTAAAAGTAGTCCACTCCCTTCTGTGATGTCATTTCCTCTCTGTTCATAAATATTTGAGTAGCATTCTGACTTGCTCTCCTCTATTTCCTTTTCTTCTGTTACTGAATCTTCTTTGGAGGGTAAAGTCTTTGGAACAAAACAAACAACTGGGCTCTGCATTCCATAGGAATCACAATTAGATGAAGTATTTGCTGCTGGTGTATCTGTACCAGTGGAGAAATCACAGCCTTCACTTTCATTCATGGAAGTTCCTTTTAAATTTAGACCTGCTTCTGCCATTCTATCACACTCTCCTCCACTATCATTGTAAGTGTCCTCAGGCTGATTCATCTGCAGAAACTTCTCATTTTCTTTACTTACTTGGCTGTCATTCACTTCATTTAGTTTAGTCAATTTCCAATCAGCCATCTCCTGAGATTCAGAGAAATGTTCTGTCATATTAAGATGGTCTGTAGAGCCAAGAATTTCTTCATGCTCACGACCTTCATTTTCATCAGCTCTAACTTCACTGGGCACAAGGCCATCTGAAAACTGTTCACAGTTATCCTTTCCAGACCCATTATGCATGTCTGGTTTGAGAAGCAGAGGTAAACCAGATGGGATGGATTTTTCCGTTGTCATCTCCTCTGCTGGCTCTTTTTTCATCAAAATACCCTCACTCAAATGGGAAAAGGAGTTTAAACTCCCTAGATCTGTCCTAGGCGAGTTGGTTTTGTCAGTGAGAATCTCATCTGGCATATAGTTCTCTGGTTTTTTAACAGCAGGACCTTCCTCTGTTCCCTGGGATGAGATTACTGAATCAACTGTTAAACTTGTAATTACAGACATGGAGGGGTCTCTACCTATGTTTTCATCATCCTTTAATTGTGAAGGGGAACAGCTACTGGCTAGATTATCAGATGAAGTTGTACATATATGTTTAACAGAATCCCCCTCTGCACTTGGCCTAGTCAATAGATCCATTTGTTTCTCTGAGTTCATATTTTTTTCAGTGGAACCATTTATATTAAAACTAAATTGATCAGTTTGTCTGTTTTCATTATCCAGTGAACAGCTTAAAGCATCCATGAGGGATTGATTATTATAATTATTACAATCCTGCAAATCGCTTTGTAATGTCCTTTTATCACAGTTATGCATGACAGCTACAACAAGAACATTCTTCTCATCTGGCAGACAAGCTAGGTTTCCATATTTCTTCTCTCCCACTTCAACAGTACTGCATTGATCATCTTGATTACAGTTCCTCTTAATTAACTGGTCTTCTGCAATGGCATTTTCATCAATCCACATTGTGTTGACCTCTGGATTCAGACTACAGTCCTGTCCATTAGCACAATGGTCCTCTCTTTGTATGGTCAGAGGAGCTGAATAAGCCAGAGAGAAGACTTTCAATTGTGGCTGTGACTCAATAGAAACTGCAGGTTCATTCACACTGGCCAATGCAGGGTTAAATGACAGTCGGTGCGAGGAGGGATCTAGAAGCTTATTCCACTTTGTTTCCAATAAAATAGGAGAAACTGTTTCATCTGGAAAAAAAAATAATTATAGTAAGTTTGCTAGTAATACTGGAAAAGCTAGGACTAAATTAATCAACTATATTTTCAAATATAATCTGAAAATAAAATATTCCTAGAATATGAAGTTTCTAATTATTAGCTAAGAATATGAAAATATATTTATAACTGTTCCCTGTTTAAATATCACTGAGTGGTAATATCCCAGAACATTCCAAACAACAAAAGAATTCTACCTCAATCTAATTAACATAATTCAAGTGGCCCAAATTATACTTGGGGGGTGGGGGGGTAGAGGGCCACCAGCAATGGGGAAAGTCTTGGATTGACCAAGTACATCACAGGGTGAGGACTTATCTAAGGTGAAAAAAAAAATCAGAAAGTGATGAAGATGTAGTAATTGAGTGGAAAGGGCAAGAAAGGAACTTTCTGTGGAGACATAATGTTCTATAATTACATCATGAGTAGAATGTGGGATATGTGGGATAAAGCTATTTGTCAAAAATGTACAATTAAGATCTGTACATTTCAATGTGTGTAAATTTTATCTTAAAAACTTTATGTCAACTTTTCGAAAGAGGACATACAGAAGGCCGAAAGACATATGAAAACCTGCTCAAAGTCACTAATTATACGAGAGATGCAAATCAAAACGACAATGAGTTATCATCTCACACCTGTCAGAATGGCTATCATCAACAAATCAACAAACAACAAGTGTTGGAGAGGATGCGGAGAAAAAGGAACCCTTCTGCACTGCTGGT
>NW_006294339.1:1112629-1114594 GCF_000327345.1 Myotis davidii | reverse complement strand
AAAAAAAAACTTTATGTCAAAAACAAATGGTGCCTATGTTCATAGCAGCACAATTCACCATAGCTAAGATCTGGAAACAGCCTAAGTGCCCATCAGTAGATGAATGGATTAGAAAACTGTGGTACATCTACACGATGGAATACTATGCTGCTCTAAAAAGGAAGGAACTCTTACCATTTGCAACAGCATGGATGGAACTGGAGAGCATTATGCTAAGTGAAATAAGCCAGTCAATGAAGGAAAAATACCACATGATCTCACTCATTCATGGATAATAGAGACCATTATAAACTTTTGAACAATAATAGATACAGAGGCAGAACTGCTTCAAACAGATTGTCAAACTGCAGTGGGAAGGCCAGGGAGGGTTGGGGGGCAGGAGGGAGGCGGGGAAGAGATCAACCAAAGGACTTGTATGCATGCATATAAGCATAACCAATGGACATAAGACACTGGGGGATAGGGGAGACTAGGGGACTGTCTAGGGCGGGGGGGAAAATGGACACATATGTAATACCCTTTGTAATGCTTTAAGCAATAAAAAAATAAAAAATAAATTAAAAAAATGGTGAAGCAGGGAGTGAGGAGTGGTTGAAGATATAAATGAAACCAAAATGGCAGCAAGTCAATCACTATAGAAGGTGGGTAATGGGTACACTAGAGTTTATTATACTATTATTTACTTTGTATATATTTGAAATTTGTCCGTAAGTTTTTAAAAAGTTTGATAGAGTATATGAAATTCTGCTTGTAACCATGTCACAATGTATTAATTGGGTTCATATTTACATTATTAAGGACATTTGGCAGAAAATATTCATTTACCTTATTAAGTCAACCTACATATATTCTATCAATAAGCATAATTTCATGTTCCTGTTTACTTTTTAGATCATAACTATGATGATTATCTTCCCCAAGTTACAGTGCTATGTGTAAGTTTAATTAGAGAAATAATAAATAATGCACTTATTACCCTTCTTGCTTAAATCTGATAAATCATAATCCTAAAATTATGCAGATATATTTCCCCTCAGTAGTAACATTAATCTTTAATGCTCCATTAGCACCTTCTTCATATCTTCATTAAAGCATTTATTACACTGTAATGCAATTGTTAATTTCCCTGACTTTTTTAGGCAGAAACCATTTCTTTCCACCAATGTAAGTCCTTACTTTGCATAGTCTCTGGTATGCAGTAAGTACACAATCAATATATGCTAAGTGAGTATCTACCATAGTAAAAGCATTGGGTTTGAGGAACATGAAGATTAAATGATAGCTCTGGCCTCCAAGAAGTACAAGATCTAGTTGGGAAAATAAGAAATAGATACAATACAGATGAATATCTAATTAGCAATACAAAATAGCATAAGTATTTAAAATTATTATGTAGGAGCAGAAAACAAATTCAGAGGAGAAAGATATTTTACAGGCTGAGAAAGCGAGCTTGAATTCATGGAAGCAGGAGCAAATGGGCTGGGCTTCAAAGACAATTTTATGTAAGTCTGGAAAAGAGGACATTCATAACAGGAAACAAGGAAAAGTATAGACCCCAACACAACCATCTGAGAGAGCAATAACCAAATCAGTTTGGGTTGAAAGAATTCACGTAAAAAAGTAATGGAAAAAAAAACTAGAAAGGGCAGATTACAAAGGCCATAAAACATCAGATAGTGTGGAGAATGGCTTAGTATCTAAATGTTAAGTCCTGAGTTTATCAAATCTGGGGTAGCAGAGACTTGAGATTTAGTAGTATGTACTTCCTTTAAAAAAAGAAGTCATGGAGAACCAAGATGGCGGCATAGGTTAACGCCGGAGTTTGCCGCCTCGAACAACCATTTCAAAAGTGAAACTAAAAGATGGAAGGGACATCACCCAGACCCACAGGAACGCTGGCTGAGTGGAAGTCCTACAACTAGGAGGAAAGAGTAACGCATACGGACACTCAGAGGAGGCGCAGTG
>NW_006294339.1:1109079-1111594 GCF_000327345.1 Myotis davidii | reverse complement strand
CTTGAAGAAGACGAAGAAGAAGAAAAAAGTAAAGATACAAATTATGAGCAACAAATACGCATCTATCAACAAGTGAATCTAAGAATCAAATGAATAATTCATCTGATGAACAGAATGAACTGGTGATTATAATAGAATCAGGGACATAGAAAGGGAATGGACTGACTATTCTTGGGGGGAAAGGGGTGTGGGAGATGCAGGAAGAGATTGGACAAAAATCGTGCACCTATGGATGAGGACAGTGGGTGGGGAGTGAGGGCGGGGGTGGGGCGGGAACTGGGAGGAGGGGAGTTATGGGGGAAAAAAGAGGAACAAATGTAATAATCTGAACAATAAAGATTTAAATTTAAAAAAAAAAAAAAAAGAAGTCATGTTTTCAAGTCGGTTCAAGGAAAGAAAAAAAGAAATATTGCTTCTTATGAGCATATTTAATAACAGGAATGATCAGGTACTCATTTCATTTTTCAACTACCTACTACCTGGGCATAATGTTAACTATTTAGTGTCATCTCAGTCTGTGTTGTGGTATATTTTTTCATTAAAAGGAGGAAATTAACACAAAATGAGAGATCATTTAAAATAAATTTGGAAAGACTGGCTAGAGGCTGTAGTTTTAACACAACTGGCACTGAGATTAAAAAACAAAAGAAAGACAGTTCAAAACAAATGAATAATTTAGTTACAAACAAGAAAGCTTCTGAAGTTCTTGTTTTTCTAAAGGACTTATTTTTAAATGCAAATACTCTATTTTTAAACTAAAAGAAACAATTTTTATTGATTCAACAAAAATGTATTAGAAAGTAACTATATATAAAGTACCCTACTAGAGTCTACAAGAAGTGGCAAAAAGTGATGTAATGAACTAATAGTTTTATTAATTAGAGTCAGTGGCATTCTAAAAGTATAGTATTCACAAGATTAGGTATAGCATCTGTGTAGTATCTCATGACAAATAACTGTAACACATAGAGGGTCAAATCAAAGAAAGGACTGAGAAAATACTTGTATAAATGATTCAAGCTAAGAGGATAATACACCTTCCACCTTGGTATATATAAAGATCACCTAGATCAGGGATGGACGAACTTTTTGACTCGAGGGCCACAATGGGTTCTTAAACTAGACCGGAGGGCCAGAACAAAAGCATGGATGGAGTGTTTGTGTGAACTAATATAAATTCAAAGTAAACATCATTACATAAAAGGGTACAGTCTTTTTTTTTTTTAGTTTTATTCATTTCAAACGGGCTGGATCGGCCCCGCGGTCCGTAGTTTGCCCACGGCTGACCTAGATCCAAGAAAATCCCAAATGATTAGGTTTCACATTTACATGAATCAGGAATGAACCTAGGATTGTGGGTTAGCTTTGGGTCATCAATAGTAAAATATGAGAAGAGCAAGCCATTCCAGGTATCATTTCTCTCCCTTTTCCCTTTTTACCCCAATGATCCCATATTCTCTTTAAGGCTTCCTCTATCATAGACCCAAAGCAACAAAATCAAGACTAATCTTTCTTCCCAACTACCATCAAATAACAACCTGAATCACTGGGTAGAGTAAAGGTTTGGAGTTCATGCCAAAATTATGGACTTTAGATGAAAATATATCACTCCATAAATTTGTTACATGTCATTTCCTGTTAGAAACAGAGAACACCAAGGAAGGTGGGTAAGGCATGTGCAGGTCAACACTCTACCACTGAGCCACACTGGCAGGGCTCCCTAGTGAATCTTAACTAGACATTTTTAGACTGAGCCTTAAAAAAGCATAATTTAATTAACCATGTTGACAGTTGCTTAATCTTTTAAAATTAGGCTTGAAATATATCTTGACTTTATTGGTCAATTGATATTTACAATTTTTCTTAGTTTAGGAAATGCAATCACACATTTTAAAGCTTTTTTTGACCATAGATGGCTGTATATAGTAGAGGAGAGTTCAGGCTTTAGTATCATACAGCCTGGATTCTAATCTATACAGGTGCTGAATCTCTCTGTGCCTCTATTCTCATCTATAAAATGTAAATAAGATCGACTTTCATGGGATTATTTTAAAGATCCTACCTAATAAAAGAGAAACATGGTAATTAGCGTATGTCCGCTACCCTTCCCATTGGCTAATCAGCAAGATATGCAAATTAACTGCCAGCCAAGATGGTGGCCGGCAGCCAGGCAGCTTGAACCTAACATGAGGCTTGCTTGCTTCAGTGAAGGAGGAAACCAACCTCTCCCGCCTGCCTTGCCGGCCTCTGAGCTTACAGTCTGAAACACAGTAACATATAAAGAAGCTAAAAAAAACCCCAGAAACCTGCTTTCAGCGAGTGCGGGATCTCAGAGCTGGAGTCAGAGCTGGAGTTATACATTGTTTCGATTATAGAACCGAAACAAACCAGATACCTACTTTCAGCAGTGGACGCCTAAGAGCTGGAGCCTCAGAGCTAAAGCTGGCTCAGAATTTAAAAAAAAAAAATGAAAAAAAGGAGTGGTTGGGAGCTTCCGTCACCTGCCAGCCAGAAA
>NW_006294339.1:1108537-1109043 GCF_000327345.1 Myotis davidii | reverse complement strand
TGACAAGGTGCGCCCCCCCACCGCCGCCCCCCCCCAGGTGCTCTGCTCTGTGTGTGATGGGGTAGAGCCATAACCTAGCCATCGGCCGTGCCCTGAGTGTGAGAGTGGCGGTGTCCCAACCCCCTGATTGGCCCTGCTCTGTGGGTGATAGGGGGGAGCTCCCCAACCCCCGATGGGCCCTGCTCTGTGCATGACAGGGTACGGAGCCCCAACCCCGGTTGGCCCTGCTCTGTGCATGACATGGTATGGAGGCCCAACCCCACCATCGACCCTGCCTTGAGTGTGACAAGGGGCAGTGCCCCAACCCCCCAATCGGCCCTAACATGCAAATTAACCGCCATTTTGGGGGGATAATTTGCATAGTCACTTGGATGGGCTGGTGGGCGTGGTTGGTGGGCGTGGCCTTAGTGTAGCAGAGGGATGGCTAATTTGCATGTTCTCTTTTATTATATTGGTTATCCTATCTAATAATAGACAAAGTTGCAAATTGACCATACCTTCGAGAC
>NW_006294339.1:1098942-1108324 GCF_000327345.1 Myotis davidii | reverse complement strand
CCCTCTGCCACCCAGGAGCAGGCCTAAGCCAGCAGGTCATTATCTCCCAAGGGGTCCCAGACTGCGAGAGGGCACAGGCCGAGCTGAGGGACCCCCCCCCTCCTCGCCGAGTGCACAAATTTTTGTGCACCGGGCCTCTAGTATAATTATAAAATCCATGTAAATGTTTTAGCATAATATCTTGACACAGTGATTAAAAATGTTAGTTATTACCCTGGCTAGCTATACTAATAAAAGGGTAATAGGCTAATTAGACTAGATAGACTGGGCGTCTTCCAGACAAAGCCATGGAGGCGGGGGCCGAGGCAGAGGCAGTTAGGGGCGATCAGGCCAGCAGGGGAGAGCAGTTAGAGGCAACCAGGCTGGCAGGGGAGAGCAGTTAGGGGCATCAAGCGGGCAGGCAGAGCAGTTAGGGGGCAACAGGACAGCAGGGGAGAGTGGTTAGGGGCATCAGGCAAGCTGGTAGAGCGATCAGGGGAGATAAGGCAGGCAGTCAGAGTGGTTAGGGGCAATCAGGAAGGCAGGCAGGTGAGTGGTTAGGAGCCAATGGTCCCAGACTACAAGAGGGATGTCCGCAGGGATCGGGCCTAAACTGGCAGTCAGACATCCCCCAACGGGTCCCGGATTGGAGAGGGTGCAGGCCAGGCTGAGGGACTGCCCCCCCCACCTCCTGTGCATGAATCTCATGCACTGGGCCTCTAGTTAATATATAACATTATTAAATTATTGGACCTGATTTTACTTATTTAAAAAGTACTTCATCCTCTTATAACCCCCACATTCACTATATCATAAATATATTCAAACACCTTTGCCAAAGTAAATTCTCACCTTCGTTTTGTTCAAATTCGTCTAAAACCTTGTCCAGGTTGTAAGCTTCTGCTTGAAAGTAATTCTCCATCAGTGAGGAAACACCGCTTAAGAGACTTGTTTAAATCTAGAGAGATCAAATTTGTATTACATTTTCAAATGTTAAAATATAATTTATAGACAAAATAATTGATACAAAAGGTCCCTCTTTGGGACTTTTTACTCAACTGCCTCCAACACATCCCTCCTTACCCAAATAATTCTAAATCTTTCAGCTTAGCTTACTTTCGCGGGGCAGTCTTCCCTGAACCCCTAGAAAAGGTGATCTCCCTTTATAATCTCTCACAGCACTACATTTTTTCCTTTATAATATTTATAACAATCTATAAATACACCTTGATGTGACTATTTTATTAATGTCAATCTTTCCCACAAGACTATAGATACCACGAAGGCAAACACTTGACTGTGCTCACTAAATGATTAGCACAGAGATTAATGTAGTACCTTTGCAATACATATCTCTGAAATGAATAACTGAACAGTCTATACCACCTAGCCAATAAGTTGTATTCAACTCCAATTATAATTAATTCAGGCAAGCATCAAAAATAGATGTTAAAACCTTTCAGTAAATGGTTACTAGGGAATTATTCACAGTGTCTCAAAGTATCATTCCACAGATGACTTATTCATTACACAGGAGAAAATGTATGTTTACCGTGAAAAGATATGGTAATCACTACCTTAACCAAATTATCAAATATCATGAATAATTTAAGAAGTTGACATTATGCACCTCCTGATGTGATGCAATGAGAAGTTTAAAACTTCAACCTACAAGTATTGTTGCCAAAAATGTTTAACTTAAATTGAACCAGGAAGAAACAATTAGAGAAATCTAGAATCTATTCTATAACTGTCCTAAACTCTTCAAAAACTTCAGTGTTATAGAAAACAAGATCATTCTAAATTAAAAGAGACTAAAGAGATCACTGACTGGATCCTCAATAAAACATGCACATATTCATAAACAAAGCAAAACATAACATTTATGGGACAAGCAGGAGAATTTGAACCATACATTAGGTATAGTGAATTAACAATCATTTTCTTGAATGTGATAACTATATTTTGATTTTGTAAGAGAATGCCCTTACTCTTAGGAAATGCCTGCTGAAGTATTTAAGAAAGATATGTTGTACTATCTGCAATTAACTTTTGAATGATTGAGAGAGAGAAAAAGTATTAGAGTGTGAGTGTGGGGGTGAGAAGGGGAAGTGAGAAAATTGCCCTGACCAGATAACTCAGTTGGTTACAGCATCGTCCTATACACCAAAAGGTTTCAGGCTCAATTCCCAGTCAGGGCACATACCTAGGTTGCGGGTTTAAACCCCAGAAAGTGGGTACAGGAGAAAACTAATTGAAATTTCTCTCTCACACTGATGTTTTTCTCTCTTTTTCTTTCTCCCCCCCCCCTCTTAAAACACACACACACACACACACACAACATATCCTTGGGTGAGGTAAAGGCTATACGAGTCTTCGTTGTACTATTTATTAATTTTTTCTATAGGCTTGAAATTTTTCAAAAGAAAAGATCCCTAGCCGGTGTAGCTCAGTGGGTAGAGTGTCTGTCTACGGACTGAAAGGTCCTGGGTTCCGGGCTCGATCCCCAGTAGGGGGAATGCAGGAGGCAGCCGATCAATAATTCTCTCATTATTTATGTTTCTCTCCCTCTCCCTTCCTCTCTGAAATCAATAAAAATATATATAAAAGAAAGGAGTGTAATGAACTAGTGGTGGAAAGCATTCCTTTCCAGTGTGAATACAGACAAAATAGATTATTTTTTTAAGTTTATACACTCAACTTCAAAAGCTAGAAAAGGAAATATACAGATGCCATAAACCAGGAAGAAACCAAGCCACAGTAGTGAGTGAGAACTGAAAGGTGACAGTCCAGACAGCAACCTTCAGGCCTGGGATTTGAAAACTAGCAGGGAGGATGGGAATTATTGGCTGCAAACTTTTAGAAGTTTCTGCATTGGAGGTAGCCAGACTAGGATCTCTGCACAAAGCCAAGAACTGGGGGGTGGCGGGAGGGGAATGCCCCAAATGGTCCCTATATTCAGCAATGGAGCAGGACGGAACAGAGTGCCAATAAAATTACCATTCAGAAAGTAGAATTCCTAGCCTGCTTCTCATTCAAGATTGGGAATGATATTAATTCTTCCCATTCACGAACATTAACATGATCTATCTCTATGCTTACTCAGCTCTTCCTGTGACTTGTAATAATGCTTTTAATTTTTTAAGTATTAAAATTTGGGATAGTGAGGAAAGAGCGGTGTACCTTTACTAATAAAAGCCTAGGTGGCCCTCACACGACACCCATACATCATCACAAGATGGACAGCAGGGAGGGCAGTTGTGGGCAATCAGGCCAGCAGGGGAGGGCAGTTGGGGGCAATCAGGCAGGCAGGGGAGGGCAGTTGGGGATGACCAGGTCGGCAGGGGAGGGCAGTTGGGGACGAGATCAGGTTGGCAGGGGAGGGCAGTTGGGGGTGACCAGGCCGGCAGGGGAGGACAGTTGGGGGCAATCAGGCTGGCAGGGGAGGGCAGTTGTGGGCAACCAGGCCTGCAGGGGAGGGCAGTTGTGGGCAATCAGGCCGGCAGGGGAGGGCAGTTGTGGGCAATCAGGCCAGCAGGGGAGGGCAGTTGGGGGCAATCAGGCAGGCAGGGGAGCAGGTAGGGGGCGATCAGGCTGGCAGGCAGAGGGGGTTAGGGGCAATCAGGCAGGCAAGCAGGCAGGCAAGTGGTTGAGAGCCAGCGGTCCCGGACTGTGAGAGGGATGTCCGAGATTGGAGAGGGTGCAGGCTGGGCTGAAAGACAACCGTCCCCCCACCTCCACCCCCAGTGCACGAATTTCACGCACCAGACCTCTAGTGTGACTATAAAGGAGTAATATAAGAGAGATCTCAGTGGTGACAAGTCTACATGTAATAAAGGGGAGAGAACTACATATACTCATGAGTATGTTCACAGTAGCATTATTCATCACAACCAAAAGATAGAAATAACTTAAATATCCACCAACTGATGAATAGATAAAATATCAATTTTCTGGTTTTGAAATTATCTATAGTTATGTAAAGATGTCACCAATGAGAAAAAAAATGGGAAATGAAGTAACTTTCTATACTATTTTGCTCTTCCTATAAGCTTATAATTACTTCAAAATATAAAGTTTAAAAAATAAAAGGAAAAGAGTTATTTTAAAAAACTAAATAGTCATGGAGGCAGGATGAAGAGGGCATCTGTGTAAAAGAGAATCAGAGCCAGAGTGTGGTAAATCATAGCCCAAGTGTGTAAGGGTGGCCCAGCATAACGTGTCAGAGCACCAGCAGGGTGAGAAAGTAGTCTATTCAGAAGGACAGCCCAGCATGGGGTATCAGAGCACAAGCAGGTTGGTAAAAAGGGTCCATGTGCAGAAGGGGTGAGAAGGAGATATAAGAGGGCAATCCAGGGTGGTAGGTCAGAGCCTGAACAGGATAAGAAAGGCCAAGAGAGCCTTAGCTCGTTTGGCTCAGTGGATAGAGTATCAACTCGAGGACTAAAGGGTCCTGGGTTTGATTCCGGTCAAAGGCATTTACCTTGGTTGCAGGTTAGATCCCCTGCCCTGGTCAAGGCATGCCTGGGTTTTGGGCTCGATCCGCAGTAGGAGGCCTGCAGGAGGCAGCCTAACAGTGATTCTCTTTCATCATTGATGTTTCTCTCTCTCTCCCTCTCCCTTTCTGAAATCAATTTCAAAAGGAGGAGGTGGAGGAGGAGGAGGAGGAGGAGGAGAAGAAAGAGGAGGAGGAGGAGGAGAAGAAAGAGGAGGAGAAGAAGAAGAAGGAGGAGGAGGAGGAGGAGAGGAGGAGGAGGAGGAAAAAGAAAATGATAGTAGACTGGTTACAGGTAAAGAGATGGATCAAATAAGTGATTACATGAAGGCAATGAAAGAAAGTCTATCACTGTTGAAGAAAGGGGTTAAAATGTGGAAAAAGAGAAAACTATAAAGAACCCTGCAGTGTTAGTTTGAAATTTGAGGTATCAGTGTGAACTCATGGACTTCAATAAACATAGACGCTTATAGCAATAAATATAATGCAAATGTACGGGAGTGTGTGTGTGTGTGTGTGTGTGTGTGTGTGTGTGTTTTCTAGCTCTTTCCATAGAGGATCTTGGAACAGCAAAGCCCCACCTCAACTCCAAGAAGCAATAAGTACACATACACCAGATTTGGTTTTTACATATTGTTATCCACTAAAATGAACCAGAGCTCCAGGGAGAAATGACTAATTCCAAAACTGAAGTAGAAAAAATACAAGACCTTTGATGAGGTTGTAGAGAACCCTCAAATACTGCTGGGAGAAAAGTAAAATGGTGTGGTAACTTCGGAAAACATTTGTTATTTCCTCAATAAGTTAAATAGAATTAACACTTGGCATAGCTTTTCCACTCCTGGGTTTATACCCAAGAGAAATGAAAACATATTCATACAAAAAGTTATCTGCTAATGCTCATAACCAGCATTATTCATAATAGCCAAACTTGGAAACATCTATCTACTGATGAGTTGATAAATAAAATGTGATATGGAATATCGACAAAATGGAGTATTATATGATAAAAATGGATGAGTACTGTTATATGATATAACACAGATGAATCTTGGAAATATTACGGTAACTGAAAAAATCAGGCACAAGAAACAACTGTAATAATCTGAATAAAGATTTAATTTTTAAAAAAGCAGGCACAAAAAGCTATATATTATATGATTCCATTTATACAAAATGTAAAGACTAAGCAAATCCACAGTAAATTAGTAGTTGCCACGAGTTGGGGGAATTGGAGGGAAATGGGAAGTGACTGCTAATGAATACAGATTTCTCTTTGGGATGATGAAAATGTAGAATTAGTGGTGATAACTGCACAACTCTCTAAGTACCTATTAATAAAACAATGAACTATACACTTTTAAAGGCTGAGTTTTATGGTATGTGAATTATTATTTCAATTTCTAAAAAAGAAGATCCTTGAATATTTATCTTGTATACTAGAAAGCAAAGAAGTGCTTCAAGAATGATTGGAACATGTTAACAAGACACAGAAACCAGCCTGAAGGAGCTCCCACAGGCAAAATCAGAGACAATTTGAGCATCAAAATAAATAATGATAGCAATGGATTTACAACCCTTTGAATAAAAAAGAAAACCAAGAGTCTTTACAACATGAATGAGTAAATCCCAAGTGTGATGAGGAATAGGATATCCACATAACTTCAAAGTTCCTCTCCACAAAAACACTTACTAATTACCAAAGAAGCCCTAATCTGTTTGGCTCAGTGGATATAGCGTCAGCCCGTGGACTGAAGGGTCCCAGGTTCAATTCCGGTCAAGGGCATGTACCTTGGTTGCGGGCACATCTCCAGTAGGGAGTGTGCAGGAAGCAGCCGATCGATGTTTCTCTCTCATCAATGTTTCTAACTCTTTATCCCTCTCCCTTCCACTCTGTAAAAAAAAAAAAATCAATAAAATATATTTAAAATTTTTAAAAAAAGAAGAGTCACTTCAGGGACAAAGCCTGGAAGATACTACCTTACACAGGTGATCAAAGTGAGTATCATCAATATTAGAAACTGTGCTCCCTGATGAATTGCAATAAAAAGGACATAGCAATGTTGATACTGGGGGAGGCTATGTGTGTGGGATGGGCTGTGGGTAACAAGGAATAGGGATAGGAGTATTTGGGGAACTGCCTGTACTTTCTGCTCAATTTTGCTATGAACCTAAAACTGCTCTAAAAAATAAGGGTCATTAATCAAAAACAAAAACAGCACCACTTCTGTGATATTCCCACCAAAAGTGCATTACCTGAACCTAGTCATGAGGAAATATCAGGCACATTCTACAAAATAACTGGTCTGCAATTTTTAAGTGTCAAGGTCAAGAAAATCAAATACTACAGAACTATCCCAGAAAGGAGACTATAGAGACATGGCAACTAAATGCAACATGTGATTTGAAACTAGATCCTCTTTACATAAAGAACATTATTTGTACAACTAGGGAAACTTGAATACGGTCCGAGAATTAGATGGTGGTAATGCATCAGTTAATCCTCTGACTTTGATGGCTGTATTGTGATTATGTAGGATGCTGTCCTTGTTTGTAGGAAACAGTTTCAAAGGTGATGCAGCATTCAGCTAGCAACTCTCAAATGGTTCAGAGAAAAAAAGTTTTTTGTAATATACTTGCACCTTTTTCTATAAACTTGAAATCGTTTTTAAATTCTTTAAAATGCACCAAAAGGTCTATCATGTCTTTTAATTTCTAGAGCACTTTCTTTTTCTGATTCTTTTTATGATATCTTGATCTTATTTCATGGATATAATTTTTTCTCTTACCTCTCTGATATAATTACCTACAGTTTTGTTTCTGTTTTCAAACTTTCTTCTATTTCCAATATCATTTCCTTCAAGTTCCTCTTTTGTACTTTTGTGTTTTGGTCTGTCTTTCACATTGGAGGTGTTCCCCAAATGCCTATCTATTGAACAAATGAAGTGCTAAAAGCCAGTAGGAAAGTTCTGCATGTGTGGCTTCTCAACTAGAAGGCTTCCAATGAGCGGTGATTGGTTAAAAACACAACTATTTCACTGAAAGACCCCAAAATGTCAGTATACATATATACAGTATACAGTCTTCTCTGGACTCCAGAGAAGACTCATCATCTTCTGTCAGGGAGTGCAGAGCTAATACCAGAAAATCACCTTCTGAAAGATGAGGGAAAGGGTCTCATTTGTCCATATATAGGATTCCCTTTAATGCCCATTTTCACTATGGTGCCTCATCCCTGATATCGGCGAGCCTCTTTAGTTTCATTTTCCAAAGAACAACCTGTGGTCTCCTGAGGACTTGGGAGAGGGGGAGGCTTCTCACTACAAACTGTGCCTCTCAAAAGATTTAAATCTATGTCAGGATTCTTTACCTGCCTTCTTATAAAAGTATCCATCTCCTTTTAAAAACAAGTCACTTGCCAAAACCGGTTTGGCTCAGTGGATAGAGCGTCAGCCTGCGGACTGGGAGGTCCCGGGTTCGATTCCGGTCAAGGGCATGTGCCTGGGTTGCGGGCACATCCCCGGTGGGGGATGTGCAGGAGGCAGCTGATGGATGTTTCTCTCTCATTGATGTTTCTAACTCTCTCTATCTCTCTCCCTTCCTCTCTGTGAAAAATCAATAAAATATTAAAAAAAAAAACAAGTCACTAAATATTATACATGCACATCTCAAAAAAGAATGTAATTTTTCAGTAGTTTCTTCCTGAAGATCTCATCTTTTGTCTTTGGGCTTGCAGACCCCTTTTGTTCTTTTTTATTCTGTTGACCAGAGTCCTTTTGAACAATCTCCTGAATCTGTCTTTTACAGCACTGATCTGACTGCCTCTCTGGCTCCTTCACTGGGACTTCCTCTTTATGCCATATACTAACTGCAATAAATGTGAACATACATGCATCAAACATTACTGAGCATCTACTAAATACCAGGCACTGTCCTAGTCATTAGGTTACAATGACAAATAAAACAATGTCCTTGGCCTAAAAGTCCTCACGTTTCATAGAGGAGATGGATAAATAAATTTAAAACAAAAAAACACACAAAACATTGTGGTATATACTAATTGACATATATGTACTGGTGCTATGGAGCCAAAGAAAAGGTGAATCCAACCTGGACTTAAGCAAGGGTGTATAATTTGGGGTAGGGTAGGCTTTAGTAATAAATACTAGTATTATAATTATTTATTATTGCTGATGCAGTCAGACATCCATAGTGGTGCTGAGGAGGCGGGAGAGGCTCCTGTCACTGTGCTCGCAGCCATCAGCCCGGCTTGTGGCTGAGCAGAGCTCCCCCTGTGGGAGCGCACTGAGCACTCTGCATTGAGCGTCTTCCCCCTGGTGCTCAGTACGCATCATAGCGAACGGTTGTTCCTGGTAGTTCTGCTGTTGGGGTCAATTTGCATATTACCCTTTTATTATATAGGATTATTGACTATCTTTGCAGTGGATGAAAACTTCCTAAAGAAGTGGCACCTGAAGAATAAGATTTTGCCACATGAAAGCAGAGAAGGGTAGGGGACAAGAAATACCTTGCTAACTGCAGGCCCAGAAGTTTTGATGAGGAAGGCACTACTGCTAAATGTCTTTGCTCCACTCTCAACTGAATAGAAAAGGAGCTCAGTCTCCTGTTAGACCCTGCCTCTATCCTCAAAGCTACATGAAAACCAGAAACTCAGCCAGAATATACGACACTCCATTAGTGAATGATGTAATCAGTTTCTGAAACCAATCTCATCTATATACCCTCTATCCCACCACCATTTTTTACCCCTTAAATAATCAAACATGATTTCTAGTCAGGAAAAAGCCAATGATTCCTGCTCTAAAGAACTATTAAAATACTTCCAATTTTATTTTATTTTACAAATAAGCGTAGATGTATTTATTTATTATTGATTGGTTTTAGAGA
>NW_006294339.1:1093922-1098896 GCF_000327345.1 Myotis davidii | reverse complement strand
AGAAACATCAATTTGTGATTTGTTGTTCCACTTGTTTTTTGGTTTTTTTTCATCCTCACCCAAGGATATTTTTTTCCATTGATTTTTTTTAGTGAGAGTAGAGGGGAGGGAAAAGGAGGGGATCGGGGTACAAGAGAGAAAGAAACATTGATGTGAAAGAGAGATATCAATCGGGAACCACCCACTGGCATCCCTACCAAGGCCGGGCAATTAAGCCCACAACCAAGGTACATGTCCTTGACTTCAGTCATCAGGCTGACACTCTAACCACTGAGAAAAACAGGTCAGGGATGTTGTTCCTCTTTATTTATGCATTCATTGGATGATTCTTGTATGTGCCCTGACAGGGCTCAAACCCACAACCTTTGCATACTGGGATGACGGCTCTAACCAACTGAGCTACCCAGCCAAGGCACTACTTCCAATTTCTTAAAAGTATTGCTCTTCATAAGTAGTTTAAAAATGCAAAAGAATGTAATTAAATCTATATTTCTGATTCCCTGCCCCAAAATTAGCTTTAATTGTTAAACTCTTGCATGATGAATAAGATATGTAAATGGCACTAATTGGGTAGATTACTATTATTTGTTCTTAACAATATTGCTCAAATCCATGTTCTTCTTCATGGTGAAATTACCTTTGTACACTCAAGGTAGAAACTGACTCTAAAAGCACTGATAGAGAACTTAGCATTTTTGACATAATTCAACAGTAATTTAAAAATATCCTTTTCTGAATTTAAGTCAAATATTTCTTAAAACTACACTGCTGATTTAACAAGAGGCAATGTTATTAATGAAGCAAGCAGCATATATACATAAGCATTATTTTCTATAGATCTAGTTGTTAAGTTCAAGCTCTAAGAGAAATATGAACATTGTTTTTCTTACCTTTTTCCCCTTACACGTGTGATAAGAAACAGACTTCCCTGTGCTTAATCATGATGCTTGCTGCACTGCCAGCCAGTCTTGCTGATTCAGTATGTTCTGTTTGATCCTAAAGAAAAACACACTGCTCATTACAGTTGCAAGAAAAGCTGTAATTTTCTTCATATAAACCTATCATAGTCAGACAAATAAAAGCTATGGGGCTTAAACAATAAATTACAATTACATCTTTAGAGTCGAAGATGTGGCTGGCCAGCATGAAATGTAATGCAGCAGCAGGCACATTTTATTATCTAAAAAGGCCAATAGGTAAATATTACAATGAACAATTAAGACTTTTTGCACACTTCTTATTTTCAATATATAATACAGAGTGAAACATCAAGGCAGGCTCTTTCTACCCAATGCCTTTAATTATGTTAATTAATAATAATACCACTGATTTATGTTACAACTAGGGGTCCAGTGCACGAATTCGCGCACCTTAAAAGGAACTCTGGGCTGCGAGGCTGCAGTGGGCACAGGGGCAGGTCTCCACCCATCCTCCACGCCCCTGCCCAGCCCCTCCCACCGTGGCCCCCAGTCCCCTATCGGCTAGCAGCCTCAGCTCCCGCCCCGCACACCACAGTCCCACCCGGCACCCGTATTTGCTGATGGCACTGGCCCCACTTGCACCCGCTGAAGGCGCGGGGCAATTGGGGCCGGCACCAGCAGTGGGTGGGAGTGGGGCTGGTGCCATCAGCAGGTATAAGCAGCAGCTGCTGCCCCGATCGCCCCTCAGGAGCGGGGGGAGGAGAAGCCCTGAGGGGCGATTGGGACCAGCAGCCACAACTTGCACCCACTGGCAGCAGGTGCAAGTGCCAGGCAGGACTGCAGCGCATGGGAGCAAAGAATTTTCAGTAACCACCAGAAGCTCACCCTGATGACAGCAACTGGCGTCCCGCCTTGGTCTGGTGCCCCCGCTCATCTGCTCCACCGTCCCGCCATGGCCAACGCCCGCCATGTTTTGCGCATGCCCCCTGGTGGTCAGCGCAAATCATAGCAACCGGTTGTTTGGTTGTTCAGTTGTTCCAACATTGGTCTATTTGCACATTAACGTTTTATTATATAGGATAAGCTCTCCAAGAATCCAAAGCTAACAAACCTGCTGCTTCACAAAAAAGTCTTCTGTTAGTGTGATTTTTTTTCTACCTACAAAGAACTCTTAAAATGAGAGATTCAAAAGCTTCCTGCTAAACAACTGTTTTCTTCCAAATGAAGTATCTTATGTTCCCAGTACTCTTCTGCTTAGTAGCAATGGATCTATTAATCCAATTTTAATATATACTATCAGGTGTATGCAATAGCCAAAGTTTTCTCAAATGTTATTTCCTTCTCAATATATGACAAGATCCATGAAGTTATAGTAGTCCAACAAATGCCTCTATAACTGCTCAGAGATAATTTGAGATTCTTTAAGAGCTTAATTTAGCCTTGAACAAGATTAGTAGTTGAAACTAATCGCAAACTAAGACTATCATATTATCAGCATAAAATATCTAACATATAGTCATAGAATTTTCAAAATAAGAAAATATACTAGAGATGATCTAACAGACATCATTTAATTTTAAAAATAAACTGAGGCACTAAAGGAAATTTGTTGATATTATTACAAACATGATTCCATTATCTGATGTGAAAATTATGTGCTTACTAAAAAATAAGAGAATAAGAAAAAGGCCTAAAATTCCAGAAACCAATAAAACAATATGGAACGAAAATCACTGGTAAAAGATTTTCCTATCTTGAGAACTTGAAAAAATATGTACAGGCTACATATTCTGTATGAGAAGAGCTGCTGATGCTAAAAAATACTTACATTTATCAAGAAGAAATAAATCATATCAGGTATGAAAGGGACAAAGTCAAAATGAGAATGAGGCAAAGTAAGGTCCTCCTCTCTAATACCTAGCTAATTGAAGTTTTTTTTAACAAAAAATATAATTCTATAGATTCAAAGTCAAATCCGGTATGTGTGTGAGACAAGTCCAATAATACCATGTAACTATCCCCAAGATCATAGGTTTTTCTTCTGGAATCATATCTCTTTGACCTTCTAGTCTCAGCTGGCAAAGCCTCAAGCCTGGGTAAGTCCAACTGTCTACCTACTTCACACATTCCCCCAAACAGCTTAAATGTGGCTGAATTTTTTTAAAAAATCACACAGATGGTGACTGGTCTCAACTTTACAATTATGACTTCACAGTACATCTTCCTTAGTCACTCTACTTTCAACCTTGTACCTGATCTCCACCTTCTGGTATGCCTAGAATGTCTATCTCCCCCACTGGACTGTGAGAGTTCACGGAGAACAAGGGCTATGTCTTCCTTCTCTGTAACCCACAGTGTACCAAATAGTGCTCAATAAATGCTTCATGAAGAAATAAATTGTATGAAGTTAATGAAGTCATATTTAAGTAATCAACTTCATGACAAAGATTTCTTCCTCCCTAAGAAATAAATATTTGTGAATGTGTGTCACAGGTGAGAGGGACAGCAAGAGTGAATAAAAAAAAAAAGGAGAAATTCTCTAGTGGGAGAGAAAAAAGTGATAAGCATCTAAATAGTTGCAAAATTTTATCACAGGCCCTTTTACATAATAACTACTCTTCTAGATATTTATCTTTTTTTATTATTGTCTAAAATTTTACATATGTCTCCTTTTTCCCTAATTGACCCCCACCCCCACCCCTCCGCCAGTCATTCCCACTCCAAGCAAGCCCCCATCGCCCGTGTCTGTGTCCATTGGTTATTCTATGCATGCATACAAGCCCTTTGGTTGCTCTCTAACCACACACACACACACACACACACCACACACCATTTGTCTCTGGATCTATTCTTGTTCATCATCAAATTATGTTGATAATTATATCCCACATATGAGTGAGATCATGTGATATTTATCTTTCTCCGACTGGCTTATTTCGCTTAGCATAAAGAGGTGCTTAGTCATTCTACTTTTTTGTTTGGATAAGCAAAAAAGATGTAGAATAAGTTACTGTTAGACTGATGTTTAAAATAGTAAAATATTGGGAAAAATCTAAACAGCAAATGAAAGGAGCAATTTACAAAATGGTACAAAAGGTAAGACTTCATATTTGGGGAGAAACTTAAAAGTTTTAAAAAATATACACCCAGCCCTAACCAGTTTGGCTCAGTGGATAGAGCATCGGCCTTCGGAGTAAAGGATCCCAGGCTCAATTCCAGTCAAGGGCATGCACCTTGGTTGCAAGCACATCCCCAGGAGGGGGTATGCAGGGGGCAGCTGATCAATGTTTCTCTTTCATTGATGTTTCTAACTCTCTATCCCTATCCCTTCCTCTCTGTAAAAAAAATCAATAAAATATATTAAAATACACAAACACACACACAAATATAATAGAGAATCTCTCAACAGGGTTTGGGTGATTTACATTATTTTCAAGCCTCTATAGACCTAATTTTTCTTAGGATAAATGTATGTTATTTGTTAATAAAAGGAAAGAGAATTGAAGGTGCGGAGGTGCATGCGGAGCAGGCTGCCACCTGAGGGCGTGGTTCTCGTTTTCAATCGGGAGGGAGTCTCAGGCTCTGAGCTCCAGTTCCGGGCAAGTCTCTAGGGACCCAGACTCATACGGGAGAAGCGGGCTGTCTGGCATCGGTCGGAACTCCAGGGCAGCCTTCTCTCCGAGGGGCTTGCAGTGATTACCAGGACATTGAGAAGCAGAGCCTCTGAGGGCAGGGCTGAGAGCAGCCATAACTGCTAGCCCCGCCCTGTTGATCCCGTGGGACCCGCTCCGCCAAAGCCCTGCAGGGAGGCTTTTGCTGGATAGCCTCAGACAAAGGCTAGATTAGCACCTCCCTAGAGATCCAGGAGCCAGGAAACCCAGTGGTCAGAGTGGGACATCCAGTTTGCAGCTCCGTGGAACCATAAAGGACACACTCAGGGGGAGACTCAGTGAGCACCAAAGCCCCATTGAAGCAAGTCTTGCCCTGGAGGGGAGTCTCCAGCACAGAAGTTCTCCCACTGCAGACACAGCTGATTCTCACAGCCAATTGGCCC
>NW_006294339.1:1044870-1093163 GCF_000327345.1 Myotis davidii | reverse complement strand
AATAAATAATCTGATGAACAGAATGAACTGGTGATTATAATAGAATCAGGGGCATAGAAAGGGAGTGGGCTGGCTATTCTTGGGGGGGCAAGGGGTGAGGGGGATGTGGGAAGAGGCTGGACAAAAATTGTGCACCTATGGATGAGAACAGTGGACAGGGAGTGAGGGTGGAGGTTGGGGTGGGAACTGGGTGGAAGGGAGTTATGGGGGGGAAAAAGAGGAACAAATGTAATAATCTGAACAATAAAGATTTAATTAATTAAAAAAAAGAGTATCTATGAATACAACAATGGAATATGTAGCAAAACTGAATTCCAAAGCAACCATGACCAACATGTAAGAGACCTGCCTGTGTGACATCTAATCTAAATGAACACCTCTTAGGAGTAGTCAGTGGAGTTTGGTGAAAGAGCACTGGTGCAGGACTCTGGCAAGCCCAAGTTGGAATTCATGCTCTAGCATTTAACAGCATTGCTGCTTTGAGCAAGCTACTTACCCTTTCTAAGTCTCAGTTTCTTTGTATTTTATACTAGAGGCCAGGTGCACGAAATTCATGCACTGAGGGAGAGGGTCCCTAAGCCCAGATTGCAAGGGGGCACAGGCCAGGCCAAGGGACCCCACTGGTGCACGATCGGGCCGGCAAGGGACACGGGAGGTTGGCCAGCCTGGGAGGGATCATGGGAGGGACCCAGGGTGTGTCCAGCCTGTCTTTCTCAGTCCCGATTGGCCGGACCCCAGCAGCAAGCTAACCTACCAGTCAGAGCATCTACCCCCTAGTCAGTGCACGTCATAGCAAAACAGTAGAGCAGCATTAGCATATCATGCTTTGATTGGTTGAACAGCTGACAGGACGATCGGACATTTACCATAATAGGCTTTTATTATATAGGATGATATGAAAACTATACTTTTCAGGATAGTTGTAATATGAAGAAGAATGTGTTTATATAAAGTGCCTCACTTAAATCTGATACATAAATGCTCAATAAATGGTAGCTGTTATTACTGTCAAAAGCAATTTGTGTGAAGGAATTACAAGACAAAGGCAGAGTGATCTATATATCAGGACCTTAACATATCAGGACCTTTGGTCTTAAGTGATCAATTCAAGTCTAAACAATGAAAAGAAATACAGGAACAAAAAAGTAACCTAACTGTTCAACTTTCTGAAGAGGCTAAGCACATCTGATCCTAAAATAAAACCTTTTAAATATGAACACTCTCAACTCACAGTGGCAGAAAAAGAGAAATGAGATAATCTTTGAAAAGAGCTTTATTCCTGCAAATCAAGACCAAAGAACATTAAGAGAGCAGGATCTGGGAAGTTGACATTGTTGCTAACCCACATTCACACAGGGCTTCAATTTCCAGGGTATCAATCTGGCATCTTTCACAAACACTGAATTAGAGCCAGGTGGTTGTTTCCCCTAGTATACACTCCACAAAAAGCTCAGTAGTTTAACAAATATTGGAAACATGATGATAATAGGTATATCAAATATATATATGCACTCAAATCTCTAGAACAGGAACTGATTTGAGATTGGCACTAAAATAAGGAACATGTATAATTCTAATGTTTGGAGTAATAAGATTCAAGACCATATAAATCAATGTGTATATACATGGATGGTACAGGGTCAGAAACTATTCAGATATACAACATCCCTAAACTAACATATAAATTGCTTGTTCATGACTGAACTATTAATTAACACTTTATCAATCTAAATTCAATCTCTAATTTCTAGATAGCAGATACCAACTGGATTATCTTTGCCAATAGAATTCTAGAGTTGCCTGCCTCTCACTCCATACACACACATAAATTTTTATTGCAAGATAAAATGCCATGTTCAGGGAAACCTATCAATCTAACCAATTTAATAAACTGATGTGAGCTCCTGATCTAAAATGAGTGACTCACAGACCCTTCTACACTATTACTGAGAGATACATACAGCTGCAATGCCTGGTTTTGGATTCTATGAGATATCCTAGTATCCTCAAAAAACTTGCCTTTTTTCTTAAGTAAGCTCTAGTTGGTTCCTAACTTGCAACAAAAGTCTTAACAAATATATCCCAATAGCATGATCTAAATTGAGACAAACAATATCAAAATCACAGTTTTAACCTTAATTGCATACCTAAAAGTTCAAAGATTAGACACTAACACTGATATTCTATGATCTACAAGTAGATAATACATGAGAGATAAATTCACTGGGGGTAGGGTTTTATCATTTGGATCATTCTAGGAAGATTGACAGGGAGATATAATTTGTATACCACAAATTGTGTGCACCAACAGTAGTAATAAGAGTATATATAAAGCAGAGTTATGACTTACCACTAATCACTACACCTGATATATTTCATATACCAGTAACAACTATTGGAAAAATAGCCAAATTGGTAGGTTCATAAACTGCATACCTTAATATTTGCGGTAAAATTAGATACTATGTTTGTTCCTGTCCTGACTTTTTCTGAACAGGGGGAAACCTTTTTTCTGCCAAGGACCATTTGGATATTTTTAATATCATTCATGGACCATACAAAAATCATCAACTTAAAAAATTAGCCTGCTAGATTTGGTCAAACATTTAATTAACTCACCCCTAATGCCTTGGCAGAGCCACACCAAATGATTTCTGAGGTCACAGACCAGCAATTCTCAACCTGGGGGTCAAATGACCCTTTCACAGGGGTCGCCTAAGACCATCGGAAAACACATATATAATTACATATTGTTTTTGTGATTAATCACTATGCTTTATGTTCAATTTGTAACAAGGAAATTGGGGGTCACCACAACATGAGGAACTGTATTAAAGGGTCGCGGCATTAGGAAGGTTGTGAACCACTGCCATAGACTGCGCGCTCCCCACCCGATTTAGAGCATTGTATTTTACTTTTAACAATGTCAAATTTAAGAAGAGCATAGCTTGTATGTCTCAGCCAAAGCTTGAGTTGAATGAAACAAGTCCATGCTCAAATTACTTGTATTATGAACATTATAGTATTATTTAATACAAGCCAAAGAAAATCTCTAACTGTAGATGCTCTCCCAGTTCTATTTTGGGCCCCCATTTCTTCTAAAGTCTTCAACTACTCTCTATGTGAATAGCTCACTGCTTCTTCTGTTCCTTACATCATCACTCAAATTCCAGGACCGTGGCTTCACGTACCTAACTTTCAATACTTCTCCATTTGGATATTTCACTACACCTCACATTTCAGTGAACCTTTCACATTTAAGAGGAATATATTCTCAAAAGTTGTCAACTTCCATTGTCTCCCTCCTTCCACCTCACCCATGCTCCCATTATTTTCTGCCTTCATTCCCCATCTTAGCAATATTCAATTATAGATCACATCCTCTTCCTTTATGAAACTCTGCTTCTGTGGCTATGTGACACTAAAAATTCTGACTTTCTCCTACTTCTTTAACATCTCCCTCTCACCTTCGTTCCTGACTCCTCCTCTTCTACCCAATCTTAAATGTTAAAATAACTCAAAATTTTGTACTCAGTCCTTTTCTTTTCTCAATTTATATTCTTCTCCAAAGAAATTCTACCTACGACCATTGCCTCAAACACCATCTGTTAACAAGTCTAATTTCCTTTTCTTCACCTCAGACCTCTTTTCTGGGCTCTAAATCTATATATACTGTGCCTATTCAAGTTTACATGTCTCGCAGACATCTCAAACTCCCTAAGTATATCTGGTCTCATACTAATCAACACTGTTTCTTCTGTTCCTTATATCATCATCTACCCAGTTGTTCATAATATACACATTCCCTAGACCTCCTTCTCCAAGATGCTCACTATCAAGCATCTCCTAAAATAGATGAAAATCCATTTACTCTGTCTACAATCACTACCTTGGTCCAAGCCTACATTATTCCACATCTGGATACTGAAATGATTTTTTTCTTGTATTGAAATGATCTTTATTATTTATGTTTTAATCTTCATTGTTGAGAATATTACAGATGTTCCCCATTTCCCCCCCTCCACTGACACCCTCCACCTGGATCCCACCCCAACCTAGGCCTTCACCACCCTATTGTGTGTGTCCATGGGTAATGCATGTATGCATATATGTTCTTTGGTTAATCTCTTCCCAGCCCTCCTCCCTTTTCCCTCTGAGATTCATCCGTCTGTTCCATGTTTCCATGTCTCTGGTTCTATTTTATGCATTGGTTTATTTTGTCATTATATTCTTGTTCTTCTATTTTTAGATTCAATTGTTGATATGTACTTATTGCCATATTACTATTCATATTTTTTATCTTTCTTCTTCTTAAAGAAGACCCTTTAACATTTCATGTAATACTGGTTGGTGGAGATGAACTCCTTTAGCTTTTTCTTGTCTGGGAAGCTCCTTATCTGACCTTCAATTCTAAATAATAACTTTGCTGGGTAGAGTAATCTTGCCTTGCTTTTCATCACTTTGAATATTTCTTGCCACTTTCTTCTGGCCTGCAAAGTTTCTGTTGAGAAATCAGCTGATAGTTATATGGGCACTCCCTTGTTGGTAACTAACTGCTTTTCTCTTGCTGCTTTTAAGATTCTCTCTTTGTCTTTAACCTTTGGCATTTTAATACGACGTGTCTTGATGTGGGCCTCTTTGAGTTCATCTTGTTTGGGACTCTCTATACTTCCTAGACTGTATGTCTATTCCTTTCACCAGGTAAGGAAATTTCTGTCATTATTTTTTTTAAATAGATTTTCAATTTATTGCTCCCTCTTTTTTCCTCTGGCACCCCCATGATGGGAATGTTGGTATGCTTAAAGTTGTCCCAGAAGCTTCTTACACTATCTTCATATTTTTTAATTCTTTTTTCTTTTTGCTGTTCTGATTGGGTGGTTTTTGCTTCCTCATATTCCAAATAACTGATTTGATTCTTGGCATCCTCTACTCTGTTCATTCCCTGTAAATTATTCTTCATTTCAGTTATTGTATCCTTCATTTCTGACTGGTCCTTTTTTATGTCATTAATGTTTTCACTAAGTTCCTTGAGCATCCTTATAACCATTGTTTTAAACTCTGGATCTGGTAGTTCGCTTGCTTCCATTTCATTTCGTTCTTTTTCTGGAAATTTCTACTGTTCTTTCATTTGCGACATGTTTCTTTGTCTCCACATTCTGGCTGCTCCCTTGTGTTTGTTTCCATGTATTAGGTAGAGCTGCTATGTCTCCTCAAATTAGTACAGTGGCCTCATGTAGTAGATATCCTATAGCAGTGATGGCGAACCTATGACATGCATGTCAGAGGTGACACGTGAACTCATTTTTTTGGTTGATTTTTCTTTGTTAAATGGCATTTAAATATATAAAATAAATATCAAAAATATTAATCTTTGTTTTACTATGGTTGCAAATACCAAAAAATTTCTCTATGTGACACGGCACCAGAGTTAAGTTAGGGTTTTTCAAAATGCTGACACGCAGAGCTCAAAAGGTCCGCCATCACTGTCCTATAGGTCCTGTGGCTCAGCCTCCCCAGTCATCAAAGCTGGGCACTGTAGGTGTCCCCTGTGTGGGCTGTGTGCACTCTCCTATTGTAGTTGAGCCTTGCTTGCTGTTGGTGTCACTAGGAGGAATTGACTCCCATGCCAAGTGGCTGTGAGGACCAGCTGTGACTATAGTGCAGCGGTTCTCAACCTGTGGGTCGCGACCCCTTTGGCGGTCGAATGACCCTTTCACAGGGGTCACCTAAGACCATCCTGCATATCAGATATTTACATTATGATTCATAACAGTAGCAACATTACAGTTATGAAGTAGCAACGAAAATCATTTTATGGTTGGGTCACAACATGAGGAACTGTATTTAAAGGGCCAGAAGGTTGAGAACCACTGCTATAGTGGAAGAGCTGCTGTGCAGGAGACACCTCAATGGAGCAGGACTTACTTCAGCTAGAGCTCAGAGGGAGTAAATCCATGCACTGACCCTTTAAGCAGAACTGCCTGGGACTCCAGTAGCCTCTGTATCACTCAGCCACAATCCCCACTGGTTTTTACAGCTTGAAGATATAGGGACTTCTCTTGCCGGCACTGGAACCCTGGGCTGAGGGGTCTGTTATGGGGCTGAGACCCCTTGCTCCTCATGGGGGCACAGGAGGGGAGCACCTCAGCTGAGATATTCCTCCTGACTAAAAAAATGCCACACGTGGGTGTCACACCAGCCCAGACCGCACCTCTGGCCCTCCTACCAGTTTCACTGTGGCTTCTTTAATTCTCTAGTTGTAGGACTTCCGTACAGCCAGATTTCAGGCAGTTCTGAATAATGGTTGTTCTGTGGTTTAGTTGTAATTTTGATGTGGTTGTGGGAGGATGCGAGTATTGCATTTACTTATGCCACCACCTTGGATCCCACCCCAAATAATCTTTTCAATGATCTTCTCATATCTACTCTGCCACCTCCTCCCCCAACCCACTCAGCAGTTATAGTAATCTTTAAAAAGATCTAATAAAGTGATTCTTCTACTTGAAACTCTTCAATTGTTTTCTGTTGCACTTAAAATATCAAGACTCCATACTATGACTTTATGAAGTCCTGCATAATTTAACCCTGACTTCCCAGCTTACATTTTTACCATTTTCCTTCCTGTTTATTTCTCTCCATCTACACTGACATTTTCCTAGTCGTCAAGGGTACCAAGTTCTTTCCCACCTATGGTCTTTTATCCATGCTGTTCCCGCTCCTTGGATTGCTGTTTCCCACTCTTCTCTCTCTTCCTGACTAATATAAACTCACTCAACCTCAGGTCTCAGATTAAATCTCAATCCCTCAAGGAAGTCCTCCTTTGACTCCCTCAGACTAGGTTTCCTGCACAGCCCTTATAACTCTACTAGTAGCCCTGTGCACAAATCCATGCGTGAGTAGCTCGCTGCCACTTGCCTCAGCTGGCCACAATGCCCACCGCCACTGGTAGCTCACTGCCCCGCCCTCCTGTAGCTCTCCGCCACATGTAGATCAGTCATGATGTTCTGGCGTCCCAGCTAATTTGCATATTCCTCTATTATTATTTTTGTAACACTGTAAAATATAAGCTGTATAAGATTAGGTTCCATGACTATCTCATTCACCAAAGCATTGACAGCATTAAGCACCACACCTGACAGGCAGGTGTATTTATGTTTTGTGAATTTACAAATCAATATATAAAACTATAACATTTCGTTTTTCCCATTAAATGCTTTATAATTATTAGTCAATACTACCAGGCTTTATTGATGTTTATGATGACCTTCAATTCATCAATCTTAATAATTTGTTGATCTTTACCCTCTTAATTTCTCTATCACTTCCATCAAGATTCCTTAAAAGAACCACTGCAAATTTTGCACCTTAACATCTAGCACACTCAAATTAAGGTAACAGAGCACTTACTTATTGGCTGCCAAGTTAGAGCTCAATGACAAAGTGTATGAGAGAACCCAGAACGAGGGTATATGTAAGAATATACTGAAAGAAATTATTTCATACAGCCTTCAATGTCATTGTATTTAACAAAAACTTCTATAAAATAGTTACTAAATCAACTCCCTGTATGACTTTTTGGGGGAAAGGAGAAATAATAGTATTATTATTATTTATCATCTACTTACTATGTACTATAGACTGTTCCAAGTGTTTTATTGGTATTAAACTTTTAATCCTCTTAGCAACCCTAAATAGTAGGTATAGAATTAAGCTCTCCAGAATGTACAGCTACTACAAGGGAGTAAATTTTGTCTTAATTCTCCTTGTTGCATTGCTGGCATCTAGAATAGTGTTGGGCATACAGTAAGCACTTCAATATTTATACTAATAATAGAGGAATATGCAATTTGTCCAGGACGCCATCACAGTTAACAGTAACAGCCAGCAGGCTGCCTGGGACGACAAGGCCGGCAGGGGGGTTAGTGAGGGACGACCAAACGACTGAACAGCAGGCTGCATGGGGTGACCAGGCCGGCAGGGGTGGCAGTTGGGGGCAACTAGGCCGGCGGAGGGGGTAGGGGGGGCAGTTAAGGGCAACTATCCCGGATTGGAGAGGGTGCAGGCTGGGCTGAGGGGACTCCCCCACCCTTTGCACAAATTTTGTGCACCAGGCCTCTAGTTTGTCAAATAAATAATGAGGAAATAATGAGGCAAAAAGAAGTTAACCTTCACAAAGTTGCACACAGTAGCAGAGCCAGAATCTGAACCCAGGAAATCTGGTTTTATATCCCAGACTCTTAATCACTGAGTATGCATATATTTGGAAACAGCGTTCCCCCTTCACTGTTTTACTAATAAAAGAAAAAGAAATTCTAGTTCAATAACATATAAATATTAGACTATAGTATGCCTGAAATTATTAATGTTCCCACTACATGTAATAGTACACAGAGCAAGGAAAGAGATATAGATCAAACAGGGTACTATAATGGATTTTTTAAATTAGAGTTTATGTACAATATTATAAATAGTACAATATTAGTTTCAGGTGTACAATATGGTAATGCAACATTTAAATACCTTATGAAATGATCACCACATTTGTTAAGTCTATAAACATCTATCACCATACAAAGTACAATAGATTTTTTTAAATATATACAGTCTTCTGTTTTAATATATTCATCCATGTTATTTAACATAGTGTTATAATCAACCAACACTACACAGAAGAATGTGAAATGAGGCGTGCATGTACATCTAGGTTTGCCAGTCTTTTTAAACAACTTAACAGCATCCTATTACATGAATGTACAATTTAACTCTCATCCCTACCAATGAACACTGTTTCCATACCTATCCTATATAATAAAAGGGTAATACGCAAATTGACCCTAACAGCAGAACCACTGGGAGTAACTGGTCACTATGACACACACTGACCACCAGGGGGAAGATGCTCAATGCAGGAGCTGGCCCCTGGTGGTTAATGCACTCCCACAGGGGGAGCTCTGCTCAGCCACAAGCCAGGCTGATGGCTGCCAGCACAGTGGTGGTGGCAGGAGCCTCTCCCACCTCCTCAGCAGCACTAAGGATGTCCGACTGCAGCTTAGGCCTGCTTCTCGCTGGCAAGTGGAAATCCCCCGAGGGCTGCTGGGCTGCCAGAGGGATGTCTGACTGCCAGCTTAGGCCTGATCTCCCAGGGAGCAGGCCTAAGCCAGCATGTGGACATCCCCCGAGGGGTCCCAGACTGCAAGAGGGCACAGGCCGGGCTAAGGGACCCACCGAGTGCACAAATTTTTGTGCACCGGGCCTCTAGTAAACAATATAATATCTTTGTTCATGTATCTTTACATTTTAATATACAATAAATCCCTAAAAGTGGAATTTGAGACAAGGATAGTAAGTATACTTAATTTTAATAAATATTGCCAAAATTTCCACCACACATGCTGTGCTTGCTTGTATTTCCTCCAAGAGTATAAAAAAGTTTTTCTACAAGCTCATAGTTACTGAATATTATCAATCTTCACCACTTTCACATATAGGAAATCGGACCTGAATTTCTAATTTGTACTTTTAATTTACAACTTCCATGTTTATTGGCCTTTTTGCAAATTGTCTACAAATATAATCTCATATTTAGAATCTTTGTCCCAGTTTAATATTTGTTCTTTTTCTACATAGAAATCTTCCATTTTTATGTAGTCAAATTCATCATTCCTCTCCTCTGTAACTTCTACATTTCACATCACGCTTATAAAAAGAGCTTTCCTCATTCCATTATTATAAAAATATTCATCCATATTTTCTCTGCTATTTTCATGATTATTTTTATTTGTTTAACTCTTCCATCATCTAGAATCTATTTTGGTAGGAAAAGTTCTAGAACTTGCTTTTCTCATTCAATAATATATCCTAGATATCTTTCTGGATTAACTATTTCATTTATTTTAACTGTGCATCCAGAATTCTAAAATATAGCCATATCATAGTTGTCTTAGTTAGTTATATGTATTAGTTATATATAACTACATGTACTAGTATGTTTATTAGTAATTTAGAGCACTACTGAGAATGAGCATTTACATTTTCCCTTATTTTTCCACAAATATCAAGAATGCTGCCTGCCATGGATATCCTCATGCATGCTTCCTTATACACATTTTTTTTTAAAAAAATACACATTAAGAAATGGAATTAATGTGTGTTCTTTTTGATACTAATAAATTATCCTCCAAAATAATGTGCCTAATATATTTGCAGCTTAAAAAAATTCATTGAGCCCTAGCTGGCTTGGCTCAGTGGACAGAGCATCGGCCTGAGGACTGAAGGGTCACAGGTTTGATTCCAGTGAAGGGCACATACCCAGGTTGCTAGATCCTCAGTAGCGGGCATGCAGGAAGCAGCTTATCAATGATTCTCTCTCATCATTGATGCTTCTCTCTCTCTCTTCCTCTCTCTTCCTGTCTGAAATCAATAAATAATATGTTTTTAAAAAATTCACTCAACAAACATTTAAAGTGCTTTTTTTCTGGTAAGCTTTGTTGGGGCTGAACATACAACATAATGGTAATCAACCCAGACAAGGGCAATGCTTTAGTGATTAGGAGTGCAGGCTCTAGCCCTGGCAAGCGTGGCTCAATTGGTTGAGTGTTGTCCTGTGCGCCAAAAGTTTGCTGGTTCGATTCCTGGTCAGGGCACACATGCCCAGGTTGCAGGATCGATTCCCAATAGAGGGCATGCAGGAGGCAGCCAATAGATGTTTAGGTCTCACAAAGATGGTTTTTATTTCTCCTTCCCTCTCCATTCCTCTCTCTAAAATCAATAGAAACATTAAAAAAAGAAACGAGAGAGAGAGAGGGGGAGAGGGAGGGTGAGAGAGAGAGAGGGAGAAAGAGAGGAAGAGAGAGAGAGAGAGAGAGAGAGAGAGAGAGAGAGAGAGAGAGAGAGAGAAAAGCTCTAAAGACAGATTTACCTAAATTCAAATTAGAGAATTAGAGGTTAACAAGTACTAGATGTCAGACCTTGGGCAAGTTACTATAGCCCTGTCTCTCAAGTTCCTTATCAAGAAAACAATAATGATAGTACTTACTTCACAGGATTGTTGTGCCTGTCATAAAGAAAGTTCTTGCAGTGGTTCTCAACCTTCTGGCCCTTTAAATACAGTTCCTCATGTTGTGACCCAACCATAAAATGATTTTTGTTGCTATTTCATAACTATAATGTTGCTACTGTTATGAATTGTAATGTAAATATCTGACATGCAGGATGGTCTTAGGCGACCCCTGTGAAAGGGTCGTTTGACCCCCAAAGGGGTCGCGACCCACAGGTTGAGAACCGCTGCTTTAAATTCCTCTAATTATTATTATTTTAAACTTGCTATTATCAACTTTTATTTTTTCCAGTAAGAGAGTCAAAATAATGTTTCATTATTAAATCGTCATTTCTCTGATTACTAATAAGATTGATATATATTTGTACCCTTTGAATTTCCTATCTTGTGATCTCTTCTTCAAATCATTTACCATTTATTTTTCTGTTGGAATGTCTGTATTTTTCTTAATGATTTGTTGGAGTGCTTACATATCCTGGGCACTAATCCTTTGACAGTTAAATATGATATATTTTCTAACTGACACCTAAGCTCTAACCCATAAGCTATCTGGTTCTATTTGTGGCCAAGTCACAAGAACAGCAGTATTGACTGCTCTTTTGGTAAGAAAATTTCAGATCCTGCTCTCTATTTTAAAAGGTTTCTAACTGCTGAGGTAAAGAAATACTCTCCAAGCAATGGGACGTATAAGCTAAAGGCTTAGAGTCAATTTCTATGTTATCTCCACTCTCGTCTCCTAAACACCTGGTAAGGGTCTGACACATAGACTCTGAATGAACAAGTATTGTTTGAATGAATGCAAAATCTCCTTACTAGGTAACAAGTTCCTGTGGGCAAGTATGGTATCATGCTTATGTTATCATTCCCATAAGGCCTAACAGAGCTTTTACACAGAGGAAGCACTCAAATCTTTTCGCGGAATAGATCACTATCTCTGTACCTGCATGAAAGTAGCTGAGGTAGTCAATGTAAAACAAGCAATCCCTTCCTCATATAAAGATTACACTCTGATTTGTAGCTGCAGATAGCTCAGTACAAAGCCCTGTGTTGCTTGGGTCTCTTCCTCTCAAATTCACTGTCTGTTTCAAGTCTTTGTTCAGGAAGGGAGGAAGGGGAAGCCCCTGGAAGCCCATCTAAGTGCTGTTCAGACCATGTCTATGCAATATTTCTCATGTTGTAGTCTCTTCTCACTGCATTATTTAAGAAAAAATTCATTTTTGCACAGCTGTTTGAGCCTCTTGATTTTTTTTTTTTTCTCTCTCCACATACTTTGCCTGGTGGAGATCTGCTCTACTGAGTGCTGCTGGACTGGTTACTTTCTAGGATATCACTCTTGGCAATCTAGGCTTACAGTTTCATGTGAAACAATGAGACAATGCAGTGTAATGGAAGAAGTACAGGATTCTTGGAGCCAGATGACCTGGGACTGCGTGCTAGCTCTGCCACTTACTAACCACATGACCTTAGTACCCCTAAGTCTAAGTTTCCTTCAGTTTTCCAATGGGAATAATATCAATAATATCTAACCCATCAGAGTCACAAAACTGCAGTAAGAATCATAAAATAGGTAATAATGCAAAAATATTTTATAAAGTACTCTACAAATATGTGTCACAGCTACATGAAATGTGGCTCAGACTAAGTAAAAGGACTCCACCAAACAATTCACTTTATGAGGGCAAAGGATCATGTCTGACAGGGTTATGGCTGCTTCTCCAAAGCCTGGCATATTTGTTGAATAAAAGACTAAAAGAATGATAGAAAATGAAAAAAGCATTCACCAGGTGACCTTAGTCAAATTAATGAATCTCTGAGTTTCAATTTGCTCATTTGTAAAGTGAGAGCAACACCACCCACATCAAATGATTGCTATGAAGATTAAAAAGAAAAATATCCACAGAATATAACATAATGGATATTTCTCTATTTGCTTCTTCCTCCTAAACCAGATATGATTTAGAACTTGTTTGTACAAAAGGTAGATGCTGTTAATAGTTTTTATAATAATTGGTACTGACTCAAATTCTACCAGGAACAGTCAAGGAACATTATTTTTATATATACATATATGTATATTTTATTGATTTTTTTACAGAGAGGAAGGGAGAGAGATAGAGAGTTAGAAACATCGATGAGAGAGAGACATCGATTGGCTGCCTCCTGCACACCCCCTACTGGGGATGTGCCCACAACCCAGGTACATGCCCTTGACCGGAATCGAACCTGGGACCTTTCAGTCCGCAGGCCGACGCTCTATCCACTGAGCCAAACCGGTTTCGGCCAAGGAACATTATTATACTACCACCTGAACTTTACTCTCAATAAAAAGTAATACATTGGCAAGGTAATTATTTAAATACTTTATCTCAAGCATGTTTAAACTGCTACAGTTCACTGTACCTTACTTACATGCTCATAAACCTGTATACTGAACCACTGCCCAGTGAAGAGTCTTCTCAGAGACAAGTGCTTCTTTATGTAATCTATACATAATACATAACTACTAGTCAAAATCATGTAAGCATAAAAGCTATATCAAAACAAATGATACTGCTCTAGTTGGTTTGGCTCAGTGGATAGAGCGTTGGCCTGCAGACCAAAGGGAGCCGGGTTCGATTCTGGTCAAGGGCACATAGCTTGGTTGCAGGCTCCTTTCAGGCCTGGTCTGGGCTCGTGCAGGAGGCAACCAATAGATGTGTTTCTCTCACATTGATGTTTCTCTGTCTTTCCCTTTCTCTTCTATTCTCCCCAAAAATCAATGGAAAAATATCCTCAAGTGGGGAGTAACAAAAAAAAGTTAAAAAAAAAACAAGACAAATGATATTTATTGTTCACAGCATATGAGATCAATGCTTTATTTCGTTATCGAATTTTAACATGCATAGTCCAATCCATATTATGCATTAAAGTTAGAGTACCCAACAATAAAGCCCCAAAATACGTGACGTATAAACTGACAGAATTGAAGTGAGAAATAGACAATTCAACAATAATAGTTCTAGGCTTCAATACCCCACTTTCAATAATGGATATAACTAGGGAGAAAATTAGCAAGGAAATAGAAACCGTGAACTTTATAAACTATCTAGATTTAATAGACATCTACAGAACACCCTATCTAACAACAGCAGCAGGATATACATTCTTCACAAGTGCGTATGGGTCATAAATTAAGTCATAAAGCAAGCCTCAATAAATTTAAAAGGATTGAAATCACACAAAGTGTTTTCTGACCAAAATGAAATGAAATTAGAAATCAATTAACAGAAGGAAATTTGAGAAATTTTTAAAAATTGGTGGAAATTAAACAGTTCTCTCTGAAATCAATAAAATCATTTTTTTAAAAATGAAAGTGGGGCCATTACTACTGACCTTAGAGAAATTACACGATTTTTCAAGGATTATAAAAGAATACTATGAATAAGTATATACTAACAAACTAGACAACCTAGATGAAATTAATAAAATCTTAGAAACAAACTACGAAAATTGACATTAAAAAATAGAGACTCTGAATAGATCTATAAATAAGAGGTTGCATTATTAAAAACTTCCAGAAATTAAATTTTAAAACTTCCATGCCAAACCCAGGTGGTGTCAATGGTGACTTCTACCAAATATTTAAAAAGCAGCCGAAACCGGTTTGGCTCAGTGGATAGAGCATCGGCCTACAGACTGAAGGGTCCCAGGTTTGATTCCGGTCAACGGCATGTACCTGGGTTACGGGCACATCCCCAGTAGGGAGTGTGCAGGAGGCAGCTGATAGATGTTTCTCTCTCATCGGTGTTTCTGGCTCTCTGTCTCTCTCCCTTCCTCTCTGTGAAAAGTCAATAAAATATATTTAAAAAATAAAAATAAAAATAAAAAGCAGATTAATACCCATCTTTCACAAACTCACCGCCCACCCCCCCGCCCCAGAAAAGGAAAAAAACAGTAGAGAACACTTTCTAATTCATTCTCTGAGGCTAAAATTACCATGATACCAAATCAGGCAAAGACATCCTAAGAAAACTACAGATCAATATATACTAGTACCTTAGGAATAAATATGCATATAAAAATCCTCAACAAAATACTATCAAGCCACATCCAACAATGTATAAAAACCCTGCCCTTCATGGAGCGTACACTTTTTAAAAATATATATATGCTTTTCTTGATTTCAGAGAGAGAAAGGGAGAGGGAGGGAGAGATAGAAACATCAATGATGAAAGAGAATCATGGATCGGCTGCCTTCTGCACAGGCCCTACTGGAGATTGAGCCTACAACCTGGGCATGTGCCCTGACCAGGAATCAAACCATGATCTCCTGGTTCATGGGTTGATGCTTAACCACTGACCGGGCATGGAGTTTACATTTTAATGGGTGGAAATGAATAACAAACAACATAAACATGTAAAATATATGGTACTTTAGATGATACATGCATAGGAGGAAAAGGGGAAAAAAAAGATTGGGGATTACAATTTTAGATAGGGCAGCCAGAGAAGCTCTCACTAAGAAGGTGACATTTATGTCAAGCTGAATGTCAAGAAGCAACTTTACGAATATCTAGGGGAGAGAGTTTCAAGAAGTGGGAACAGCAAGGCCAAAGAGCAGATTAAAGGAGGGGAAGAGTAGTACACAAACATGAGAGGCTTATGGAGGGAGCAGATTAAGGCTGGCCAACTGCCAATTATATCCAACAAAAATCAAAACAATAAAATTTCAATATACTAAAAGAATCTTGATGATCAATCTAGAATTTGTTATTAAGGAATCTAATCTGTAACAAAACCTTTGTTTATATTTTCAATTTTCACACATAAGAGATTTTAATAGTTTCCTTAAACAAGGACTATATTAAGTTAAAAGTACCAACCACTTCCCTCCTAAGACAACTCCAAATTTTCCACAGAAACCACTGTATTTAGATATGACAAAATACATACTATAAGACTACAATGCAACTAATATTTCTAAGGGCTTTCATTTCAAGAATCTGCTGAAAATATTCCACCAATCCTAAATTTGCCTTTTCCCAGAGGAGCTAGAAAAACAAAGATTTTTATTGCATGACTCTCAGAGGATTTAAATGTCAAAAGATCAACAGCTATACTTTGAGCAATTTGTTCAGAGTAAGAAAATATGGAAAGCAAATCTTAAAACTAGTTTGTTTTTTAAGACATCAAGGTAGCCCTAACCGGTTTGGCTCAGTGGATAGAGCATCGGCCTGCGGACTGAAGGGTCCCGGGTTCGATTCCGGTCAAGGGCATGTACCTTGGTTGCGGGCACATCCCTGGGAGGGGGTGTGCAGGAGGCAACTGATCGATGTTTCTCTCTCATTGATGTTTCTAACTCTTAATCCCTCTCCCTTCCTCTCTGTAAAAAATCAATAAAATATATTTTTTTTAAAAAAGACATCAGGGTAGAGTTAATAGGTATGAGCAAGCAGCAAAGTATTCAGACTAAAAACAAGGACCGGTGCAGATTAAGCACTATATTATTAAAACTTTTTAAAATGATTAAGTCAGTTAAACTCTCAATGGAGTTTATCTAACCAGAGTGTTGAATTTTAAAAACTTTACAAGCTAGGTAATATTATAAGATAAAGTTCAGGCTGCTTGAAAGCGTCCAAGCACAAAATGAGATGAGTTAGTAGACAAATGGTTCTCAAACTGTGGTCCATAGACTCCTAGAGATCTATAATCCAAGACACTTTCAGAAAGTATATAAGGTCAAAAGTATTTTCATACCTATATCAAATCATTATATAGTACATCTGAAATTAATATAATGTATGTCAATTATACACAACTAGAGGCCCAGCGCATGCAATCGTGCGCGTAGGGTCCCTACTAGCCTGTGATCAGGCCCATCTTCCGCCCGCTCACCAGTCCCCGGTCCCACTCCACTGCCCCGGCCAGCCTCGGATCCCGCCCCGCCTCCACAGCCAGCCACCAGGTTCACCTCACGAGCACTGGTCCCAAGCCGCCACCACCGCCAGCCAGCCAGCCAGCCAGCCGGCCGGCCCTCATCTCAGCCCATTACCCTCACGGGCTGACACAAACCAGCAGGTTACCCTCACTAGCCTCCCACTTCATAGCGACTGGTCAAGCAGTCATTCAAGTCATTATACTTATGGTCACTGGCCTTTTATAATACAGGATTTTTAAAAAACACTATTTTCATAAGCCAGTCCGAGAAAGATAAGTACCATATGATTTCACTAATATGTGGAATCTAATGAACAAAATTAACAAACAAAACAGAAACGGACTAAAAAAATCAAAACCTCAAAGACAGACAACAGTATAGTGATTACCAGAGGGAAAGCGGTGTGGAGGGAGGTAAAATAGGAGGATAAATAATGATGGAAGGAGACTTGACTTGGGGTGGTGAACACACAACACAATATACAGATGATGTATTATCAAATTGTACACCTGAAACCTATATAATTTTATTAACCAGTGTCACCCTAATAAATTCAATAAAAAATAAAAAACACTATTTTCATACTAACACCAAAACGTAACACCTTAGTATGCCTTTTTCACTGTGTTGACATTTGCATGGATGGACACATTTGCACATTGCAAAGCAATGCTGGGTAGAATTGCTTGCAAGGTACCTTAGCAACAACACCAAATTGTACTAGTCATATTCTTCACTGCATGAACTCTCAGTTTAAATTTTTTAAATGCCAGATTCATTTGATAGATGAAGCAACACATTTTATTAATTTTGTTAAATCTCAACTCTTGAGTAAATGTCTTTTTAATATTCTGCGACAAAATGGGAAGTACGAATAAGGCACTATGCTGCATAGCTAAGTGTGATGACTGTCTCAAAAAAGCACTTGCACATCCTCTGATATTTGAACTCAACTAGCCACTTTTTCCATGGAACACGATCTTTACTTCAAAGAAAAGAGGGAGCTCAAGCAGCAGAGGGGAATCAAAGGTGGAGGAGATAGGTAAAAAATAAAGATATACTTCCAGCCCTCCAATAATTGATAGCATAGCCTAGAAGACAATTAAGTTTAATGTTATTTATATGTCTGTCTCTTCAATGATTCTTCTTATAATCTCAATCATACTAGGAACTATGCTGGCTATTAACTATTGAACTAAACCTGAAATATTAAGCTTTTCTATTGTAAGAATCCACAGGGATCTAGATCAATGTAGTTCTTTAGCAACAGAACCCCAACAATAGTACATAGAAAAGTGCTCTGATTGAAAGTAGCCAGATCACTGCAGATCCACATACCCGATGAATTTGTCTTGTGTCTCCCCTGTACTTATTCTCAATAGAGATTCTGTAGACCCCACTGATCTAATTCAATCATATTTTTTCCCAGGTTTCAACTTATTTATTTTGTTTCCTTCCACACAATCACACACATCTCTACATGCAGGCACACACACAACACCCTCCTGTGCAGACTGTCCCGGGCTCCCATAATCCTTCCAGTGGAACTTTTATTTCTCTAATACAGAATCTAAGCAGATCAATGGGGCTCCTCTATCAAGTTTTTGTCCATTTTTTCCCCAATTATGTTCTCTTCTTTTCTTTGTCTAATTACACTGCTAGTTCCTCTAAAAGTGATAACAATGCCTGACCAGTGTGGCTCAGTGGTTGAGCATCGACCTATGAACCAGATCATAGTTCAATTCCTGGTCAGAGCACATTCCCCCCTTTCTGGCTCAATCCCCAGCAGGAGTCGGGGGAGGAGTGCAGGAGGCAGCCGATCAATGATTCACCCTCATCATTGATGTTTTTATCTCTCCCTCTCCTTTTCTCTCTCCGAAATCAATAAAAATATTTTTAATAAATAAATGAAAGTGGTGACAATGGACATTTGATTTCTGACTGTAATAGGAATTATTTAGTGTTTCCATTAAGTTTGATACGGTTTTTTAAGTGTATAGCTCAGTGTCACTAAATATATTCACATTGTACAACCAACATCTCCATCCATCTCCAGAATTTTTTCATCTTCCCAAATTGAGGTCTATATCCATTAAACACTAATTCCCCATTGACCTCTCCCCCCAGGCCCTGGTAACTACTATTCTACTTTCCATCTCTATGAACTTGCCAACCACATTATTTCAGGAATATGAAGTCCTGAAAGGCTGAGTAACTTTACCAAGGTCACGTGCCTAATTTCTGATAGATAAAAGTGAAAAGTTAAGCATTGCCTGGCTGGGTGGCTCAATTGGTTGGAGCATCATTCCCTGCACCAAAGGGATGCAGGTTCAATTCCTGGTAAAGGCAAATACCTAGGCAAATACCCTCACCCTCTCTCTTCCCCACCCTCTCTCCCTCTTCCTTCGTCTCTCTCTGTAATAAATTTTTTAAAAATGTAAGCACATAAAAAGAAAAGTGGTGGTCATACGTCGTCAAATTGATTCACTTCTTTTCCTTTTTTGACTAAGGAACTAGCCTTGGTCTGCTTAAGTTCTGCAAGTTCTTTATTTGACAAAGTCTCTTACTATCTTTTAATGGACAAATGCAGAAATTTGGGTCATATATCAATGTGATTAAGGAATTATTAACTGGCTAAATAGTGTTGACCATAAATACTTATCAATCTGAATGGCATAGTCTAGATCAGGGGTCCTCAAACTATGGCCCGCGGGCCACATGCGGCCTGCCTGCCGAAAACATTTATCCAGCCCGCCGGGTGTTTTTGCCGCTGCTGCCTGTCCTGCTTAGCAGCCGACTCATCCAGGACCCGCAGTGCGCATGTGTGGAATGTCTGAGGGACAGTGAACTGGCCCCGTTTAAAAAGTTTGAGGACCTCTGGTCTAGATTCTTAATGTTATTCTGTTCAACATTTTATTAATGATTTGGATGTGAACATTTGTGACACAATGATGAAATCTGTAGTATGAATGAAGAAAAGTGTGACAGTTGCATCTGCTAGATCAAAGAATCAATACTCAAAAGACAGAATCAAATTAGAATAATCAACTAAATCTAACATGATGCTGTATAGTGATATATAGTTCAACATTTGTGTTCAAAAAGATCCAAACTACTGAATGATCTGTTATAGGAAAAAAGCCATCACAAGAAACAAGCTAATGTAATCTCAGGCTGCACTATTAGAAATGTTGACATTGGAGAGGGGGTGGAGATTACACTCGGCAGGCTGAATAGATCAATAACACAGTTCATCTCAATCAGCATGCACTGAGCACCTACTATGTGCCAGACCACACTTGAAATACTGTTTTTAGCTCCAGTTCCAAGCACAAGATTCATTTCACATCTTAACATTTCTAACAGAAAATAACCAAGAAAGTAAGATGTCTAGAAGTTTTCACTTATAAAAGATAAAAGCAACTTAGAAAAACTTATTCTGTAGATAATTATAATAATACCTAACATTTACTTAGCACTTATGTGTGGCAGTCATCAGGACGTGTCCCTTGTATCTCCCATCAGGAAAGATCCAATTGCTAGGCATGCAGTTAGCTCCCAGCTCCCAGCTGCAGTCCCCCAGGAACCCTAGCTATCAAGCTGAGATCACCCTCTTCCTGGGCAGCCCAAGCCAATGACTGATCACAGCACCAGTACTAACAAAAGGCCATTTCTATCAAAAGCATAACTCGTCTAATGAAAAATTTTGCTCCAGAGTCTTCAGTCTGTCTGAGATGCTCCCTGCCCATTCTGTTTCCTCCCATCTTTCCTTTCATAGGAGTCCTCCGCCTCTCCCATATACTTCTTGCATTTCTGTCTTGAAATCTGCTTCCAAGAACTCAAATTGGCACAGCTGGTGTCAGAAGTGAACTGAGAAAACAGAAGGTAAGATGGAGTTTGGAAACTAGATCACTTACTTCCAATTGGCAAGGAGAATCTCATCCTGGGTGGAATATACAGCATGGACAGTCCCTGACACAAGCTGGTGACCCAAATGCTAAAATTTCTTGGGAAAAGTGCTAAAACCTTCTTGGGAGAATGTTCCCAGAAAAGGAACACTCTGAATAGTGTAATGATTCCAGTACTTGCAAAGTGTGAGGGAACAATGCATACAAGAATAATGGAATAGGCTGGCTGTGGTGTTGCAGTGACTCCCTCCAGGAGGCAGCTAACAAACAAATGGAAACTAAGTGTGAAGGCCCCAGGGCTCTCCAGTGGCTCAGAGAGGTCTTTATCACTTACAGTGAGAGAATGTGAAAAGACGAAGAGCAAACCCAGGATAGTTAAAGAATACAATGCTTCAAAATTAAATGCTCAGTCAAGGCAGATCTGTTATGCTAAGGTCAGGGTCCTAGACTGGAAAACATGGAAGCCTATTAGATGAAATAGGAACATCTAAAATGGCTGCCCCCCAAGACACTGGGGGGGTAGGGGAGACTAGGGGACTGTCTAGGGCGGGGGGGAAAAATGGACACATATGTAATACCCTTTGTAATACTTTAAGCAATAAAAAATAAAAATACACAGAGGAAAATGTTTTACGTAGTACCATACGTTAAAAAAGTACTAGGAGCTTTAATTGTTTGTTTTTGTAAATAAAAATGTTATAATTATTGAAAAACAACACCTAAAGTGCATTATGATGATTTAAATAACGTGCAGTTTGTCCAAAAACGTGCGGTCCTGGCGTATGTCTTAGAGATTTCTATGCAGTACGCAATGTGTTGGTTTTTCTCAAACTCAAAGTATTTTACTTCAATTACTTTTTAGGGGTTGTTTTTCATGTTCAATTGAAAATTAAAAATGGATATTAGAGTTTACATAAACCCTGACAGAATAATTTCAAAAAATTTTCATACTGCTTGCTTTTTATTTTAATAAAGATAATTTTGAGACAGGTCTGCTGTGCTTTGAAACAATAATAATTAAAAATATATACCATTTACTCTTTATTCATTTTAATAAAAGGAATGTTGGCAGATACTACCAAACAATCATAAGAGGTAGAAAAGAACCATATTACAAGTAGAAATGCGTACCTTTTCATTAATCCCAGCAAAAAGACTCCAGAACTGCTGAATTCTTTTTTAACTTCATATTGAAATTATGGCATCCAAAGCAACTAAAAGGCTGTATAACAAACTAGTGAAAGCCTTTCAGCTCACTCAGTTCAGCTACTATTAAAGGATCTAAAAGTGATCAAACCAAGTGGGAAAATACTTTGGGTGATCCACTGTGTGTAGAATGAAGGTCCAAAACTTGTACTTTATTAACTCAAACATGGTTCCCTGCAGTACTTACTATTTTAAAATAACTTTAGAAACATTAGCAAGTCATTATTGTTGACTCTGAACTATGTTTTACAAAAATCTCATAGGAAAGCTTTAATGCCTTGATTGAAAACAAACAATAGGGACCATACTACATTAAGAATAAAAAGCACCGAACCGGTTTGGCTCAGTGGAGAGAGCGTCGGCCTGTGGACTCAGGGGTCCCAGGTTCGATTCCGATCAAGGGCATGTACCTTGGTTGCGGGCACATCCCCACTGGGGGGCGTGCAGGAGGCAGCTGATCGATCTCTCTCTATCCCTCTCCCTTCTTCTCTGTAAAATAAATCAATAAAATATATTTTTAAAAAAAGAATAAAGAGCAATGACTAATCGCTATGTACACAGAATTACATATCATGGAGAGGCAATAGCAATCGCTAAAATCTGTCAGTCTAATGCTTAGAAACGTTAATAGCTAAATATACAACTGGACTCTAACTTTTTAGAAATATTTCAGCAGCTAAAGGAAAACTAAAACTAAGGCTTACAATTGCCTTTTCTTAAACAATATTCTTAGAATACAACCTTTTATAGTTAAAGCCCCCACACCACTATTCCCATGATTGCCCAATATGGTTGACCAGTTTCACTAAGTTCTGGCTATGAATGATGGTTATGGTGATGAATGGATAAATGTGTTACATCCATACAATGGGATATTATTTGACAATAAAAAGAAATTAAGTACTGATACATGCTGTAAAATGGATGAACACTGAAAACATTATGCTAAAGTAAAAGAAGCTAGTAACATATTGTGTGATTCCACTTATAGAATAGATATGCGAATCCACAGAGGCAGAAAGTACATTGGTGGTTGCTTAAGGGCAGGGAAGACTGAGGGGATGATCTGGGAAGTGACTGCTAATGGGAATGGGTTTCTTTTTAGAGAGATGAAAATGTCTAAAATTAGATAGTGATGATGTTTGCACAATTCTGTGACTAACCAGCCACTGAAGTGTATACTTTAAATGAGTACACTGTATAGTATGTGAATTAAATCTCAATAAAGATATTACCAAAAATGGAGCCTTATGTAATACTTTAAACAAAAAAAAATTGAGCCTTTCCTAATACTCTAAATTTAATTGAAATATATGTAATTCTTCACATTTTACAACCTCTTTACAATTAACATTATTTTAAACTGCCAGAAAAACCCAAGGCTGAATATACCCAAACTTTCCCTAATTTATGAAAAATTCTAGACTCATCTTGCCATTTTCTTTTATCTTACTTCCTAAGGCTCCTTCCTCTGAAAGGTAATAAATTTCCACTTAAAATTAATTAATATTTTTAAATCTAGGGAATGGATTTCCTACTGCTATATTTTTTTAAAATGCAACAAAACTACCATCATAGATATTTAAAAAGCATATCCTTAAGGGTATGTCATCATAAATAATAAGAAAAGATAACAAATCACTATAGAATATCCAACTAAAGAAACTATGATAACCAAAAGCCTAGGTCCAGAAAAGTATGTTTTAAGCTTAAATAAACAAATGTATGGATGTTAAACTAAAAGACAATTAACAGAAAAAAATTTAAGACGACTTTAAAAATAGTTCTGCAATATAAAATCCTAAATGCCTCAAGATCCCCATTAACATTCATTAAGTTCTCCTTTTCCCTTACCCAATATGAATTTGATGCCTTTTCTTGATTTCAACATGTTCATAGAGATTTCCTCATCTTTACCTATTTTATTAAAGGCTCTCAAAAAGTATTTCATAAGTACAAAACATTATATATTGTTCTAATTTTTCCAATAGTTCAGTTCTATAAATGGGCTATTTACAGTAATTCAAAAGAAAAAAAATACTGTAAGTACTACTTAATTTGCATAATTGGAATTACTTTATAAGTAGCGTTTTTAATTTTTTATTAAATGTATTTAGTATCATAAAGTATAAGATTTTTCTATTAACTACACAACTAAAATACTAACTACAGACACCTTGATTCCTCCTTAATTTAGCAATCTCTAATACTTTAAAATGGTCATAATGATTTTATTTCTTAGTAGTAAACTGTATAAATAAATAATGATCTTTCAAGCTCTTTCAAAGAGAAGTAAACTAGAAGCATATTTTCTACTTCCAGAGTAATAATGACTTACTGGGACTGCTGGGACTAAACCATAGCTCTGATTTACACATCATATCATTTAATCCTTACAATAATCCATAAGGTGGGTATTATCAGCTTCATTTTGTAGAAAAGAAAATTGAGGCTTAAATTGTGCCTTTGCAACTAATCTCTGTCAAGCACATAACAGGTACCAAATAAAAATTTACTGAATGAAATGTATAGTGGTAACTTAGCAACAGAGAAAGAAATGGGATCATCTCCACTCATTTCTGTCTTTCTAAGGAGTTTATATAAAACTATCACTCAGCCCTGGCTCAATGGATAGAGCATCAGCCTGCAGACCAAAGGGTCCCAGGTTTGATTCCGGTTAAGGGCACATGCCAGGGTTGTGGGCTCAATCCCCAGTTGGGGGCGTGCCGGAGGCAGATCAATGATTCTCATCATAGATGTTTCTATCTCTCTCTCCCTCTCCCTTCCTCTCTAAAATCAATTTTAAAAATAAAACTATCACTTACCAGGCAATATATATAATTACCCCCTTAAAGAATAAAACACTGAATCAGGAATTGGAAGAGGAAAGATCATATATAAAAATTATCAATATTCTTAGAGGCAAGCTACTACATTAAACATAGAAGTCTTAACAAGAGATCTAGCATATTCTACTCAATTACAACATCTGTCTGACCCTACCTTATAACAGTTAACTAAATATGTCCTGCTTCTACAATTAGCTAGTTGCTAGCAAAGACCTTGGTCATTATTGTATTTCTCAGAACACCAAAGAATGCACCTGGACCTTAAAATTAATAGCTAAAATTTGCCCAGCCAGTGTGGTTCAAAGGTTAAGCGTGGACCTATGAGCTGCTAGGAGGTCACGGATTGATTCCCAATCAGGGCACATGCCTGGGTTGCAGGCTCGATCAATGATTCTCTTTCATCGTTGATGCTTCTCTCTCTCTCTCCCCCTCTCCCTTTATCTCTGAAATCAATAAAATTATACATTTTTTTTAAAAGCTAAAGTTTTATAACTATCTTTTACAGGTTACAAATTTTTTCAGATATACTTACCCTAAAAATCTTGCAAGACAAGTATAACTATCTGCATTTTACAGACAATAACATTGAGGTCCAAGGAGATGAGAACCAAAGTAAATGGTCAGGCCTCCTATATAATAAAAGCCTAACATGCAAATTGTCCCCTCGACTGGGAGTTCTGCCAGGAGTTCAATCGCTTGCTATGACATGCACTGACCACCAGGGGGCAGCACGGAACATGGTGGGCATTGGCATCTTGGTGCTGGCAGTGGAGGAACTGCCAGCCCTGGTGGGCCCCAACAAGAGTGGAACCGGGGCGGGATGGTGGAGCAGGTGAGTGGGAGGCGCCAGGCCAAGGTGGGTGCAAGCCACTGGTCGCTGGGCAGGGGCCAATCGCCCCACCAATCCGATGCCACACTGATCTGATTGCAGGGTGACCAGCGGCAGTGGTGGGGGGCAGGGCTGCCCCAGGCTCCCTTAGCACCTGGAAGCTAGGTGGCAGTGGGATGATTGGTGGGGCAATCAGGCCCTGCAGGCGGTGACCAGCGGCAGCAGCAGGGAGGAGGGGCAGGTGGCCTATGGGGAGGGAGAGAGTACCCAGCCAGCAGCTGCTAGAGACCCTACCAGTGCGCGAATTTCGTGCACCAGGCTTCTAGTTCTTTTATAACAACACAGCTACCACAAAAGGCTCTCAAATGTTTGTTAACTGAATCAGCTGTCCCTTGAAATATCTTTTCTCTAAGATTAAAACACCACTATATGTTGCTAAGAGAAATGCCTATATTGCCACTTAAGACTGATTGGTAGTTTAAGTAGAAAACAGACACCGTACTTTTCATTCAACTTGCCAAGGTTAGTTAACTTTAAACTTATTATATCCATGACTTCTCAAACTGTGATAGAACTAAGCATGGGGAAGCTGGATAAGAATTAAGATTCTTGGGCCATCATCACTCTCAGAAATTCTTTAATTATTATATTGGTTTTAGAGGGAGGAAGAGAGAGAGACAGAGACTGACACTGATCTGCTATTCCACTTATACATTCACTGGTCGATTCTTGCATTGGGGTGGGGGCGGGGGGGGGAGGTGAACCCACAACCTTGACATACGGGGACAATGCTTTAACAAACTGAGCTACCAGGCCAGGGGGCCCTAGAAATTCTGATTCAAGGGGCCAGAATCTGCATCTTTTAATAAGGACCCTCAGCTGATTCTAAAGCTGGTAGTCTTCAGGGACACACTGAGAAAAACTGGATTGGACTTTTTAAAACCTAATTTAACCTACAGAAAAACATTTTTAATCAAGCCAATTTTTTACCATTATAAATATGAGCAAAATCTTACAAAAACAATATAAGGATACTGCATGTAACAGGGTACTCCAAACCTCCCTAGACTTCAGGAGCTTCTCTTGCTGCACAGGTGTAAAAAGTCAGGGGTCTTTTAGATAGTTACCCATGTTATTATTCTGTTTTTATTGATGAACTCAACTATGATTACAACAGAATTTAGTAAAACATTTTCATAGGTCTTATTCAAATGCCTGTATGTTAAACAGTAAAACGGAACAGTCTTTTATCTTTGAACCTAATATGCAGAATAATTTAAAAATTACCAACAGTACAAGCCCAACATTTACACTTTAAATGACCATAAGCATGTACTCGGAGATTATAGGTCACCTTTCCCCCATTATTAAATATTGGTGGGGAATCCATACAGTGCCTTTCTGTACTTTCCAAGTTTTCAACAATAAGCATATTTGCTTTTTCATGTTTATACAAGTTTTAGAGAAGTCCTTACCCATCCTACATCCTTCACATCCATAATAAGAAAACAAGAACAACTTTTAACCGCATTTATCAGAAACCAGAGACACGGATACATCTGGCAAAGGGCAGTACAGTGTAACCACTAGTCACTAACTTTTCTATGACATAAATACCAGGACAAGTCATCCAACTTCTGACATTTAGAATATGCCCCATGCCCACCGGGTATCTGTGATCAGGACGGCACGACTTCTAAAAACCCTCCCGTCATCCATTCTGCGGATCTAGTAGGTGGAACACTTCTGCACCAAGGGCTGAAGCATTAAAACACACTTACAGGGGGAGAAGAGGGAAACGACTTTGGTAAAAATACGTGTGTGTGTGTGTGTGTGTGTGTGTGTGTGTTTTAAATAATCGTGAGCATTTCTCTAAGAAACATCGCAAAGCCGGGATGGAGCTTCCTCCGAGCAGACCACGCTGCGAGACAACATGTAACAGAAGAAGGCAGGGATGAGCTGCCGGCAGGTGATGAAATTTCACCTCAAATAAGACGCAAAGGGTTCTTTTCAACCCATCAGATCGTAAATGACACTCCAGGGGCACCAGGGGCACCGGGGCTGACGGGCGGAAGCCCCTGGGTCCCCTCGGCACGGGTGACCCCCACCCACCCTGGTCCTCGTCCTCAGCCCCGAGCACCTTTGCCCCTTTTCCTTCACCCCAGGAGGAGCAAGAACGTCCCTGGCCACCACTCGGACCCTCACCTGAGAGTAGGAGTGAGGGCATCCCCTCGCTTTTCCTCTCGGGGTTCCCGTGGGACCCTTCAGTGTGTCTGGGTGTAAAGAGTGACCGGCACCAGCCTTTTTACACACACACACACACACACAATCCTCTCCCAAAACAGGTGAAGGAGTTGTCTTTGACCTTAACTTTTTTGGGGATCTACTGGGATTATTTACAGAAATTTCCAGCAGATACCAAACCTTAACCACTAAAACCGCCCCCATAATTAAAACCAATAATATTTTGAGCAAGAGAAGAAAATAGCCAACCGGTTGTCCTGAAATTCATGAACAATTTAAAGAAAAGAAGTATGCATCTTTTCTAACGAATCCCCTCCCCTGCCTCCACCTCTCCTCTTCCACCCGCCACCCCTGCCAAGTCTCAGGTCAGGCCCTGAAGGGAGGCAATTGTTATCTAGAGGGGCTGTGGGATCATTCTGTTTAGATTCCCCATCTTAGATCCCACTCAAACTCCAGGGTGCAAACATCAGAACCAAAAACAAAAGAAACCAAAGGACTCTAAGAGGAGAAGAAGTGAAAGAGAAATTCTCCAAATCCTCTTGTCCCCAATTTTTCCAAATACTAGTACGTTATTTTGCCGTAGAGTAGTACGGTAAAATGAGCAGGGACTTTGGTGGCAGACCCCAATACTACCAATTCCAGCCTCTGTTGTATTTTACTTTATGACCCTAGGCAAGTTAATTATTTCCACCCCCGGGTTCTCATACTGACCTTGCCAGTTATTGTGAAGACTGGAGATAATTTATGTAAAGGAACTGGCTGACAGAAAGTATTCAAATGTTGGTTTCAATTCTTGTTGGTTCCAAAACACCCTTGTTCCCACCTGCTTTCATTCTCTCTTCTCTCTCTCTCTCTCTCTCTCTCTCTCTCTCTCTCTCTCTGTAAAAGTATTCCCATCAGAAGATGGGTGCATTGTTTTTCATCATCGTTGGTCTGGGTAAAATTTCCCTAATATAACATCCCTCCATTGAGGAATAATAGAACTTAATACACTAGATCCTGTGACGTTCTGCTGCATAGCAGATGTCAGCATAGACCCAGTATATTTTTCTTTAAAAAAAATTATAAGGCAGTCTCACCTTACCTGAGGTTATGTCCTAATAATTAAAAATCTTAATGAGATAATTATATATGGTCTCCAGGAACTTTCAGATAATAATTGAGCAGCCACCTTAGAGATAATGTAACCTAGCAGCTCTCTTCCAATCAATGAAAGCTGCTCCTGTGCAATCCTGAGTGTGCCTGCACCACCTACCTCTGAGTCACATTACCAAAAAATCACTACCCCCTTTTTTTTAAAAAATATATTTTATTGATTTTTCACAGAGAGGAAGGGAGAGAGATAGAGTTAGAAACATCGATGAGAGAGAAACATCGATCAGCTGCCTCTTGCACATCCACCACCGGGGATGTGCCCGCAACCCAGGTACATGCCCTTGACCGGAATCGAACCCGGGACCTCTCAGTCCGCAGGCTGGCGCTCTATCCACTGAGCCAAACCGGTTTCGGCACTACCCCCTTTTTATACCCAGAGAAACTGGTGCTCGGAGGGAAACTATGATTCATCCTCGCAACAACTCTATGAATTAGGTACTATACTGCCACCATTTCACATCTCAAATGCATCCAATCCAAGGAAAAGCTGAAAGTAAACCCTGAGATTCCTTCGGTCTCCCATATGATACCCTAACAGTCCTTTCTGCAATATTTAGAAAATGCTGTAAGAGTAAGTTACTTCTTTCTAAAAATCTTCAATCTAGAGAAATGAACTTAGATCAGTTTGACAAGCTCACATTATCACTGTGCTTTCCAAGCCTAGTTCACTACCACCAAAAAATTTGCGTTTGTTTAGGACTAATCATGCTATCCAGGGTGTAGCAACTACATGAAGATGATTCATTTGGCCCCGCCTGTGTAGCTCAGTGGTTGATCGCCAACCTATGAAACAGGAGGTCATGGTTGGGTTCCCAGTCAGGGCATATGCCTGGGTTGAGGCTTGTTCCCCAGTAGGGGGCGTGCAGGAGGCAGCCAATTGATGTTTCTCTCCCTCTTTCTCTCTGAAATCAATAAAACTATTTTTAAAAAAATGATTAATTTGTTCCCTGGACCAGTATCCTCTTGTTTCACATTTCTCCTCTTCTATTCAAATTATGTTGCTGAAAGAGGCTGCCTTTATCATCATTACCACCTCCCTGATTATTCCATTGTTTTGCCTCTTTGTACCCATTTTGCTCTCTGCTCTTAATGTCTCATCTGTTTTTCTCCTCTACTGTAAATCTTTTTCATTTTAATCTACATTGACCTTCTGTCCATTGAATTGGTTATCCTACTCTCAGTTTCACATTGATTTCCACTACTATCCATCCAGTGACTCTAAAAATCTCTATTCCCAACCTGGAAGACCCCCTCTCATTTTTATGCCATATACATCCATCCTATAGAAAGCTAGTGCTCTAAGAATGGTTTCTTCAAGTGAGTTTCAGCTGTAGCACCCTAAACAAAATTTCCTTTGCTCTTTAAAATTTGTTCTTTAAAATTCAGGCCTTCTGCCAATTATACCTGAATAAAACTGGGAAGGGGGGAAATTCAGGCCAAAAATATATCCATTTCCTGGCTTAGTAAGTAGCACAGGAGTCACAGTTCTTGTGCCTCTGTCCTGGACAATATATATCTATGCTAATAAAAGGGTAATATGCTCATTAGACTAGGTCGACTGGACATCTTCCGGTCGTCCTTCCTTCCTTCTGGACAAAGCCATGGTCGGGGGGCTGAGACAGAGGTGGTTAGGGGTGATCAGGCCAGCAAGGGGGAGCAGTTAGGGGCAACCAGGCCACCAGGGCGGGCAGTTAGGGGTGACCAGGCAAGCAGGCAGAGGCAGTTAGGGGCAATCAGGCAAGCAAGCAGAGAGGTTAGGGGCAATCAGGCAGGCAGGGAGGTTAGGGGCAATCAGACAGTCAGGGGAGCAGTTAGGGCCATCAGGCAGGCAGGTGAGTGGTTGGGAGCCAGCGGTCCTGGATTGTGAGAGGGATGCCTGTGGGATTGGGCCTAATCTGGCAGTTGGACATCCCCTGAAGGGTCCCAGATTGGAGAGGGTGCAGGCCGGGCTGAGGGGCCCCTCTCCCGTTAATGATTTTGTGCATTGGGCCTCTAGCAGATATATAAAGGAACTGTTATAATTATTTTCTGATTCATTTATCCCTAAATATTTCCAGTCTATTTATTCAAAAGAAGGGTACAAATATCAGGGTACAATTATCAAAATCAAAAACTTAACATTATATAGTATTGTGATTTAATTTATGATCTTATTTAAATTTTGCCAAGTGACCAACTAATATTCGTTATATTAAAAGAAAATAGTTTTTTTCTGACCCCAAATTTAGGCAGGATCACACATTATAATTAGTTGTCAAATCTCTTTAATTTTTAAAAAATCTAGAACAGTTTCTCAGTCTTTGTCTTTCATGGCCTTGACATTTTTAAAGAATACAGGGCCCTAGCTAGTTTGGCTCAGTGGATAGAACAGCCGTGGGCAAACTACAGCCCGCGGGCCGGATCCAGCCCGTTTGAAATGAATAAAACTATTCAAAAAAAAGACCGTACCCTTTTATGTAATGATGTTTACTTTGAATTTATATTAGTTCACACAAACACTCCATCCATGCTTTTGTTCCGGCCCTCCGGTCCAGTTTAAGAACCCATTGTGGCCCTGGAGTCAAAAAGTTTGCCCACCCCTGGGATAGAGCATTGTTCTGCAGACTGATGGGTTCCAGGTTTGATTCCGGTCAAGGACACATGCCTGGGTTGCAGGCTCTATCCCCAGTGTGGGGCATGCAGGTGGCAGCCAATCAATGATTCTCTCTCATCATTGAGGTTTCTATCTCTCTCTCTCTCTCTCCCTTCCTCTCTGAAATCAATAAAAATATATATATTTTAAAAAGAATATAGGGCATTTGTTTTGTAAAATATCCCTCAATTTGAGTTTGTCTGATGTTTCTTCATGGTGATTCAGGTTATGCATTTTTAGCAGGAATACTTCAAAACTGATGTCTCCTTCTCAATGCATCATATTAGGAAGCATATGATACGAATATATCCCATCATTGGTGAGAGCAACTTTGTTCTGTTAATTAACTAAGGCAGTATTTGCCAGGTTTATCCAGTGTAAAGTAACTATTTTGCTCTTTATAATTAACTGGAGGTCTGGTGCATGAAATTAGTGCACAGCAGGGGTCCATCAGTCCAGCCTGCACCCTCTCCAATCTGGGACCGCTGGCTTCTAACCACTCACCTGCGTGCCTGCCTGATTGCCCCTAACCACCCTGCCTGCCTGCCTGATGCCCCTAACTGCTACCCTGCCTGCCTGATCACCCCTAACCGCCTCTGCCTGCCTGCCTGCCTGGTTGCCCCTAACTGCCCTCCCCTGCCAGACTGGTCATCCCTAACTGCTTTCCCTGCTGGCCTAATCACCCTAACCACCTCTGCCTCTGCCCCCACCACCATGGCTTTGTCTAAAAGGATGTCCGGAAGATGTCTGATCTAATTAGCATGTTACCCTTTTATTAGTATGGATAAATATATTGTGGGGAGATTATTTGAGACTCCCCACAAGTTCTAACATGCATTGATAATTCTTGCTTGAAGCAATTATTACTATAGTGGTTGCCAAATAGTAATTTTCTAATAACATTGTCATCATTCCTTATATATTTTAGTTTTCCTACTATATGGGAGAGCTTTATGCTTCTACCTCATTTATTCATTTATCAATTTGTTGATTAATATTAGAATGAACTCATCAATTTTTATTTTATTCTATGAATTATGTCGTTGTTGCCATCACTATTTATTTTGATGTGCAAATTGTTTTAGATTTAGCTAGCTTTTGGGTTCTTTCATCATCACATCATTTTAAAAGCATTTCCCGTACTTTCTGCCACTGCATCCTAGGCTTTTCTTGTGCTTTCTTAGCCTCAGTCCTGGGATCACCCATTTCTCCTAAAAACTCTAATTCCATTTAGTGGAACATGGCATTTAGAAAACAATATCTAAAACAAAAGAAAGAAAGAAAGAAAGAAAGAAAGAAAGAAAGAAAGAAAGAAAGAAAGAAAGAAAGGAAGGAAGGAAGAAAGGAAGAAAGGAAGAAAAAAGAAAGGAAGAAAGGAAGAAAGGAAGAAAGAAAGAAAAAGAAAGGAAAAAGAAAGAAAGAAAGAAAGAAAGTAAGGAATGAAGAAAGAAAGGAAGGAAGAAAGAGGAAGAGAGGAAGAGAGGAAGGAAGAGAGGAAGAGAGGAAGGAAGGGAGAAAGAAATATCTATGTGCTAAGTGTGCTCATTGCCACTACAGTGCCATGGCTTCTAGGCTCTATATGTGAGTAGAACTTGGAAAAATACACACACACACCACTTTTACTTGAACATCATTTTTACTTTAAAGAACAACAAAATAACTTATTCATTCAGACTTGGGAATTAGACATTGTCCAAAAAAATAAATGAACTGAGCCTGTTACTTCAAGGAAAACAACTAACAGTATTTGTAGCCAATGATAAAATTCAAGCTTTCAGGTAAATATTAGAATTTTGAAAAACCTGTATTCACCACCATGAACTTGACAACTTCCTACACTTTTCAGAAAAAAATGGGCGGTGAGATTAACAAATGTTGTAGAGTGTGTTTTTTAATGTTGTATAATGAAATGTGTCAACATTTGGTAGATCTGCATAACTCTGTGAATTACTGTTTTTTCAAACAACCAATGCAGGATGTTACAAAAACATGGATGGGTAAAATCTACTTTTAAAGTATAATATAGATCAAAGATTTTAATGGAACAGGGCACAAAAATTTACTGATATGGTTTCAGATTCCACATTGCAGCTAACCTTTAAGAAATTACCACTGTGGCCCTGACCAGGTAGCTCAGTTGGTTAGAGTCTTATCCCAATATGCCAGTGTTTCTGGTTCAATCCCCAGTCAGGACACATACAAGAATCAACCAATGAATGCACAAATAAGTGTAATAATAAATTTATAAAAAAGAAGTTACCACTTGTTGAATTTTGATATAGTATCAAAGAAAATATTCACAAGTATTTTCTTTGAAAATATTCAAAGAAAAAATATCACAAGACTATTAAAATACTCCTCTCTTTTCTAACTACATATCTGTTAAGGACAGATTTTATTCATATACATAAATTAAAACAGTGTATCCCAACAGATTGAATGCAGAAGCAGATATGACCCAGTTGTCTTCTAGTAGATTGACTTTAAAGAGATTTTTAAAAATGTAAATAATGCTACTCTTCTTATTATGTCCTTTGTTTTGAAAAATTTGGTTGTTTTTCATTAAAATAAGTTATTTATGTTAACTTATAATGCATTTGCTATTGTTATTTTAAATAATTGCTTAATATGTTTTCTCAGTTTTAATTTCTAAGATGATACCAGTTATACCGGTTAATAATGCGGATTTTTTTTCAATAGATGGAATTACACATATTTTGATATGTATGTTTTTTGTTGTATTGACAGCAAGCTTCAAAACTTCATATGCCAAATTTGCTGAAGGTGTTAACATCATAGATACTTTCACGCTTAAAAATGTCAAATTCCGTGCCAAAAAAAAAGCATTTGTGAGAAGTTTTAATTCATTACTTTATTTTGAAGAAAAATGCTGCTGAAAGTTATCGTATACTGCCCTGACCGGTTTGGCTCAGTGGATGGAGCGTCAGCCTGTGGACTGGAGGGTCCCGGGTTCGAGTCTGGTCAGGGGCATGTACCTTGACTGTGGGCACATCCCCAGTGAGGGGTGTGCAGGAGGCAGCTGATTGATGTTTCTCTCTCATCGGTGTTTCTAACTCTCTATCCGTCCCCTTCCTGTCTGTAAAAAATCAATAAAACATATTTTTTTAAAAAAGAATGTGGTATATATATGGCAGGGATCTTGTTTAAATGCGAATTCTGAGTCAGAAGATTCCTCTGGGGGCCAGGGCTCTGCATTTCTAACAAGCTTCCAGGTGAGACCAGACCACACTTTGATTAACAACAGTCTAGACCAGTGGTCAGCAAACGCAACTCGCGAGCCACATGTGGCTCTTTGGCCCCGTGGCATGGGCCACCAAGTTTCAATCGCACTGTACGTGCGTGCCCACACGTGGTATATTGTGGAAGAGCCACACTCAATGGGGCCAGTTGAAAGTTTTTTTTTGCATCGAATTGTGACTGACAATGAAAAGTGGCTTTATTTTGAGAATTCCAAATGCACAAAATCATGGGTTGATCCAGGTAAACCATCAACATCGACTGCAAGGCCAAATTGCTTCAGAAAGAAGACAATGATCTGTGTTTGGTGGGATCAGGAAGGTGTGGTGTATTATGAGCTTCTAAAACCAGGTGAAACAGTTATGATCGCTACCGACAACAAATAATCAATTTGAACCATGCTTTGATTGTGAAAGATCACAATGGGCCAGAAGACAGGGCAAAGTAATTTTGCTTCATGATAATGCACCATCACACACTTCAAAACCAGTTAAAGACATGTTAAAACACCAATGTATGGGTGTTTCAGTTGTTTCCAGTATTTTGTATTACAAGTGATGTTGTAATTAATAATTTTGTGCATGTGTATTTTTCTAATATTGTAGATATATCTTAAGGGTAAATTCTTAGAAGTGGGATTTCTGGGTCAAAGGATAAATGCATGTGTAGTTTTGTTAGATATCACCAGACTCCCCTTCCAACAGGGTTGCCTCATTGTTACCATTGCTACCTACACATGTTTCTTGTCAAACCAAATACAATAAGAAATGTAACACTTTCAAGCCTATATAGTACAAAAGCTTTGGAACCTAGCAGACGTGGGTTCAAATCCTGAGTAACTATTAGATATGAATAGAACGTGTTTTCTCATCAATAAAATGAGACTAATGTCTGCCTTATTTACAAGGAATTGCCACATAGTAGGTGTTCATTAAGTGGTTTGTTATTATTATCAGATTATTTCTGGGCAAATAGCAATGGTGGTCAGGGTTGATCAGCACCAATACATGGATTCTTTGGACTATCCTAATTGGAACTGCAAAGGAAGTTGATAATAAGAGAGAATATACAGAGCTGAAAATCTTGGGAGTTATCTAGGGTGCAAGAAGGAAACAGGTCACCTAAGCCAGAACAGAGGGCTAGAGACAGGTTCTGAAACCTAGTGTACAGAGCCAGGGATCTGGATAATGAGAGCACAGAACAGTTCATTAATTCAAGCAGCTAATCAAGTATGTATTGAACACTCCTATGTACCTACGAGAGGCTATATTCTGTGATAAGCAAGATACCATCTCTGCCCTTAAGGAGTTTAGATTCTACTGGCCAAAGTAGGTGAGAAAGTAGGCAATTACAATATCAGGGGGTAAGCACAGTGTGCTATAGGAACACAAATCAGGAGCAAGATTTTTAAAGAGGAAGTGATACCTAAATGGAGACCTGAAGAATAGCTAAGACTTAGCTAGGTAAATGAGGTGGAGGGACGGGAAGGTAGTAGGTAGGGAGAGAACATGTTCCAGGCAGCAGCAATGGAATATGCAACAAACTAGAAGCAAGAGAAAATACGGTGTGTCTGAAGAACAGAGAGAACAGTTTTGGCTGAGGCAGAGAGGACAAGGTGAGGGAGCAATGACAGCCAAGGCAGAGGCCAAATCAGGAAAGGCCACATAATAAAAAAAAAAATTTGGATTTTTATCTTATAAGCAATGGAAGCCATTAGAGCTTTTAAACTGGTCAGTGGCATTCACAGTTTTGATTTTAGAAAAGATCACTCTTAATTACGATGTAGAGAATAGATTAAAGGACACAAATTTGGAGACAGGGAAACCATTTATAAGTGTCTATTGCAATAATCCAGGCAAAAGGATGAGGACTTAAATTAGGGTACAGTAGGGAGAATAGAGATTTGGGGAGGCAAAATTATCAAACTCATGACTGGATTGGTGTGTGAAAAAGAGGGAGATGTCACAGGTGACACTTGAGTTTCTGGCTTCGGCAACTTGGTAGTTCATGCTGTTAGGCAAAGAGTTGGCCGGGGAGGAGGAGCAGGCTTGACAGAAAAAATGATGAGTACTGTTTCAACAGGTTGACAGGTTAGTAAACTGAGGTTCAAAGAGGTGAAATTACTTGTCCATGGTAACTGTAACTGACAGAGCTAAGATTCCAGCCCAAGTCTATCTGACTACAAATTTCCTTGTTGCTTCAGCACCACCACACCTCCTCCCACACTCAGCGTAGGAATGTGCACCAACCACCAGGGAGGGGAAAACCACTGGGAACATTTATAATATGAGTGAAATTCCTTCAAGTAGGTCAAAATTGACTGAATAATAAAACAAGGGTATTTCCAGAAGCATAATTAACACTCTGTCCATGATGACGCTCATATGTCACCCTCCTGTCCCAGAATGAAAGTATTAGGATACCCTTGATATCGGGGAATGCTTATGATGCATTTTTTCATAAGAATTACATCTGAGGCAGCATGATATAAGTAGGACAATGGAATGAGCCTGGGTTAGAGACTGGGCACCTGGGTTCTAATGATGTAAACATGGGCTGGACTGAGGAGGAGCGTTGCTATTTAGGCATTTGAATATCTGGGCCTTACCTCAGGGTGTCCAGTTCAGTCAGGGCTTCTTCAGCCCACCAGGCTATTCCATGTTTCCCACCATGTACAGGGACCATAGAGTAGTATAGTGAAAAGGGCCTGTGTTTTGAAGTTAGCAGATCTGAGTTCAATTCACAGCTCCACTAATCCCATGCTGTTTTCTCTCTGAGTCTTGTTTTTTCTCATTTACATGGTACCTGATTATAAGAGTTACCAAGGAAGTGCCAGATACAAGATAGGCACTCAAAGTTAATTATCTCTCCTTGTTTTTTCTCATATTTTTCACCTCAAACACTGTCTCCTATCTCTATCTCTATGGCTCTAGAAAAGAGTTAACAGCTTCTTGATATCCTTTCTATTCTTTCCAATGTACATGTATCTATAATAATAAAAGCATAATATGCTAATTAGACTGGACAGCCCAACAACCTTCCAGACGAAGCTGGAGCTGTGAGGACTGAGCCCCTTGCACGAATTCCGTGCCTCGGGCCTCTAGTTCTTTCATAATCAGAAAACCAAATAAACAAAAAATATTTTTGGAGCACTGAGTAGCCCAGTCAAGCAGTCAGCATCCATTACAGCCCTATGACTCACAGCATTTATTTCGTTCGGGCGTGCTACACCCAAATTATGCATATGAGGGAATGACGTGAACTTAGGTGTGCATTCTATGTGTATGTAAATTCATCTTCATTGTACAAACACTGAGCTCTATGACCCAGACACTATAGGACTAGAGTTGAAAAAAAGAGAATATTTTTGCTTAGTTTTAAATGTATCTGTGTGTGTATCTGTGTTTTGGCTGAGGGAGGAAAAGGGAAGGAAGGACTGGACTAATAGAACTGAGGCATAAGCCCTGGCCAGGTAGCTTAGTTACTTAGAGCATTGGTCCAATATGCCAAGGCTGTGAATTCAATCCCTAGTCAGGGCACATAAAAGAATCAACCAATGAATGCATAAAAATATGGAATAAAATCTCTCTCTCTCTCTCTCAAAAAAAATGATTTGAGGAATTTATGATCTGAAAGCACTAATGAGAGCCAATTGTTAAACACAGCCATTGAAAAAAGTTGTTTTTATAATTTATATAAAAACTGATAATAAATAATACATAATAAATTATATAAAATAGTTAATGCAGGCATCCCTTTGCACAGTTCTGAAATGCACAAATTTTAGTTACCATAGTTTCTTTTTTTTTAAAATATATTTTATTGAGTTTTTACAGAGAGGAAAGGAGAGAGATAGAGAGTTAGAAACATCGATGAGAGAGAAACATCGACCAGCTGCCTCCTGCACACTCCCCACCGGGGACGTGCCCGCAACCAAGGTACATGCCCTTGACCGGAATCAAACCTGGGACCTTTCAGTCCGCAAGCCGACGCTCTATCCACTGAGCCAAACCGGTTCCGGCAAGCTTCTTTTTTTAATGTTTTCATTGATTTCTTTAGAGAGAAGGAGAGAGAGAGAGAGAAACATGGATGTGAGAGAGAAACATCAATCAGCTGCCTTTCTTATACACCCTATCAGGAATCAGGCCAGTGACCTTGTGGTGCACAGGAAGATGGTCAATCAACTGAGCCACATGAGCCAGAGCTTCAGTTACCATAGTTTAGTTAAATGACATCAGTCCCCCAACAGCACAATTCCAGTTTAATCATCGTGGATTAATTATAAGTAACTGCACAAAGTACAAACTTTGCTGCTATTTCTTCAATCCACAAATCATTATGTAGATAACAGAGGCACATCATGATCAGTCATCAATCACTTCTTTCATAGTCGGTCAGTGATTGATAACTATATGTCTGTTATTCAATTCTTGCATAGACAATAAAGTATATGGAGTGTTGCCTCTTTTTCTACCAGCAATAAAACACCCTGTGACATTTTACAGAAATGAATAATCAAAAAATAAAGTTCAAATGGAGCAAAGGAACAAAAAAGTGATAAGGCTGGAAGTGAAACTTTAATTGAACCTAAATGGAATTAGAGAAGAAATAATTGAGCATGGGAATATTGACACTCCTTTCATTCGAAAGACTCTAGATGTGCAGCCAGAGGAACTTAGTGGAGGCAAACTTATTGGTGTAAATGAGGACAGTGGTTGTGACCAAAAGAATGAAGATGTCTTAGAGAAAGTAACTTCAGCAGAATACTTCATGATAAAACTTTTGGAGATACTTCACAATGTTGAAAGTGCAAAGAATAGCCCTGACTGGTTTGGCTCAGCGGATAGAGCATCGGCCTGTGGACTCAAGGGTCCCGGGTTCGATTCCAGTCAAGGGCATGTACCTTGGTTGCGGGCACATCCCCAGTAGGGGGCGTGCAAGAGGCAGCTGATCGATGTTTCTCTCTCATCGATGTTTCTAACTCTCTATCCCCCTCCCCTCCTCTCTAAAAAATCAATAAAATATGTTTTTAAAAAAAGTGCAAAGAATAAAATGTTGAAAGCTGATTCAAAATTAAAAGAAATAAGACCATGTTCCAAGCATAGAAAATATGGTCGTTCATATTATAAGCTACACAATAAGACAAGTGCTGTTCACATTACTCTTGATAATTTTTTACAAAGAAATACACTTTAATTCTCAATGTTTCAAATATTTTAAATTATAGTATGCTATATGCCACAAAATGGGAATAGTCTTTTCAATAAATAGTACTGGGGGGGAAATAAATCCTATATAATAAAAGCCTAATAAGTGTCAGTCATCCATTCAACCAATCAAAGTGTAATAAGCTAATGATATGCTAAGGCTGCTCAGCCACTCACTATGATGTGCACTGACCACCAGGGGGCAGACACTCCAACTGGTAGATTAGCTTGCTGCTGGGGTCCAGCTGTTTGGGACTGAGTGAAGTCTAGAGCCTCCCGCGGTCCCTCCCCAGCTGGCCAACCTCCAGCGTCTCTCCCCAGCCCTGTTCGTGCACCGGGGAGTCCCTCGGCCTGGCCTGCACCCTCTTGCAATCTGTGACCTCTGGGGGTTTGTTGGAGAGCTGGTTTGGGCCTAACCTCTCGTGGCCCCTCCCCCCAGCCAACCTCCCGCTGCCTGATTGCCCCTGATCACCAGCCAGGCCGAGGGACCCCACCCGTGCACAAATTCGTGCACCATGTCTCTAGTAAATAAATAAATAGTGCTGGGACAACTTGATATCTACATGCAAAAGAATGAAGTTGAACCTTACCTCACACCATATATAAAAGTGAACTCAAAATTATCAAAGACCTATATGTAAAAGCTATAAAACTCTTAGAAGGAAACATATATGTAAACCTTTGTGACCTTAGATAACACGGCAATTTCTTAAATATGACACCAAAAGTACAAGCAAATAAAGAAAAAAGTAGAAAAATTGGATTAAGTCAAAATTTTAAACTTTTGTGAAATTGGCCATAGTGGGAATATTTATACCACAGAAATTGGCAAATGCTACATACCAGGGCTTGTTTTGTTAATTGTTTAGACTTAAGAAAATGATAGAGCAAATGTTAATGCAGATTAAACTTAAAATTATGTGGTATCTAGCCTGGCCAGCATGGCTCAGTGAGTAGAGCATTGGCCTGCGGAGTGAAGGGTCCTGGGTTCGATTCCGGCCAAGGACATATGCCTGGGTTGTGGTCTTGATCTCCAGTATGAGGCGTGCGGAGGCAGCCAATCAATGATTCTTTCTCATCATTGATGTTTCTATCTCTCTCTCCCTTCCTCTCTGAAATCAATAAAAATATTTTTAAAAATTATGTTGTATCTATAGCTATTACATTGTGAAAAACACAGCACAAATTGAGGAAATATTCTTCTAGCATTTGAAAACTATTATGTGATTCAGCAAATAAGTCACTCATCTTATTGACAAATAAGTGAGGTTACAATATATGTCTTTTGATTTATTTTGTTTGTTTTGCTTTCATTTAACCCATTAACATAAACTAAAATACTAACCAATATTCATGTCAGACCTATGCTCAGAGAGCTGGTAATTAAAACATTTACCAGCACACCACTGGCTGGAAGGGATATCAATGATCCTTGTGACAAGTCCAAGGACCCAGACAAATGAATGGATGGATGGTCAATATTTGAATCACGTGCTATTCTTTAACATTTTTAACACCACTTCCCTGGCTACTCAGGAATATGAGTTTTCCATGACATGTTCGAGTGAGGACGGGCAGTCAAGATGTATAAAACAGTTGTCATCAGTTTAATAAAAAGCTCTTCTTTCCAGGGTTCTAATAATGCTGTGTACCTACCCTGGGGAATGGAGGAGCCAGAAGAATCAGGACACAAGATCTGTCAGATTCCTCTCTCCTATCTGGGCAGACAGCAATAGAGCAGGCAAACAAGCCAGGTCTTATATTTGGACTTTTTTCTCTCCTCTCCTTACACCCTGAGGCATTGAAGAGATTGGGGAGATATTCAGGTTTTTCTCTTGAGTAAGGCGTAAACAGAGGCCTCACCTGATGGGAGAGGATCAGGTTAGAAATTGGCATACTGACCAAATCTCTCTTGTTGACCTCAATTACTTGGAACACTACTTCAATATTATTTTATTTACCCAGAGTCTCCTTGGGAGATGAGCCACAGATTATTCTATATAATAAAAGGCTAATATGTAAATAGACCGAAGGGCGGAACAACTGAACAACCAAACAACCAGTCGCTATGATGTACACTGACCACCAGGAGGCATGTGTGGAACATGGCGGGTGTTGGCCGTGGCAGGATAGTGGAGCAGGTTAGCGGGGGCGCCAGAGCAAGGCAGGGCACCAGTCGCTGTCATAGGAGTGAGCCTCTGGTGGTTACTGAAATTCTTTGCTCCCTTGCACCGTGATCCCTCCCAGTGCTCACATCCGCAGTCAGCGCCGAAGCCGCCACACGCACCCACTGCCGGTGCCTGGTGACAGTACCGATCACTTGGTGCCATTAGTGTGTGTGAGTGGCCGCTGGCCCTGATCGTCCCTGAGGACTTCTCCACCTCCCCCTGCTCCTGAGGGGCAATCAGAGCAGCAGCCACCGCTTGTACCCGCTGTTGGTTCCGGCCCCAATTGCTCCATGCCATCAGTGGATGCAAGCAGGGCCGGCGCCGTCAGCATGTGGGAGCCATGGTGGTGGGAGCAGGGCTGCTGGCAGACAAGGGACAGGGGGCCGTGGCGGGAGGGGCCAGGCGTGGGCAGGGAAGATGGGCCAAGACCCACCCCTGTGCTCATGGCAGCCTCGTGGCCCACAGTTCCTTTCAAGGTGCATGAATTTGTGCACTGGGACCCTAGTTAATAATAATAGACATTTACATATAGCCCTTTATAATTTACTAGAGGCCCAGTGCACAAAAATTTGTGCACTCGGGGGAGGGGAGAACGGGGGGGTCCCTCAGCCTGGCCTGTGCCCTCTCGCAGTCTGGAACCCCTTGGGAGATAATGACCTGCTGGCTTAGGACTGCTCCCGGGTGGCAGAGGGCAGGCCCAATCCCTAGGTGCAGCCCCTGGACGGGCTCAGAGCAGGGCCGATTGGGGAGTTGGGGCGCCACCCCGTCATGCACAGAGCAGGGCGGATGGGGAGGGTGCAATGCCACCCTCAGTCATGCTCAGGGTAGGGCCGATTGGGCGGTTGGGGCACCGCCCCCTGTCACCCACAGAACAGGGCCCATCAGGGGGTTGGGGCAATGCCCTCTATCACCCACAGAGCAGGGTCGAACAGGAGGTTGGGGCGCCTTCCCCTGTCAGGAACAGAGCAGGGCGGATAGGGAGGTTGTGGCCCCGCCCCCTGTCACACACAGAGCCGCAGGGTGAGCAGGGGGTTTGGGTGCTGCCCCCTGTCACACTGATCTTGGTGCTGGGAGGCCTCGCGGCTCCACTGATCCCGGGGCTGGGAGGCATATTACCCTTTTACTATATAGGATAGAGGCCTGGTGCATGGGTGGGGCTGGCTGGTTTTCTCTGAAGGGTGTGCTGGATCAGGGTGGGGGTCCCCACTGGGGTGCCTGGCCAGTCTGGGTGAGGGGCTGAGGGCTGAAGCTCCCACCTGCTCCTTTTTTTCTTTTTCTTTTTATTCTGGGCCAGCTTTATCTCTGGCTCCAGCTCTGAGGCTTCTGCTGCTGAAAGCAGGTATCTGGTTTGTTTGGGTTCTATAATCGAAACAATGTATAACTCCAGCTCTGAGATCCTGCTCACTGAAAGCAGGTTTCTGGGGTTTTGTTTAGCTTCTATATTTGTTACAATGTTTCAAACTGCAGGCTCAGAGGCCGGCAAGGCAGGCGGGGAAAGTTGGGTTCCTCTGTCACTGAAGCAAGCAAGCCTCATGTTAGTTTCAAGCTGCCTGGCTGCCGGCCGCCATCTTGGCTGGCAGGTAATTTGCATATCGCCCTGATTAGCCAATGGGAAGGGTAGCAGTCATATGCTAATTACCATGTTTCTCTTTTATTAGATAGGAAGGATAAGGCCTTTGTGAATGTACCATCTTGTTTGAGTCCCATAATAGCCCCATATGATGAGCAGAGTAGGGGTTAGTAAACCTATTTTATAGATGATGAAATAAGGCTCAGAGAGACAGGGTGCCCAAGTTCATGGAGCCAATTTCAGGTCTGGAACCCAGGTATGATGTCACAAATTTTAGTTGTCTCCCATGGCACAAAAGCATTATAGCCCAGGCCTGGAAATATTCAGAGAATTATTAGTAGTGATAGTTATTAATAAAAAAAATAGCTACCATTTATGAGCACTCAGTGTATCTCACTGCACTAAGTGCTTCATATGCCTTCTCATTTAATCTTCATAACACTCTTTTGAAGTTGATGCTAACTTCTCCATTTACTTTGGGAGAACCCAAGGTTCAGAAAGTTAAAAGAATCTGTCCTGGATCACACAGCAGGTTCCAGAGCAAAGATCTGAACCCAGATTTCAGTTTTCCAAGATCATACTTGTAAACGTTTAAGATAAATGAATGGCCCCTGTCACATGAAACAATCTTTTTGTTAACTGTGGAATATTTCCTGTGTCTGGTACAAGTATAATAAGTAAAGAAAGGAGAAAGAGAGGAAAGGAAACTAATTAGATCATTTTACATTGGGATATTCTGTACGAGATGAAGTCCATGTCGGGAAGTGTGCTTTTGCGTAGAGGAAGGGGATTAAATCTCACTTCTGCTCCCACATAACAACCTCTTAAATCCCCGGATATAGCCTGCTTCTGAGAAAACTGGAGAGGGGCAGAGTTGACCCTGAGATTAGGCTCTTGTTCCTCCCTCTGTACCCCCTTTCTCCTCTAGGTGCTCCCTTTTCTCTTAAAAGCATGCTTTTGGGAAAGGATCTGCTATCAGTCACTTTTACTTTGGCTTGGATTAAAGAGAAGTACGTCCCAATAAGGCTGGGGCCCTAAATTCTGCCTCTCACTGCTGTGTGGCCCTTGGGCAAATCACTGCTCCTCTCTGGGCCTGTTTCCTTATTCCATGAAATACTAGACATAATTTCTGAGGAACCTGCTAGTTCTGATCTTATGGGATCATAACATCATGATGTTATGAAATTTTATGGATCAGAACTTACTAGTCCCCACAATTCCAGGTCCCTGGCACAGAGTAGATCCACCAGAACTGTTTTTAAAAATTAAATCTTTATTGTTGAAATTATTACATATGTTCCCCTTTTCCCCCATTTACCCTTTCTAGCCTACCCCCACCCCCCACCCCAGGCCTTAACCACCCTGTTGTCTGTGTCCATGGGTTATGCAAATATGCATAAAAGTTCTTTAGTTAATCTCTTCCTAACCGCCCACTCACCCCTGCCTTCCCTTTGAGATTCCGCAGTCTGTTCTATCCTTCTATGTCTCTGGATCTATTTTGTTCATCAGTTTATTTTGTTCATTAGATTCCATATTTGAGTGAGATCATGTAATACTTGTCTTTCTCTGACTGGCTTATTCCACTTAGCATAATACTCTCCAGGTCCCTCCATGCTGTCTCAAAGGGTAAGAAATTCTTCTTCTTTACTGCTGCATAGTGTAAATTCCATGGTGTAAATGTACCACAGCTTTTTTTTATCCACTCTTGCCTACCTAGTGAGATAAGACTCAGCAGGTAGAATGTCATCAACTGCTGTGCCCTCCCTGCTTCCTGCTCCCTCCTCATCCACTCCCTCCTCTTCTGCTCCCCCACAGTTTCAGATGACTAGAAGCTCCTAGGATTTTAGATTCATTTCCTTTTACCCATTTGAGGGAGGAGATCCAGCATCCACCCTTGGTCCTCACACTCACACTCTGAATTTAATTTGAGGGAAGCATCTTCCTGCCTTAAAATATCTCCTCTAACCACAGAGAGAAAGTGAGATGTTGATGAAAGAGCAAGAACTTTGGAGTAAATAGGCTTGGATTTGAATCCTGGACCTGCCCTTTTACAAGCTCTGTGACCTTGGGCAGGCTACCCTTCCATCTTCAGATGCCCAGGCCCTGTATGCTGTGAAGATTAGATAAAAAAATGTATAACCTCCTTTCACTTAGGAAAAAGATCACATTAGCAATAGAATATCCCTCTACTTCCTATGAGATTTTTTAAAAATGAGGTGATGCCATCTAATAGTTTATTTTCTTTAAAAAGATGCAATGCATAATATTTATTCCTAGTCATAATTACTGTGAAACGCATGTTTACTATCATTATAATTACAGTTATTGCTGGTAAGTCCAGTGACTCAACTCAGAAGGTTCTGAATTCTCTCTAAAGTAGATATGGTTTAAAACTCTCTCCTGCTTAAAAGTATTCTGTGGCTTCCCATGATCTACCTAATACCAAGCCCAAACTTTAAAGTGTCACTCAGAGTTCTTAACACTCTGGTCCCAACCTGTTTTTGCAGTCTGGAGTCTCTAGTATATATAGTTTAAAAGTCTAAGATTTGGAATTTTACCTCAGCCACTTAACCTGTTTCCTTCTCTGTATTTGGAAAGTAATTTCTTCCTTATAGATTAAATAATAGTAGCTTATGGTAACTACTCATTATTGCAGTTACTAAGTGCTAGCTAGTGTATAAGAATTTGACAAACCTATTTAATCCTGACAAGAGCCCTATGAAATGTTTTTTGGGGAGGTGGGGGAGGCCGTGAAAAAACTGAAACAGAGAGGTTAAATTGTTATCAAATAAAAACAGACTTAAATGAAGGTCTAGTCACCATCACAGTCCATGGTGTCAACCATTGCGCTATAAAGCCTCCCTTGAGGATGTAAAAGGACTGTGTACACAGTAAGGCTGTGAACAATGGCTATTAATCACTGTCATCATCTCCTCCTTCCTTGGATCCAATGGTCTGATTACACAGAGCAATTTACCATTCCCAAAGGTACTTTTACAGCTCTATGCCTTTGCTCATTTGTTTTCTCTGCCTGAAGTGCTCTTATTTCCCTCTCAAAATTATACTCTTGCTCTAGCCGGTTTGGCTCAGTGAGTAGAGCGTCGGCCTGCGGACTGAAGGGTCCTGGGTTCGATTCTGGCCAAGGGCACATGCCTGGGTTGTGGTCTTGATCCCCAGTGTGGGGCGTGTGGAGGCAGCCAATCAATGATTCTTTCTCATCATTGATGTTTCTATCTCTCTCTCCCTCTCCTTCTCCCTTCCTCTCTGAAATGAATAAAAATATATTAAAAAAAGAACAAAGCTATTCGCTTAGAAAAAAAATTATACATTTTTCATGAGACCCCAGTAGGAGATCATCTATTCTGTGAAGTCTTTCTTAACACACTGGCATAATCCACATCTCCTCAACAGTGGGTGTTAAGACCTCTATCATTTCCCCTTGGCCCTTTCCACTTGGTAAATGTTCAATAGACAATTGTTGAACTCACTAATCTTAAATAATATATTGCAAATTCACTGAAACCAACCAAGGGAATATTCTTTCCAAAGAGTCTTCAAGTATGCCAGGCAAAATCTAAGGTGATTGTTGGGTGATGCTTAGGAGAAAAAGCAGTGTAATTCAAGGCACGTCCAATAGGTGGCATAATAAGCATGGACAAAGCAGCCAGGGACAAGCTCCTTTGAAAACGGAGGGATAATAATATTTGCACAAGGCTCATAAAGCTCTTTTACATACATTATTGACATGAATTTTTATCCCCATTTTATTTATTTATATTTTATATACTTTAATTGATTTTAGAGAGCGGGAAAGAGAGAGAAACATCGATGAGAAACACCAACATCCATCTGCTGCCTCCTGCACGTCCCCTGCTGGGGGTCAAACCAGCGATCTCTTGATGCATGGGTCGATGCTCAACCATTAGGCCACACCAACTGGGCATGATGGTGTATTCTTTTTTTTTTTTTTATTTAAATCTTTATTGTTCAGATTATTCCATTTGTTCTTTTTTCCCCCCATAACTCCCCTCCTCCCAGTTCCCGCCCCCCCTCCGCCCTCACTCCCCACCCACTGTCCTCATCCATAGGTGCACAATTTTTGTCCAATCTCTTCCCGCATCTTCCACACCCCATCCCCCCCAAGAATAGTTAGTCCATTCCCTTTCTATGTCCCTGATTCTATTATAATCACCAGTTCATTCTGTTCATCAGATTATTTATTCACTTGATTCTTAGATTCACTTGTTGATAGATGCATATTTGTTGTTCATAATTTGTATCTTTACCTTTTTCT
>NW_006294339.1:1043007-1043629 GCF_000327345.1 Myotis davidii | reverse complement strand
CTCAGAATTTGACTTCAGCACTGCGCCTCCTCTGAGTGTCCGTATGCGTTACTCTTTCCTCCTAGTTGTAGGACTTCCACTCAGCCAGCGTTCCTGTGGTTCTGGATGATGTCCGTTCCGTCTTAGTTTCACTTTTGAAATGGTTGTTCAAGGCAGCAAACTCCGGCGTTAACCTATGCCGCCATCTTGGTTCTCCTCCCTCCCCTCTCCTCGATGGTGTATTCTTGATGTAGTTTGTTTTTATCTCAGTTTTCAACCTTATTCCGTGTTAATAGTGGATTTATTGTGCCTCAGCAAAAATCACCGTTTCCTGTTCAATGAATGAAAGTTCTTTTTTAAAAATATTTTTACAGCCGAAACCAGTTTGGCTCAGTGGATGGAGCGTCGGCCTGCGGACTGAAAGGTCCCAGGTTCGATTCCGGTCAAGGGCATGTACCTGGGTTGTGGGCACTTCCCCAGTGGGGAGTGTGCAGGAGGCAGCTGGTGAATGTTTCTCTCTCATCGATGTTTCTAGTCTCTATCTCCTCTCCCTTCCTCTCTGTAAAAAATCAATAAAATATATTTAAAAAAAAAAAAAAAAAATGAACCCAGCCCCTTCAGGATTACTTGGGGCCTATGAGGA
>NW_006294339.1:1036092-1041733 GCF_000327345.1 Myotis davidii | reverse complement strand
GCCAGGATTCCCAGATTGTGAGAGGGATGTCTGACTGCTGGTTTAGGTCCAATCCCTGTAAACTGGCAGTAGGACATCCTTTGAGGGGGTCCCAAATTGGAGAAGGTGCAGGCCAGGCTGAGGAACACCCCCTCCCCTGTGCACAAATTTCGTGCACCGGCCCCTAGTATATATATATATATATATATATAAATCACATGGCCATAACACCGTAATGACCAAAAAACTGGTCACCAGGAGGTGTATTGATGGGTCTCACTGGTGTAGTGGGTATGGGGTCCTGCCTTGTGCGGTGGGTCTGGGGTCCTGACCCCATGGTGGGGCAGTAGAATCTGGGGTTCTGCCCCTGTGGCGGTGTGGTGGACACTGGGGTCTCGCGCAATTTTGCACGCTGGGCCTCTAGTTATATATAACTGAAAGAGATCAAGAATGGGTGGCAGACAAAAAGGCAAATGCTGGGTGATTCTATTTAAATGAAGAATCTAAAGTAGTCTAATTCATAGAACAGAAAGTAGGATAGTGGTTGCTGGGGACTGGGGACAGGGGAAGATATGGAGTTGTTTAATAGGTATAGTTTCAGGTTTTTTTATTAACCCTATTTTTATTTATTTTTATTATTCATTTTTACAGTTTACATTCAACATTATTTTGTGATAATGTACACAGTTTCTGGTGTACAGCATAGTGGTTAAACAATCATATACTTTACAGTGTTCCCCCGATATTTCCAGTACCCACCTAGCATCATACATAGTTATTAGAATTATTATTGACTATATTTCCTATTTGTAGTTTACATTCCCATGACTGCTTTCTAACTACCAATTTGTACTTTTTAAAATTATTATAGACTAGAGGCCCAGTGCATGAAATTTGTGCATGGGGGTGGGGTGTCCCTCAGCCCAGTCTGCGCCCGCTCCAATTTGGGACCCCTTGGGGGATGTTGGACTGCCAGTTGGACATCCCTCTCACATTCTGGGACTGCTGGCTCCTAACCACTTGCCTGCCTGCCTGTCTGTCTGATCGTCTCCAACTGCTCTCCCCTGCTGGCCTGATCTTGCCCCCAACTGCCCTTCCCTGCAGGCCTGGTCACCCCCAACTGCCCTCTCCTGCTGGCCATCTTGTGGTGGCCATCTTGTGACCATATGGGGGTGGCCATCACATGTGTTGGAGTGATGGTCAATTTGCATATTACCTCTTTATTAGATAGGATACGTTATTTATCATCTCTTTTGTCATGAAGCCAAGTGAAACATCGGTGAAAAACATCCATAAGCTACTTCTTGCACACTCCCTACTGGGAATCAAATACATAACCTGAGCATGTGCCCTGGCCAGAATCGAATCAGCAACTCTTTAGTGCATGGATGACACTCATCCAACTGAGCCACACTGGCCAGGGCCCAATTTGTCCTTCTAATCATTTCACCTCTTTCACCCAGTCCCTCAGCCCACTCCACCCCTTGGCAACCATCAGTCCATTCTCTGTGTCTAGGACAGTGATGGCAAACCTTTTGAACTTGGTGTGTCAGCATTTTGAAAAATCCTAACTTAACTCTGGTGCTGTGTCACATATAGAAATTTTTTGATATTTGCAACCATAGTAAAATAAAGATTTATATTTTTGATATTTATTTTATATACTTAAGTGCCATTTAACAAAGAAAAATCAACCAAAAAAATGAGTTCACGTGTCACCTCTGACACGCGTGTCATAGGTTCACCGTCACTGGTCTAGGACCACTCTTGGCACCAAATGTCTTGGGTTAGGTTCCCTACAAGTAGAACCTGAGAGAGAGATTCTGGTTCAAGTGACTTATTGAGGGATTTACTGTTAGAAGAAGATGATAGAAGCAGCATAGGAGAGAAAAACTAAGGAAGAGCATGGATTCAAAACTCAGCTTTAGTGTTTTGAATTCATGCTGTTTCCACAGGGAAACTCTGAAATAAATTAATCTCTTGAGATAAGGGACTATGTCAGACAGTCATTGACAAGCCTTCTCCTCATTTCCCTTGCCCCAAAGAGAGATGGCTCCTTTTTTGTTGAGGGCAAATTTCTAAGAAATGGACAACTGTAAGTTGTTATCAACCAACACTGGCAATAGCTGGAAAATGAGTACATCTACTGGCAAAAAGAATTTGGATGTGACACCATAGCATCCCTCATAAAAAATATATACTTTCTGCCATAACTGGTTTGGCTCAGTGGATAGAGCGTCAGCCTATGGACTGAAGGGTTCCGGGTTCCGTTCCAGTCAGGGGCATTTACCTTTGTTACAGGCACATCCCCAGTGGGGGGTGTGCAGGAGGCAGCTGATCAATGTTTCGCTCTCATCGATGTTTTTAGCTCTCTATCCCTCTGCCTTCCTCTCTGTAAAAAATCAATAAAATATATATATTTAAAAAAATACGTATTTTCTTGCCCTAACCGGTTTGGCTCAGTGGATGGAGCGTTGGCCTGCGGACTAAAGGGTCCCAGGTTCGGATCCGGTCAAGGGCATGTACCTTGGTTGCGGGCACATCCCCAGTGGGGAGTGTGCAGGAGGCAGGTGATTGATGTTTCTCTCTCATCGATGTTTCTGGCTCTCTATCCCTCTCCCTTCCTCACTGTGAAAAATCAATAAAATATTTTTAAAAAATACATATTGTTATGGGTTGACTCAGCGAGATAGACCACCGACTCAGAATTTAAATTTAGGAACCTTTATTAAGCTGGCCAGCTGTCTGCAGTCCCAGCACCCCGCCAAAGCAAAGGCTGAACTGCAGCCTTGACTGCAAGAGTCACAGCATATTTATTTGCAAAAACTACAAAGTTACAAAGCCTTGTTTACGCAATTTGTTCCCAACACAGTATAGCATTATCACCTTCCATTCTATGTTTTCCAGGAACAGAGAGCACAGTATATTGAGGAGGGACCATGAGACCATATCTCAAGGCCTGACCTGATGTCAGTACCTTCCTATCTGTCTGTTCCAGGAACAGACAGCACAGCGCACCCCGATATGCAGCCCAGTACATTTTCTTAAGTAATGGAGGACTGCATAGATATATTCTTCATGTTATCTGTCTGTCTATCTATCTATAAATGTCTAATATGCAAAGTGTCCCCTTGGGAGTTCAATTGCTCACTATGTGTGCTGACCACCAGGGGGCGGTGCAGAACGAAGGAAGGCCCCAGCTGGCAGCCGGCAACTGCTAGGGACCCTACCCGTGCACAAATTTTGTCTGTGCAAAGATTTTGTCCACTGGGCCTCTAGTCTTCAAATAATAATACATGTTTACAATTCCTTATCCACAAGTTCAAACCCCAACTAAATTCAAAATGGCTTGGAAAAAAAGTAGATTTTTAATAAATTTGCTACAAACTCTACAGATATATACAAGAGTTGGATTATAGAGTATTATCTCAGACTCAGCTGGGGGTGTTACTTATATATGTCCTCTATTACACTTTTGATTTTTGATTTTAAAAATATTTTTATTGCCGAAACCGGTTTGGCTCAGTGGATAGAGCATCAGCCTGCGGACTGAAAGGTCCCAGGTTCGATTCCGGTCAAGGGCATATACCTGGGTTGTGGGCACATCCCCAGTAGGAGATGTGCAGGAGGCAGCTGATTGATGTTTCTCTCTCATCAATGTTTCTAACTCTCTATCTCTCTCCCTTCCTCTCTGTAAAAAATCAATAAAATATATTTAAAAAAATATTTTTATTAATTTCAGAGAGGAAGGGAGAGGAAGAGATAGAAATATAAATGAGAGAGACTGGATTGGCTGCCTCCTGCACGCCCCCTTTTGGGGATTGGGCCCGCAACCTGGGCATATGCCCTTGACTGGAATTGAATAGGGGAACCTTTACTCTGCAGACCAATGCTCTATCCATGCAAAGATTTTCTTATATTCTACAGGTTGCTCTTTTACTCTCTTGATAGTGTCCTTTGATGTGCAAGATTTTAATTTTGATGTAGTCCAGTGTTGTTGTTTTTCTTTCTTTTTCTTTTTTAGGTAGTCCTATTTTTTTCTTCTGTTGCCTTAGCCTTTGTTGTCATATCTAAGCAATCATTGCCAAATTCAATGCCACGAAGCTTCTTTCTAAGAATTTTAGTCTTACATTTAGAACTTTGATCCATTTTGAGTTAAATTTTTCTATGGTGTAAGATAAGGGTCTAACTTCATTCTTTTGTATGTGGATATCCAGTTTTTTTCAGTACCGTTTATTGAAAAGACCATTCTTTCCCCATTGAATGGTCTTGGCAACCTTCTGAATGGGAGAAAATATTTGCAAATTACATATCTGATAAAGGATTAATATCCACAATGTATAAATAACTACAACTCAACAAAAAAACCAACCTAATTCAAAAATGAGCAAAAATCATTGACTATACATGTAAGGGTTTATTTCTGAGATCTCTAGTCTATTCTATTGGTCTATGTCTGTCTTTATTCCAGCAAGTTGTCTTCCTTTCTGCACTAAGTTTTGAAGCAAGTCCCCCTACTTTGTTCTTTTTTTTCTCCCAGCTGCTTCGGATATTTGGGGCACCTTAAAATTCCATATAAATTTTAGGATTGGGTTTTTCTATTTCTGCAAAAACTTTTTTGGGGTTTTGATAGGAATTGCATTAAATCCCTCGATCATTTTTTACTAGTACTTATATCTTAGCAATATTAAGTCTTCCATTCCATTCCATGAAATGTCATTTTATTTATTTATGTCTTAATTTCTTTGGGCAATATTTTCTAGTTTTCTCTGTACAAGTCTTTTGCCTTTTTTGGTTAAGTTTATTTCTAAGTATTGTATTCTTTTTGATGTTATTAAGTGGAATTTTTTTCTTAATTTTCTTTTTGGATTGTTCATTGTTGGTATAGAGAAGTGAAATTGATTTTTGTGTTGGTTTTGTATTCTGCAATGTTGCCAAATTCATTTATTCTAATTTTTTTTCTGGACTAGTTTGATTTGTAAAACACAGAAAAAGTGTGGCTGCAGGATAAATTCATCACCACCTTGTTCAAGTTTATAGAATATTTTTCTTTGACAAGGTGTGCCTAAAAGGTGGCAACATTTTGAGAAGAAATGCCCTTGTCAAGGAGCTCAACATAGGTAACCTAAGAATTTTTGGCCTAATACTGCCATCAAAGATCCAGAATATATATGAAATTTACAAATCATACTTAAAAAAAGAACATCTCATTTTATAAATAATCCAGAAGATAGGTTTGACTTTTGGGCTAATATTGAGTGATATTTGGTGAGGATATCTGTCTAGATAGAGGCACATACACATAATTTTCATTTCAATAAACATTTGTTTAGTGATGTGTGGTGATGCTTAGACTTTGGAATTTGATAGATCTAGATTAGAACCCTGATTTTCCCACAAATTAGTTGTGTGACCTTTGGCAACTTTCCTAAACCATTTTTTGTTCCTCTTTAAAGGTAGGATTATACGGAGAAACCCAGATGGCGGCATAGTTAAACACTGGAAATTGTTGCCTTGCACAACAACTTCAAAAATACAACTAAAACACGGACATCATCCAGAACCACAGGAAGGCTGGCTGAGTGGAAATTCTACAACTAGAAGGAAAGAGAAAAGCACACTGAGACTCAGAGGAGGTGTGGAAGTACAGAGGTATAGAGGC
>NW_006294339.1:1028518-1029996 GCF_000327345.1 Myotis davidii | reverse complement strand
CAAATACACATCTATCAACACGTGATCTAAAAATCAAGTGAATAAATACTCGAATGAACAGAATAAACTGGTGAATATAATATAATCAGGGGCATAGAAGGGGAGTGGACTGACTATTCTCGGGGGGAAAGGGGTGTGGGGGATGTGGGAAGAGAATGGACAAAAATCGTACACGTATAGATACGGACAGTGTGGGGGTGGGTAAGGGCAGAGGGTGGGGTGGGAACTGGTTGGAGGGAGCTATTGGGGGGGGAAAAGAGGAACAACTGTAATAATCTGAACAATAAAGATTTAATTTTTTTAAAAAAGGTAGGATTATAATACCTGCCCCACTAGAATTATGGGACTTAACTGGTAACTCTTCAACAGTATTTATTAAGTGTTAGTTATTATGATCATGAATAGACTATATGTTGGGCACTTTACTAGATGTTAGGGATAAAAGATGTATGACATGCCATCTGCCATCAAGGTACTCATGATCTAGATGGGAAATGTATTTAAAAAATCAAATAGTCTTTATATTATACTATTGTATAAATATGTGCAAAGGAACAGAAGCTTGAAACAGAATGGTGCTTTTTTTCCCTTTAGTCACAGCTTTTGTTATTTTTTAAATTATTACTTTAATGATTCCACTTCCCCTTTATAAATAAACTAGAGGCCTGGTGCACAAATTCATGCACACTGGGTCCCACTGGCCCACCCTGATGGCCAAGCCAATGTGGGGGGGGAGGGTGACTGGGGCGGGGGGCTGCTGGCAGTTGGCCCCCGGCCAGCCTCACTTCTGATCAGGGTGTTGAGGGCCTATCAGGGGCTGGGCCAACCAGGCAGGGGGCTGATCAGGGCCCGGATCAGGCTGGTTGGCTGCCACAGTGCGTGTCATAGCCACGTGTCATTCTGGTTGTTCTGTTTGTTTCACCGTTCTGGTCACTGGGCTTTTATATATATACTAGAGGCCTGGTGCACAAAAATTTGTGCATTCGAGGGGAAGGGAACGTCCCTCAGCCCGGTCTGTGCCCTCTCGCACTCTGGGACCCCACGGGAGATGACCTGCTGGCTTAGGCCTGCTCCCGGGTGGCAGAGGGCAGGCCCAATCCCTAGGTGCAGCCCCTGGTCGGGCTCAGAGCAGGGCCGATTGGGGAGTTGGGGCACCGCCCCCTGTCATGCACACAGCAGGGCAGATTGGGAAGTTACGATGCCACCCTCAGTCACGCTCAGGGTAGGGCCGATTGGGGGGTTGGGGCACCACCCCCTGTCACACTCCAGGCAGGGCCGATGGCGAGGTTGCTGCGCCAACCCCTGTCACGCACAGAGCAGGGCCAATCCGGGGGTTGGGGCGCCGCCCCCTGTCACAGAGCAGGGCGGATCAGGGGGTTGGGGCGCCACCACTCTCACACTCAGGGCAGGGCCAATGGGAAGGTTATGGCTCTACCCTGTCACACACAGAGCAGGGCCCGTGGGGAGGCAGGGTGGGG
>NW_006294339.1:1014860-1027857 GCF_000327345.1 Myotis davidii | reverse complement strand
ATCGTTGGTTTCCTCCGTCACTGAGGCAAGCAAGCCTCATGTTAGTTTCAAGCTGCCTGGCTGTCGGCCACCATCTTGGCTGACAGTTAATTTGCATATCTCGCTGATTAGCCAATGGGAATGGTAGCAGTCGTACGCCAATTACCATGTTTCTCTTTTATTAGTGTAGATAGATTAGGCATAACCACATCTCAGCAAAACTTAAAGAAACAAAGAGAACATCGTGGTTCCTTTAAACTTACAAACTGGATGAAGGAACATAAATATACACAAACTAGGGGCCCAGTGCACGAATTTGTGCACTTTGAAAAGAACTGTGGGTGAGGCTGCATTGGACACAGGGACAGGTCTTGGCCCATCCTCTGCATCCCCACCTGGCCCTTCCCACCTTGGCTCCCAGTCCCCCATCTGCCAGCAGCCCTGCTCCTGCCACCGCCACTCCCACACACTGATGGCGCCGGCCCCACTTGCACCCGCTTACAGCGCAGAGCAATTGGGGCTGGCGCCAGCAGCGGGTGCAAGTGGGCTGGTGCCATCAGTGGGCTGCTGCCCTGATTGCCCCTCAGGAGTAGGTGGAGGTGGAGAAGCCCTCAGGGGCAATTGGGGCCAGCAGCTGCAGCTCACATCTGCTGACTGTGCTGAGCGATTGGGGCCGGTCAACTGAATCTAAAATTGGGGTTTGCAATTTTCAGTTCTGACGGGGCCCACTGTGAGGGGTTGGGGCTGCAAGGGCTCCTGCCGTGGGCTTCTGTTGGAATTTTTCATTACAAAGAATGAAAACTAGGGGGATGGAAAGTCCAGACAGAAGCCAGGGCTGGGGCTTGGGATGGGAGCTGTGTCCACTGCCCTCACTCATGGGAAGATGGAAAAACCCAAGCTAAAAGGGGTGACAAGTGGATGGGAAGGAAAAGTGGGGCTGGGACCCTGGGCCTGTCCACACTGGGCCTGATGGGGAGGCCCTAGGTTGGGGGAGGCTCAGAGCCTGGCCTTGTAGGCCAGGGCCTGGGGGCAGGAGGCTCAGCCCCAGGGACAAGGGGTCCTATGGCCTCAAGCATTGGGGAGTGCTGCTTCCAGCCCACCATGATGCCAAAAGTGAACGAGGTATCATGTGTCTGGATGCAGGACGCTGTGTGCACGTCTGTGTTCATGGGCGGCACGGACCACTGATGAACCAGGAGAGCTGTGCAGAGACCCCGGGGCAGGGGCGAGTGGGGCTGGGTGCCGGGAAGGGCTGGGTGCCTGGGTCCAAGGGAACTGTGGGCGTGTCTGTGTGTTCCTGGGTGTAAGTGACAGCTCTTTATTGATATTGAATCTCAAATAGCTTTTGGGCGCTGGCTGGTGTGGCTCGGTGGGTTGGGTGTTGTCCCATGCACCGAATGGTTGTCAAATGATTCCCGGTTAGGGCACAAGCCCAGGTTGGAGGGGCGTGTGGGAGGCAGCTGACCCATGCTGCCCTTTCACATCATTTGTCTCTCCCTTTCTCTCTTCCTAAAAATCAATAAAACTGCTCTCTTTAAAAAAATAGTGTTTGACCCTGGCCAGTTTGGCTCAGTGGATGGAGTGTCGGGCTGTGGAACGAAAGTCCCAGGTTCAATTCTGGTCAAGGGCACGTACCTTGGTTGTAGGCTCCTCCCCAGAACAGGCCCTGGTCTGGGCGTGTGCAGAAGGGACCAAGCAATGTGTTTCTCTCACATCGATAGTTCTTTTCTTCTCCCTTCCACTCTCTCTAAAAATCAATGGAAAATATTGAGGACTTAAAAGAAAAAAAAAGCTTTTTTTTTTTGGGGGGGGGGTCACTAGTAGTGAAATGATGACTATCTTTTTTACCACACATCGTGTATATTTTGTGGGGCTCAACAAAACAACTAAAAGCACTTCCCTGACCCCAGCAAGTCTCTGGGCTGTGACAGGAGGAAGGACATACTGGGATCTGTGCTCGGAGGGACACTGTCCATTGGTCAGCGCAGGTTAACTCAGCTCCTTTGGGTCTGTGTTGCAGTGATCATGCACCGCAAGTTGTGTGCATGGTTGGCAGCCTGCCTCATCACCTTGGCTGGGTACGACATGCTGATAAGAAATTTAGATAGTTTGGCTCCTGGGTAGAGGAAGGATTGGAGGGAGTCATAAACAAGACCAGTAAGGGGGCTACAATAATCCAGGCAGAGCAATGCAAGTTCTAAGGAACCCTGTTTAACTCAGGCAGAAAACAGGAGAGGAAAAAACAGGTTCAGAAAGCAAGGCCATTGTAGTACTATTTCAGGGACACCATTAACATTTATTCTATGAACATGGTACACAACAGCTATGAATGGTGGCCCCTGCAGTTGTGAACTGCGGCAGTCCTGTTGCAAAGGTTACAGCATGGTAGATAATGGAACTGATCCCTACCTAAACCCCTGTGCATTTCCTACTATACCAGGCTATGGCTTATGACAGTTTATTTATGGATATATAGCATAATTAGGGGATAAACACAGAATTAAAACAATGAAACAGATCAAACATATCCCAATAAGGCTTTTCACAAGAACCGGGTAGGCTTATTAAAAGTAATTTAATGGAATCCTACAAAACTAGCTATTTAACAAGTCAAGGTGCTTGATGTATTCTTAAATCATTGCTAATAGGAAAAACAAAGGTAAAACAAATGTAAGGTCCCAACTATTTACTTTGAGCTTCCCCAAAATAGATATATGAGCAGCTTTACAAAAACTGAAAACACTAACCACAAGAGACCACAAATTAAAGGTTTTTTTCAGAGAGACATTTCTTGAATTATCCCAAAAATTTAAGGTGGATTTCCCTCAGAAAATGCTTTTATAGTTATCTTGGCAATAAATACATAACCTTGGCAAAAGTACATATTTAGTAACTACTTCATATTATTTTTTAAAAACTATGTAATTCTTATTTATGCCAAGCACACCACAACTTACAAATGTTTCATCCATACCCTCACCTATGCCTACTCACTCTGAAGGAAGGAATATTTCTTTGGGCTGAGTCAGGATCTCAATATGCTTTGTCCAGGAAATGGAAGGTATGAAAATACTTTTAAAAACAATGATTTGGCCCTGTAGATAGAGTGTCGGCCTGAGGACTAAAGGGTCCCAGGTTCGATTCCAGTCAAGGGCATGTACCTTGGTTGCGGGCACATCCCCAGTAAGGAGTGTGCAGGAGGCAGCTGAATCGATGTTTTTAACTCTCTACCCCTCTCCCTTCCTCTCTGCAAAAAATCAATAAAATATATTAAAAAAACAAACACCCCCCCCCCAATTATTTCTTTGCCCTTGCGGCATGGCTCAGTTGATGACCATCCATCTATCAGAGTTTGATCCCTGGTCAAGGCACATGCCCGGGTTGCGAGCTTGATCCCCAGTAGGGGGCGTGCAAGAGGCAGCTGATCAATGATTCTCTCATCATTGATGTTTCTATTTCTCTGTTCATCTCCCTTCCTCCCTGAAACCAATAAAAATATAAAAACAAAACAACAAACAATACTGGCTTATTGCACAGAAGAAAGGCCAGCCATTAGGAGTTAACAGGATAAAATGAAACACTGACCAGAGGAGCTCCTTTGGGTGAGTAGTTAAAATGTGATTAAAAGGGAAAAAGAGGAAGAAGAATATATCACAGAAAGGCTTTATGCATATTGATAAAAACAGATTATTTCTAAAAAGATAAAATCACCTTGAGAATTTTCAAAAATAAGATTCACAGAACTGTTGGAGTAGAAGAAACATTAAGATTTAGAAACATCTTATTTGACTAATGATGAATTTCAGACTAATTAGGCAATCTGCAGAGAGCCACTAGTTATTGCCAGAGTCTAGATAAAGGCCAAGTCTCCTGTGTTCCAGATGAATGTTCCCTTTTTCCTTTGCTATATACTCATCTCTTACATATTCCTAACCACTTGATGCCCACCCTAACCCTGTCTGCCCCACAATGTGTCCCTGAGGGACAGTCAGAGGAACAGTACTATGTAGACCATTTAGAATAACAATGGATGAAATATTATTTCAAATAATGACTGGGCTAAAAATTCATTTAGGGGTCGGGAGCAGAGGGGAAATACAAAAGAAGGAAATTCTGCAGACAATAATAAGAGAAGCACAAGAGGAAATATCCTCTTTTGTTATTTTATTACTGTTATTTTATTTTGTAGTTAAGACCATATATTATATAAAACATAACAGGAAGATGAAACAAATTTATAAAATAAATTGAGGTGTCTGGATGATAAAACACAAGAGCTTTGCCTTCATGTTTATAGATATCTTGGTAAGTGGTTGGTCTTTCACTTTAGATATCAAATAAAGATATCTAGCTTGAAACAAAGTTGATATGCTGCGAGATTAAGCCATACTTAGTTTGATGGTGGGCCAGGAAATGATAGGTTTTCTAGATCTTATCCTTAAATATTGGCTATAACAAATGCTGATATAACAAAATACAAGCTTTTATCCTTAGACAGCAAGAGGGAAACTTGAATGAATGAATGCAACTTACCTCCAAGTCCTTTGAAGGGAGGTGAAAAATAAATACTGTGTTTTACCAGTGTTCTTCCCAAAGCATTACTCTAATAAGCATGCAGGAGGATGCTGTGAGCAGCTATAACATCCAATCTAGAGGTAGGTTCAAGGCCAGAGTAGGAGAGTATTTGAAGAAATCCTCCCCAGGCTGGTAACACTTCATAGAATGCCCTTTTGTGCTGGGGGATGAGTCTATGGCCTATTTTTATCTGATTCAAAAGGACATTCCCAATTTCAACCTTGTTTAAAAAAAAAAAAAAAAGAGAGGCATTTTTGTACCTGCTATTATGAACAGCTAGGATACAGGATAAGGCTGACATAAAATTATTTAGCAAGCACATGCTAGCTATTCCAGTTTGAAATCTACCAAACTGTAAAATCAAGAGGGGAATAAAAAGTTGAAGATGGAGCTCTTATTCCTCAAGATAAGGGAACAAAGTCTTAAAAAAGAGAGATTAGGCACTCACTTAACTCTATATGGAGAACATCCTTCTGAGGCTAGTCGGGGTATGAGGAAGAGCATTACCAATGGCTGACAATGCCATTTGGAGACCAAAAGGAGAGGAAAAAAGGCATTTAGGAAGCAAGTTCTTCTGGGTCTGACTAGATAAGTGAATCTAAGGCAACTGCACCAAAGACATGCTACCCATTATGCCAGCAGAAGCTGGTGAAAACATTTCAAGACATTTTAAACCCAGAGAAATGTATGAAAAATATGTTAACCAAGCAAATGAAAACCAAACCTCCAAGGATAAAAATCTCCTCAGATTTGAAATCCAAGATACTCACTTTTCATTAATTCTGTGCATTATTAGAAAAAATAAAAAGTAACAAATGTAAAGATTTGTTTTATTTCTAAGAATAGATCCTGGGAGGAAGTGCAAAATGCAAAATCAAATGACCGAAAATGCTGAACAAACAGCATTATTAATATACAAAATATTATATTACTGAACTAGTAACAGTTGATGTTCTCCGTGTCTGTAAAACTTTGGAACCACATAGCTGATTTGTTAAATCTAGTCCATGCCAACTTCCAAAAACCAGAAAAGATTTTAGTTAGCTTCATTCTTTGATGCCTCATCAAAATTTTCTACAAGATCTGGAAAAAAAAAAAGTAAATGAGTTAAAGATACAAAAAAAAGAGGTAAATAAAATTCCTAACTTCTAACTCCAATAAAACAAAGTTGTTGCTACTAGAATCAGTCTGAAAATATACAGGACAAGGAACAGAAATCAATTGGTGGCATTTCACTAATAATGCTTCATTTATCTGCTTAAACAGTAACCCAAAGGAAATTTTAGTCTTGTCTATACCTACTAAAGTGAACAGCATTTCCAGATGTCAATGATAATTTCCACAGAAATATTATAACAATAGCTATACAAATTTATAATTACAGTGATTCCAAATTCATATGCAGGCAGCAAAGGTTTGTGTGACAATTTCTGATTCTAAGTTCTAAATGAGAGGGCTTTTATTCTTTTTCATTAGATCATATCCACATCATTGTGAATGAATATTCACAAGCTCACCAGCAACAACAAACTGTAAGTCTTTATGCAATGAATTAATGCGATCAGCAGTATGTTAAAAAATCTTAAAATTACAGAAACGTCACTTACCTGGAACGTCATCATCTTCCTCATCAATGTCTTCTGGTTTTGGTGCTTTGCTATCCAACACTGCAAAAATTTTGTTTTAAAATTAGTCACTGAGAACAAAGACATGTACAGATACTTTATATTTTCATCATGTCTAAATCTTACTAAAAAGTAAAATATTATATAATCTAATGTCATATTTTTTACTTAATACTAAAATCAATAAAACTGTAACTTCATTGGACATACCCTAAATACAGCTGGCTATTTCAATGGGCACTGCATGTAAAACATATAAAAATGGAGTAATGCAGATTAGTTTGAATAAAAAGACATAGTTAATTTATTCTCCAAATTAAAAAATCAACATTCAAGATTTTTTTCATCTCCTTTGGTGTAAGAAAGTATCTATCTACGCAGTATGAGCACTGAAATAATAGACTGTTTGATTTTTAGGAGTGACAAAACACATATGGGCCCGAATGGCATGGCTCATTGGTTGAGTGTCAAACTATGAACCTGGAGGGCACGGGTTCCATTCCTGATCAGGGCACATGCCTGGGTTTTGGGCTCGATACCCAGTAGAGAGCATGCAGAAAGCAGCCAATCAATGATTCTCTCTCATCACTGATGTTTCTATCCCTCTCCCTTCCTCTCTGAAATCAATAAAAATATATTAAACAAAACAAAACATTTTTATTAAAAAAAAGACACATATGAAACCAAAACTATTTTGGAAATTCAGAATGTTTGGTTGCTACATTTATAGTACAATCAATAATACTAAACAGAAATATAATTCTGTGATAGAACTATGTGTTTTTTTTCAATTGTTTGGATAAGCATTTTATTCATATATCTTAACTGCATTTTTTCCAGGATATAAAATGTGTATTAGATGCTGAAACCGGTTTGGCTCAGTGGATAGAGCGTCGGCCTGCAGACCGAAGGGTCCTGAGTTCAATTCCGGTCAAGGGCATGTACCTGGGTTGCGGGCACATCCCTAGTGGGGGACGTGCAGGAGGCAGCTGATCGATGTTTCTCTCTCATCGATGTTTCTAACTCTCTATCTCTCTCCCTTCCTCTCTGTAAAAAATCAATAAAATATATATAAAAAAAATGTGATAGAGCAAACTCAAGGATGTGGGACTCAAATGACAATGGGGCAAAATTCAGAAACTGTTGCCTTTAAAGTTATGTTAATGATCATACTTTAATAAAGTGTTCATTATGCAGAACTTCTTTTCCCTTGTGTTTGGCCACCTACACTCTCCATTTCTCAACCATAGAAGTAAATATGTCTAAAATCGGTGCTGGTTTTGATTAGCAATAGTGATGACATTAGCCTGAGTTCTAGCTCCTGGAAAGCAGAACTGTGATGATGCAGTGACTTGTGGCAGTTAGGTCCCAACGTAACTCTCCTTGTCACCACACATCATCAATGATTTTGAGCCAAGACTTGTGCTCTAAATATAATACACCAGTTAAACACAGGTATTCTGGAATACCTGCTCTGTCAAATGAAGGGGAGGATGGGAGGGGAAAAGGAACTATGATTCTATCTTTAAATACAATAGATTTAAAACTATAAATGGAGCAAAACAATGTCAATGTATTTAATATCACTGAACTATACACTTAAAATGGTTAAAATGCTAAGTTTTATGTTATGTATATTTTACAACAATTTAAAAAAAAAACCTGTATGTGTGTGGGTTCTGAAAACTATGTCCATGGGTTTCATAAGTTTTCACAACTGTCTAATAACTTTCCAGGTCCAACATGTAATCTGTTATACTTCTTTTTGCAATATAACTCCTATTAAACCTGCCTGCTTGAGGCCTCGATAAGTCTCCATCATCAGGAATTAGTAAAAAGCACTTATCCACAGAAATCTCCAGCTAAAAATAATATAGAGGAAAGTATGATGGAAGAATGGGTGTTAGACAAGAAGCCTGTGGAAAAGTCACTTGCTCCCAGACTGTGCATCTTTCTAGGAAGCACAGAAACCCCTACCTCCTATCCCACGACTGGCCTTGTCCCCAGTCCTGAAGAGTAGCCACAAGGGAAGTAAAGGCTGGTTGGCAGGAGTTACAAGGCCTCAGGGTCACACTGATTAACTGTCAGTTCCACCACTTTCTAGAGGATCTGGCACCACTCCAAACAGCTAAGGCTGGCTGCAGCCACAAGTGGGTCTTCACTCTTGCCTCTAGTCTAGTCTGCAAGTAAGGTTAGTGTGGGCTGTGCTGAGAGTACACAGCAGTTCAGAAGCTGCAAGAGGGCTGTGCCTGTCTATAGTCACAGGTACAGGATTTTGCACTAAAAATTGCCTTAACGTGAGAGAGGTATCCTATATAATAAAGAGGTAATATGCAAATTAGCCCTCATAAGATGGCTGCCTATGACCAGGCCAGCAGGGGGATTAGTGAGGGATAACCAAACAATTGAACAAGCAGGCTGCGTGAGGCAACCAGGCCGGGAGGGAGGTTAGTTAGGGGGAAACAACTGAACAAGCAGGCTGCGTGACCAGGCTGGCGGTGGGAGGGGGGGGGGCAGTTGGGGGTGACCAGGCCTGTAGGGGGGGCAGTTACAGGCAACCAGGACTGTAGGAGGGGCAGTTAGGGGTGATCAGATTGGCATGCAGAGGCAGTGAGGGGCGATCAGGCCGGCAAGGGGGGAGGGTCAGTTAGGGGCAACCAGGCAGGCTGGGCTGAGGGACCCCCCCACCCCCATGCATGAATTTCATGCACCGGGTCTCTAGTTTCAAATAAGGGGAAAACTCAGAGCCACAGGCTACAGTTGTCATCGACATTCTGTTTATAACACACCCAGGAGAAACCTCTATCTCTGCACATGACTTAAAATCAAACTTGGGTATCCTCTTACTCTCTCCAATTAGATTGTGTGCTCCCTGGTGGTCTTTATGTGTGTACTAGAGGCCTGGTGCACAAATTTCTGCACAGGTGGGCTTTCACGGGGTGGCTTGCAGGGATCAGGCCAAAATCCAGTCCAACGCCACCCGCAGCTCCTACCTGCTGCTCCTGCTCATCCCAACTGCCCCCCCTGTGCCTGCTGCGGGCTCATGCCCAATTAGTCCCAATTGAGAGAAGCTCATGCTGCCACAGCAGCGCTTGCCAGCCATGAGTCCTGCGTCTGGAGCCCTCCCGAGGGGAGTGGCCTGCAGGACTGAGCTGAAACCGACTCTCTGACATTCCCCAAGGGTTTCTGGATTGTGAGAGGGTGCAGGGCAGGCCAAGGGACCCCACCAGTGCACGATTGGGGCAGGGGAGGGACCATAGGAGGGCTCCAGGGCGTGTCCGGCCCATCTCACTCAGTCCTGATTAGCCGGACCCCAGCAGCAAGCTAACCTACCGGTAGGAGCATCTGCCCCCTGGTGGTCAGTGCATGTCATAGCACCTGGTCAACCGGTAGACTGTCTGCCCCCTGGTGGTCAGTGCACATCATAGTGAGCAGTTGAGTGGCCTTAGTATATTACGCTTTGATTGGTTAAACAGTCGACCAGTCACCAGACACTTAGCATATTAGGCTTTTATTATATGGATAACCAAAATCTAACACAATGCCTGGTACAACACTATGTTCTTGCTGCCATTAACCAGAAGTATCAATTGACTTTATAAAATGTGGCCTGAAGATCCTGGCTCGTACCTTTTAGGTAATTACTTTCAACCAAAATGCATTCATTTACTTTCAACCAAATGTATCCCTATGCCACACTGCATAATTATTAAAGAAACCAACTAAAAAGTGTATGAAGCATATAAGTAATATTATAAAAGTAAAATATACATACAGGCAAATCCTTCTAGTAATGTGACACCTTTAAAAATCATTAGGTTCTTTAAAATGGGGAAGAAAAGAGGTACTAAAATGAAATACCTACCTTGCCGAGGGAACTGTTCAGCTAACTTCCTAAGGCTTGTTAAGCTGTCAGCACCAAGCTGACTTAATATTCCAGGAAGCATTTCTGTGATTGGTTTGGTTTTTGCATGACCGGTAATTGCAAAGGTGTTAGCAGAAAGGGAAGCTTGGACTTTGGGATTGTTGAAATGAATAACTGTTCCATCATCTTTAATCATATTTACCTGTATGAACACAAAAGAAAATGTACTTCACAAAATAGGTACAACTAAAACAGTATCTTTTAAAAAAACAATTTAGCCAATTATGTTGTTTTTAGTTGGTAGTTATGCATTGCAAAGGTAGTAATTATCTAAGTAGTGGATATGGGTGGGAAAAGACCCTAGCAACAAAGTAAAATGGTGTAGATAGCACAAATTACTAGGATGGTCAAAGAATCTAGATTTTAAATTCAGACTTCTACTATGAGAAAGAAATTCATACCCACATTAAAAAAAAAAAGTAATAATGAGCCAAGAACTGGCTTCTTAATAGCCATTATCTTACTCAGTTTACACTATCAAACTAAATTGGTACAGATACCATTTGGTAGCCTCTTACTTAGGGGACAGGTTGTAATGGGGTAATAGTGTATGGTAAAAATAACCACTGAAAATCCATAAAGAACACTCAGAAACCCTGACCGGTTTGGCTCAGTGGATAGAGCGTTGGCCTGTGGACTGAAGGGTCCCAGGTTCGATTCCGGTCAAGGGCATGTACCTTGATTGTGGGCACATCCCCAGTAGGGAGTGTGCAGGAGGCAGGTGATCGATGTTTCTCTCTCATCGATGTTTCTAACTCCCTCTCCCTCTCCCTTCCTCTCTGTAAAAAATCAATAAAATATATTTTAAAAAAAAGAACACTCAGAAATTTAATCGATCAGGTGTTTCATTCCTTTGAACACAGTAAATTTATAAAATTTTCAACTTGTTATCATCATATCATTCTCTGTGGAGGATTTTATCAGTTCCTCTAATTCTTAGGTGCTGCTTCTCAATAACCTTCAATAACCTTGTAAATGTGAAAGAAGCTCTCCCACCCACTGGCCTGGCCACCTGAACATGCTTATCAATTACTGGGATGTGAGGAGCTGATATAGGGTTAAGCCTCAGACTGACCTGTTGGCAAAGTCACAAACAAGTCTTCTTCCGAGTCTTAAACAACCCAATCCGAGAGGTGGCTGCTGATTTACATGCACTGTCATTTAAAAAATAAAAATGGGGGAATTTGCCGGAAGCTGGTCCACCCTTGCTGCTTAACACAGTTGCTGCCGGGAAGAAACATCTTCACAGCTTATGTTTCAAGGGACCTGGCATATATGGCATATGTTTGCTCCCCCTCTTAGGGCTATGTGTTTTAACCAGGACACCTCTCCGAGAACGGTTGTTTCCCCAGGTGGGGATTTTTCCCCTGGAGTTAGGGATTAACAGGACTAAGGAAGGGAATAAACCCGTAAAACCCTTTAACTAAGTGCCAGGCGGGTTGTTAATCACTTTAACTACGAACAATCACACTTAAGCTATATAATCTTTACTTAGGATAATCTCCTTCCGTTACTTCCTTGTAGCTTAATAGAAAAATAGAGTAACCTTGGAATGGAGATAAATAACACCCTAACCTTTGGAATAGAATGGATAGGATTAAAATCAACTGGTATAAATACAGATGTAACAGGACAATAAAGACAGAACCTGGCTGGAGAACCTGGCTAGAGAACCTGGCTATGCTGATCAAATGAACGCTGTCTCCCTGTCCTTCCTTCATTCTTTGCTGACTCTGTCCACACCTTTGGGAACCCCTGGACCTGCTGGGGATGGACCCCAACACTGGGAAACCTTTAAAGCCATCCTCACATTCTTTCTATATGAACTGACTATTTCAGATTTGATTTAATCCATAGCCTGAGTCTTACTGAGAAGGAAGGTTGAGCATGTGCTATTTAAAATGTTATTTTTCTCTCACTTGTGCACTTTCTGTTTTAGCACTGAATTTGCATACGTTAAGTGTGTAAAGAATGTGCTTCCACTATGTAGTTGACTCCACTGGGTAAGTTACCTTGGTGGTAACATGCTTATTATATAAAAAGGTTAGGAGAGTTAACTCTTGGCTACTTTAGAAGCATTTCATGATCCATCCAAAATCAAGCAGAGATGCTGAGTGTTCTCCATGGTCAGTGGAAGTGGGCTTTTCTTCCTCAGAGGTGATCACCACCATTAATAGACAGCACCAGAAAGGTAGAGGAAGAAAGGGGTGTCTAAATTTCAGGCAAGACCCGGAACACAGAGAAAATAAAGGCAAATTCCCTGGAAAACTACAACTTAAACCCACAAATAATTTCCCAAAATATGTTTTTCTGACAAAAATCACTATTTCAATTCTATACCCTTCCCTCTCAGTATTGTAGTTAAGGATTTATTTCATATATATATTAGAGGCCCAATGCACAAAATTCGTGCAAGAGTAGGCCTTCCTTCCCTCGGCTGCTGGCACTGGCTTCCTTCCAGCACCCGGGACCTGGGCTTCCCTCTCAGCCTTGGCTTCATCCAGGTCATCTGGAAGGACATCCAGTCTAATTAGCCTATTACGCTTTTATTATTACACACACACACACACACACACACACACACACTAAAGGCCCGGTGCATGAAAATTCGTGCACTGGGGGGGTGGGGGTGGTGGTTCCTCAGCCCGTCCTGCCCCCTCTCACAGCCCGGGAGCCCTCAGGGGATGTCCTACTGACAATTTAGCCCCGCTCCCTGATCCCTGGGGATCAGGCCTAAGCCGCAGTCTGGCCTCCCTCTGCGGGAGGCCACTGGCCAATCAGGGAAAGGCAATGTCCCCATCATGCCTCTGATGCTGCCACTGCCGGCTGCCGCAGCTGCCTGAACCTAGGCCCGGCCCTTGTTGCCTGAGCCTCAGGCTGGCCGGCAGCCGGC
>NW_006294339.1:1013162-1014615 GCF_000327345.1 Myotis davidii | reverse complement strand
ACCGCTATCTGCGGCCTGTCTGAGCCTTGGGCCATCTGCGGCCTGCCTGAGCCTTGGTCAGCTGCTGTGGCTTTGTCCAGAAGATGTCCGCCCTAATTAGCATATTACCCTTTTATTAGTATAGATTAGTGGCCTGGTGCACGAAATTTATTCATGGGAGGGAGGGTGTCCCTCAGCCTGGCCTGACCCCTCTCCAATCTGAGACCCCTTGGACATCCCTCTCGCAATCCAGTACTGCTGGCTCCTAATCACTCACCTGCCTGCCTGCCTAATTGCCCCTAACCACTCTGTCTGCCAGCCTGATAGCCTCTACGTGCCCTCCCCACCCCCCCGCCAGCCTTCTCACCCCTAACCGCCTCTGCCTCGGCCCTACCACCCTTGCTTTGTCTGGAAGGATGTCCGGAAGGTCTCCTGGTCTAATTATCATATTACTCTTTTATTAGTATAGATTACACACAGTAAGCAAACCAGAACTTGAACTTGGGTTCCTTAACTTTCTGTTCAGTTTCCTTCCTATGGTGTCATTCACATTCTTAAAATGTTTATTTACTTATAAAAATTCAATTCTGTGGTCCTATGAACACTTGCTAGAGAATTATTTATCTCAAAATATAGGCTCAATGTAGAATGCAAAAGGAAAATAGCACAGATATGTGGATAATATATATCTTCCTCGTTTATAAAATAAATAAGAGGCTAACCCAGGGCCAAAAAGAATAAACATTCATGAGTTTTCCCTCTGTTCAAGCTTCTTTTACAAGTGCTAAATGTTAAGTCATATTTTACATCTTGATGTAGGTCTTTGTAGTCTGAAATACATTGTTTGAGTTTAGTGTAGAAAGCAAGATGAATTCCACCTCAGACTGTGAAATGGAAATAAATTTATTAATGGTTGTTTTAAATGGGGTTTGTATAAAAAATGTAGTTTCATGAAGAAAAAGGTCCAGAAAGGGGTGGAGAGTTTAGTTAATTTTAGAAGAGAGAGGATAAAATACTAGAAGTTAAATAGGCCAGAATATTTTGTTTCTATCTAACATTCCTTCCTCTCTACTGAAGTTGTATAAGGCTCCTAGACACAAGCTATTAGAAACTATCAAAGGATGAAATTGTTGGGCTGATTAGTTAGACACCTCCCCCACTCTTTTAGAGGTAAAAGAAGGGCTAAGGAATCTGTTAAATTCACAAAGCAAACTGCATGTATTTTATATGGAGAATTGACTTTTCCCAGCAATTTTACTAATGTTTGGTCTAAATAAGTCATACAATCTACATACGATATAACAGGGGTCCTCAAACTTTTTAAACAAGGCGCCAGTTCACTGTCCCTCAGACCGTTGGAGGGCCGGACGATAGTTAAAAAAAAAACTATGAATAAATTCCTATGCCCACTGCACATATCTTATTTTGAAGTAAAAAAACAAAACGGGAACAAATACAGTATTTGTATTTGCAT
>NW_006294339.1:1007788-1012818 GCF_000327345.1 Myotis davidii | reverse complement strand
TTTAAGCCAGGGGTCCTCAGATTTTTTAAACAGGGCGCCAGTTCACTGTCCCTCAGACCGTTGGAGGGCCGGACGATAGTTAAAAAAAAAACTATGAATAAATTCCTATGCCCACTGCACATATCTTATTTTGAAGTAAAAAAACAAAACGGGAACAAATACAGTATTTGTATTTGCATGTGGTCCGCAGGCCGTAGTTTGAGGACCCCTGCAGTATAAGAACAAGGAGTAGACAAGTAAACAAAAACTATTAAACTAGCTACTATACCCTTTCTCAATTAAACAGCTCCTTTATATCAAAATGTCTTTTTTTCCCCACTTAACAGGTAGTTGAAAGGATGCTGCTTGAACAATGGAGGAGGCATTTTTGAGACCCCAGTCCAAAGATCCTTGCTCTTATTTTTGGTTTTAACAATATGGACACATTGTGTATTTACCAGGAAATATTTTGTCCTTTCATACCTAGCGCATTTACATATGCAGTTTTCACTTTTTAGAAAAACCTTGTCCTGCTTTCCACCTTGTAAATTCTCATTTAGCCAAGTCTTGGGTCAGATGCTCCTAAACTTAAGATTATTTATGCACATTCTTTACTTTGTGGGTATGACAACTAAATAGAATTGTCGTAGTATAATCATGTTTGCAAGTTTTTACCTTATTAGAGATTAGAGGCCCAGTGCATGAGATTTGTATACTGGGAGGTGGGGGGTTCCCTCAGCCCGGCCTGAGCCCTCTCGCAGTCTGGGACCACTTGGGTGATGTCCGCCTGCTGGCTTAGGCCCAATCCCCCTATGAATCATGCCTAAGCCGACAGTCGGGAATCCCTCTCACAGTCTAGGGTTCTCCCAGTCCAGGACCCCTTGTTCCTTATTACCCGCCTGCAGGGGAGGCGGGAGAGGCTCTGGCCACTGCCACTGCACTCTCCAGCCGCAAGCCTGGCTTCTGGCTGAGCAGCACTCCTCCTATGGGAGTGCACTGCCCCCACCAGGGGGCAACTCCCGCGTGGAGCATCTGCCCCCTAATGGTCAGTGCACGTCATAGCAACCAGCTGTTCTGCCGTTTGGTTGATTTGCATATTAGGGTTTTATTAAATAAGATGAACTCCTTGATACCAGAGGCCATGCCTTACTAGACTTAGCAAGTATCCAGCAGATAAGAGTCACTCAAATTTGCTGAATGGACACCACCTATTCAATTTAATCTAAATCAGTGGTTCTCAACCTTCTGGCCCTTTAAATACAGTTCCTCATGTTGTGACCCAACCATAAAATTATTTTCAGTACTACTTCATAACTGTAATGTTGCTACTGTTATGAATCATAATGTAAATATCTGATATGAAGGATGGTCTTAGGCAACCTCTGTGAAAGGGTCTTTTGACCGCCAAAGGGGTTGCGACCCACAGGTTGAGAACCACTGAGCTAAATCATGGATGCTGTCAGACCTCAACTCCCAAAACAGTAATTGAGGGGTCATCTCAAGGTTTAGAAATAGCACCACTAATAACCCCAAAGATGCTCAGAATCCTCTGAGCTATATCTTTAGTCTGACTTTTCCTATTGTTCTGATTTTTCAGAATTAGCCTGATTGTCCTACGGACAATGTAGGGCCAGTTTAAGTCATTCCTCACAACTGCTACTATCAAAACTTAAAAAACCCCTGCCTTTTCTGGCCTCCTATAGGCCACACATATTAATTCCAGCAGCCTCCTATCCGGCAAATTTCATGTTTGTTTTATTCTTACACAGCAATAGTTTTTATAGCTATCGGAGGCTCACAAAGTTATACTTGACTCCATAGCATTTGCTGACAATGGCCCTCAGTTCAGAGAGGAGGTTTAAATTTTTCTGCTATGTGATTTTTTTTGTATCCAAGTTCCTACTAGGCCAGGTAGCTGCAGTTGTGAAAACTGACAATTGTCTTAAAATCAAGTTTTATTGCCACTCCTTCCTATAGTGGCATTAAATGTTTATCAGAAAATCCATGTTATTGTCTTCCTCCTACATCTTAATGGGGTGAAATAATATACATTTTAATAATAAGGCCTATAAATATCTGGGGTTTTGTAAGTCTAAGGGATGTCATATTTTGAGGATTATGGGCTTTGTATACCCATAAGTCAGTATCTTTTTCATTCAATCCTTCTAAGCTCAGCATCTATTTATTTCTACAGATTTATATGAAGTATAACCTGTTCTTTTTGATATAAGCTAAAGCAAACACCTGTCACACTATATGTTATGCTGGGATCATTTTCTCTTATGCTCTGGTGGCAAAAGTCTGATGAGATGACTTCTCTATAGCAATACTGTAGATAGTGTAAAATGGCATACCCTTTCTGAAAAACAATCTGGCAATATCAATGAAGAGTTCTAAAAATGGTTATGCTCTTTCAGCCAGTAACCGCATTTTTAAGAATCTATTTGAAGGAAATCAGAAATGAAGGTAACTATTTATATACCTAAGAGTCCAAGATGTGATTTTTTTATCAAAGCATTACAATGTATAATAAAGAAATGTTAAATAATAATATATTCACATATTGGAATATATGCAGATATCCAGGTTGGTGATTTAGAAGAATATTTTGATGTGAAACAATTTTTATAATATAATGCTATTCGGGGGAAAAAGGATTCCATATTGTCCACCTAGCTAGTCTCAAATACGTGTATGTATATGTATAAAAATATATGCATACAATTTGGAAAGAAATACAAGACTAATAGTAGTTATTTCTGGGTAATGGTACTATGATCGAATGTTAGTAACTTTTTCATGTTTTCTATACACCCCTAATTTTCTACAGTGACGTTATATTTTTGTATTGGGGGGGGGAAGCAAATTTAAAACAAAAGACATTCATCAATAGATGAATAGATAAAATGTGATATTATCCATACAATGGAAAATTATGCAACTATAAAGGGAGTGAAGTTCTATACATGCTACAACATGAATGAACCTTGAAAACATCATGTTTTCTATACACCCCTAATTTTCTACAGTGACGTTATATTTTTGTATTGGGGGGGGAAGCAAATTTAAAACAAAAGACATTCATCAATAGATGAATAGATAAAATGTGATATTATCCATACAATGGAAAATTATGCAACTATAAAGGGAGTGAAGTTCTATACATGCTACAACATGAATGAACCTTGAAAACATTATGCAAGCAGATATGAAAGGACGAATACTGTGATTCTACTTATATGAAATATCCACAACATTCAAATCACAGAAACAGAAAGTACGTCAGAGGTTATCAGGGGCTGAGGGAGAAGGAAACAGGGAATTATTGCTTAATGGGTACAGAGTTTCTGTTTGGGATAATGAAAAACTTTGGAAACAGATAAAGGTGGTAGTTGCACAACATTGTAATTGTAATTAAAGCCAATGAGTTGTACACTTAAAATGATTTAAATGGCAAAATTTTATATTATATTATATACAGGGTAGGGCAAAAGTAGGTTTACAGATATTTGTATGGAAAATAATACAGTGACTAATAAATAAGAATAAATTCTGTGTGTGACATACTCACCATATAAACCTACTTTTGCTCAACCGTGTGTGTGTGTGTGTGTGTGTGTATCACAATAAAATATAGCAAAAGTGGGAAATTAAAAGTTAAAGTATGGCTGTTATGGAATGATAAGGTAAATGGGCATGGTACTTCCCCTTTACTCTCCTATATTCAAAGCTGTCCACCCATTGGCACCTGAGGCTCTAATTGGAGGAAGAAGAAATTGTGGAAAGGGTTAATCAATAACTTTAAAAATAGGCAACTTGGTTAATAATCATTATAACCCACAATATGAGGTTGTAATAATAAATGTATTGTAGCAAAGCAATTTAAGCTAAGGGCAGCAGAAGTACAAAGAAAGTGTTGATTTCTAGAAGATAGGGAAGGGTTCATAGAGGCAGAATTATAGCCTAGAAGCTGAATGTAACAGTAAAACTCTATGAAGCAACTAGGCCATCTGAAGCAGAAATTCAGATTTTTGGTGACACTGTTCATCAAACAATTTTGATAAAATAAATTGTTTCTGAGAAATGGAACCACTGCTATGTTGATAGATTAATGTTATCAGGGGAAGAAAAGTGACAGCACAGTCACTATATCCAACTAGATTACCAAATAAGAAGCACATCCATATATCTTCAAATGTCACAGAACTTAAAACACTTCCAGAAATTTAGTTCTGGGTTACACTCTTGGAATTCACCTAAGAATGCCTTCCTAAAACCTGGCTTTGTATGAAAACAGTCTCTGACACTCCCCTGCCCTTTACTCTTTGACAGCTTTGGATTTCTCTATCTTTGGTAACATGTAAAAGAAATCTATATATGATTATAATTATTAAACCAAATCAACAAGCTAATGCATGCATAAAAGACCAGAGAAGCTTGTCTCAATCCAAATAGTCATTCAGTTTTTAAAGTTTCTCAAGAGGATTAAATTAAGCTTTGGGAAGGGAGAAAAATCACCGATACTGACAGCTTAGGAAGTAAGGTTAGAACTTTACTTGGTAAAAGTGCAACTAGTTTGTGAGTGTTGGAAGACAGCATGCAAGCACATGAACACAAATGGTGCATGTGAGAGTGTGTACATACCTATTATGTACCATTAATTTTGTGCGTGATATTCTGGAGCTATGACTCTTCAAGAAGTTAGAATTGTACTGGCAATACCAACAATTCAGTTTAATAAATACTATAATAAAAGTCAAAACAGGACATTACAGGAAAGACATCTAACCCTTCTTTGCGTAAGTATGTATATGTGCTACCAGGAAAGTTTCTGAGAGGAAGTAAACACCTGCATTAAGACCTGAGAAAGAAGAAATCAAAACAACAATGAGGTACCATCTCACACCTGTCAGAATGGCTATCATCAACAAATCAACAAACAATTGCTGGAGAGGATGTGGAGAAAAAGGAACACTCGTGCACTGCTGGTGGGAATGCAGACTGGTGCAGCCACTATGGAAGACAGTATGGAGTTTCCTCAAAAAGTTAAA
>NW_006294339.1:996837-1007563 GCF_000327345.1 Myotis davidii | reverse complement strand
CTTTCTCCTTCCTTCCTCTTTGAAATCAATAAAGAAACATATTAAAACAAAAATAGATACAGAGGCAGAGCAGCATCAAACAGACTGTCAAACTACAGTGGGAAGGCCGAGAGGGTTGGGGGAAGGGGGGAGGAGATCAACCGAAGGACTTGTATGCATGCATATAAGCATAACCAATGGACATAAGACACTGGGGGGTAGTGGAGGCCGGAGGAAGGTCAAAGGGGAGGAAAAAAAGGAGACATATGTAATACTCTTTGTAATACTTTAAGCAATAAAACAAAATTAAAAAAAAAAAGCTACATGAGAATAAAATGAATTTGGAAAAAATTAAAAAAAAAAAGAGACCTGAGAAAGAAGAAATAGCAATGTCCTTGGAAACAATGAAGTGGATTTATCTATAACTAGAGGCCAGTGCATGACTTTAGCCCGGCCTGCGCCCTCTCACAGTCCAGGACCCCTTGGGGGATGTCCAACTGCCAGCTTAGGCTCAGGGAGCGGGCCTAAGCTGGCAGTCGGACATCCCCTGAGGGTTCCTTAGTGCTGCTGTGGAGGCAGGAGAGGCTCCCACCACTGCCGCTGCGCTTGCCAGCCATGAGCCCGGCTTCTGGCTGAGCGGTGCTCCCGCTGTGGGAGTGCACTGACCACCACGGGGCAGCTCCTGTGTTGACCATCTGCCCCCTGGTGGTCAGTGGCATCAAAGCAACTGGTTGTTCTGCTGTGTGGTTGATTTGCATATTAGGGTTTTATTATATAGGATGGTGAAAATAATGAATTCTGCATGGGCGGTGCTCAATTATACAGGATATACGGCAGGTACTTCCCTTTCTTTGGTAAGTGGTACCACACATAGTAATGACATAATTAAATCTAACTTACGGCAGTGAAAATTTATACATTGGTTATTGTCAGAAATGGAATCATTAGGTAGAAGTGGATTGAGATGGTTACAAGTAATTGATGTTATGATAATTTTTTTAGTGTCTTTTGAAAGAAACAATCTCTGGTTTTCTATTTGAGAGAAGTAGTATCATCAAAATATAATAAAATGATTTAAAAATATTTAACCAATAATTTTTGAAAGAGGAATAGTAAAATAGCTAATCTATGAAAAGCTATTGCTAGAGCTTCTTGGCTAAGGTAATAATTAGAGAGACTTATATAGCAGAATAGTGCTCTTATGGGGAAAAAAGCCCATTGTATTTGAAGAAATCTTGGGGTTTCTTTATTTCTATATTATTAGAAAAAAATCTTATTTTACCTTAAAATTCAAGAGCAGTTCCATAATTTTGTCATATATGCAAATACTTTCAGTCTGAAAAGTATGATGAATTCATTAACTATCTACTAAAATCATTTTTTGGACGAGCATCCAATTTTATACAATAAGTAAACTCAACAGCTACAGTCCTTCAAAGATATCTGAGTGACAATATCAGATTCTCCTGAGGTGATATTTTATATCTGAAAAGTGTGGCTAATTATTTGTGAATGTACTATTCGTCCACATAATTTAATAATTTACAAAGTGATCGTACCTCTTCAATACCAGCTATATTATTGACAGCCAGTTTTTTTAGAGAACTCTGAAGTTTTTTGTCATCAGCTGTAGCTGTTCTATGTACCACCTTCTTCTTTCTGCGAGCTGTACCCTGAAAAATAACCAAACAGAAGGGTTAGCATGCCTTGCATCTGGCAACTGCAATCACATGTCTTCCTATCCACAGTACTCTGAAACCCACATCAGAAATTGCTGACTTAACAGTAATGATTAATAATGCTCAGAATTGTTTGTCAGCCTAATCCAGATTTTTGAAGGTCAGTTCTAGCCAGTTCTTATTCTTTCCAATATTCAGCCTCTATCATTTCAACACTGTTTTCTAACAAAAGTTTTCTAATAAAAAATAACTTATAACTTCAAGACAATTTAGTGTGCTTTATAACTACTTTTTTACAGTACCTATCACACCCTGACAATAAAGTCTAAAAACAGTCTGAATCTTTGGAGGTTATGACATAATTAAGAATCAAATGCCTACTATGTGAGTGTTCTAGAGTCCTAGAATCCAGGGGCGAAAAACATCAGGTTCTTACCTTAAGGATTATATATTGCAGTGGAAAGGTAATAAATATTTATTTATTAACGTAAATAGATATATAAACAAATTAGATCATTTCAAAGGGGATAAGGGTATTGAGAAAACACAGTGATAAGAGTATTGTGTGGGAGCTAAGCACTATTTTATTAGAATGCTAAGGGAAAGCCTCTTTGAAAAGGTGACATATGAGCTGAGGCCCATGGGAAGATCTAGGGGAAGACTGATCCAAGGAGAATGACACAAGAGTGAAGTTGTTGTGTCCAAAGAGAGAAAACAGGCCAGTATTGGTTAGGGCAGAGTGAACATCAGGAAAGGAGGAAGAAAATGAAATCAGAAAGATAGGTAAGGACTAGGCCAAGTAGCCTAGAATGCTACAGGAAGGAGTTAGATTTTATTCCAATTGCAACAGAAAGCCACTGAAAGGTTTTAATCATGGAAATGACTTGATCTGATTGACAATTTTAAAAGATGACTGAGGCTGCTATGGAAAATGAACAATAATGAGATTAATCAGGAAGCTACTATTGCAGTCCTGGTAAGAGCTGGGAATGTGACAGTGGAGATGTCGAGAACTCACTGTCAGAAGAACCAACAGGACTTGCTGATGGCTTGGATGTCAGATATGAGGAAAAAAGGAATCTAGAATGATGCTTTGAAGTTTGGCCTAAGAATAGGCTGAAAATTATACTACTTACTAAGATAGGAAAAGCTCATTTCTAAACCGATACTTTGAAATTCTAAATATATTTTTCCACTGAAAAACAATAGAAAATAATGGGTAAAATTCCTGGCCAATTTATAAAAATGAAACTGAAAGCAGAGCCAAAATACTAACAAAGCAGCCCAAGTCTTGAGGGCTAAACCTTTCTGAGACCTGGCAGGAGTGAGGGGAAAGGAATGGAGGTTTCAATTTCTGAGTAGCTCCTAGAGTAGTACTCAGCCTTATTGAGGGTGGGCAGGGGCTTCAGTTTCAGCAACTCCAGTGGGAGTGGAAGAGCGCTCTGTGAGTAGCAGCAGAGATTGTAATAAAATCCAGCTGTTGAAGGATGGACCATGAGTTACTACATAGATGGTCATTTATTTGTGAAACATTTCTGACTCAGGGGTAGCTTAATTGCTTGCTGGATACCTCAACTCAAATGATCCTCAGACACCTTAAATTCAACATGTCTAAAAGCTTAGTCCATCAAACAATTCTTCTTATATTTCCTACGTTTTGTAGCTGGTTGTACCACCATATATCCAGTCTCTAAAGCCAGAAATCTGGAGCTTATCCCAGACTCTCTTCTCTCCTCTTCATCTCCCATATTCTATCAGTCAAGTCAATTCCAACCCCTATATTTGTGTGTCACATATTATAGCAGCGGCCTCTTGACTGTTCTCCCCTATGCAAACTTCTATTTCATTCAATTTTCCACATGCCAGCAGTTATTTTTCTAAAATGACTGTTATTTCCTTCTTAAAGTCCTTCAATAGTTGCCCCTTGCCTCTAGGATAAAATCCTCAGCTCCTAGAATTGTATATAAAACTATAATCCAACCTCAAATTATATACTCTAAATTCTAGTTGTACCAAACTAAAGCAAAACATCCCATTAAAACACCATATTACCTTAGCATCCTTTGTGCCTTTACATGTTTGAAAATGAAAATCTCTTTTTAATCTACTCACCTACCCTGTCACCTGTCTACCTAGAGATAAATTTTATTTATTCTTCACATCTCAGCCCAGTGATTACTTCCTTGTCTCTCAGGGGCAAGAATACCCTGTACTTCTTTTTTTTTAAAATATATTTTATTGATTTTTTACAGAGAGGGAGAGAGAGAGAGAGTTAGAAACATCGATGAGAGAGAAACATCGATCAGCTGCCTCCTGCATATCTCCTACTGGGGATATACCCACAACCAAGGTACATGCCCTTGACCGGAATTGAACCTGGGACCTTTCAGTCCGCCAGTTGACGCTCTTTCCACTGAGCCAAACCGGTTTCGGCCCCTGTACTTCATTTTAACATTTATTACTCTGCAGTGTAATTGTGAGCATGTCTCTCTTTCAAGTTGAGCTGTGTCAAGAGAAGGAAACTTTAACTTGTTTATATTCTGTGCTATGCACATAGTAGGTGCTCAATAAACTAGTTAAATGAAAAAAATGTGCCAACCACCTCGTTTAAAATATATATAATAGTGATGTGCTGTATCAAGCTTTTCTAGGTATATTCTATGATACTTGAATATCCCTAGTGTTTGCATTGGTACATTACATTTCATGCTACTTTGGTTACATGAATGTTAATGACTCCAAAGTCATATAATGGTATCACTATGAAAAGAGAAAGTACCAGTCACTTCTTCCCTTTACCCTCTTCTGTCCCCATTCCCAGGAGCTGTGGTTATCATCTAAGTAAATGACACAGCTCAGCTGCTACATAGTATCCTACCTATCCTTCCCAAGTCTGATGTAAGCACTATCCTTGCTTTTCCTTTTGCAAAGATTGTACTAGGCAGAGATAAGGGTAGAATGTTCTCCTTGAGCCTGGTGACAGAGCTGAAGGGGAATCAAAGATGTTCAGTGCTCAGAACTAGCTCTTCCTTAGGCTTTAAAGTACATGGAATAAGAATGCTCATGCTCACACAGGCAGGAATTTGGGAGGAAAATCTAGCACTGAACAAAATGTTACAATCAACTGGAATATCTTCAGTTAACCACTTGTAAACCAAACTGTAGCAGAAAGAGTATCCAGCACATTTGGGATGCCCTGATGGTGAATCTAACATAATAATAGCTACCAGCCCTGGCCAGTGTGGCTCAGTTGGTTGGGCATTGTCCTGTATGTACACCAAAAGTTTGCCAGTTCAATTCCCAATCAGGGTACATGCCCAGGTGGTGGACTCACTCCCCGGTAGGGGGTGTACAGGAGGCAGTCAATCAATGTTTCTCTCTCTCCCTACAAACAAATGATAAATCTTTAAAATAATAATAATAGCTACCATTTATTAAGTACCTACTCTGTATCAGACACCAGGTTAGGTGTTTTATAAATATTACTCTAATTTTTTGGAGCATCCTATGTAGGACTATTTCTCTTCTGCAGATGTGAAAATGGAAGCTTAACAAGTTTGGGTAGCTTTTTCCTGTCACGTAACTACCAGATGTTAAGAGGATTCAAACAAAGGTGGTTATTTACATTATACCACCAGAAAGAGAAGTCTTCTGGTTATCTACTTTAGATCTTGACAAATTATTTTCAAATTGGAATGTGGTTTGATCTTGATTATTGAAAAGATTTTAGATTTTCAATAACCACAAATCCAAATAATAATAATATCTGATAATAATACATCCTCCTACCAATTTTTTTTATGCCACACTCACCTTGCCCCCTATCCGGACCTGAGCCTGAAGTTTGGCTAACTTTTCTTGATTCATGCTGTTGGTAAATCTAGGGGGGGGAAAAATAGATTTGTTAAAGTTACTGTTTTACCAAAATAAAATAACTGTTTATGCAACAGTACCTTCTGGTTCATTGAGTTTGCAGCATTCATTACCCCCATGATCATATTAATACTGCCTATGTTCTTAATAAATATTAATAACTTTTTCTAGCTTCATAAACCAGATATTAAAAGAACAAAAATTAAATAATACCACGAGGGAGCCGAATATGCAAATAGAATGGGATTCAAAGTTACCTATTTGAAGATCCCTCCTTAAATGCACGATTCAAATAAAACCTAACCAATTACAAAATCTCTGTAGGCAACCCAGTTTTTCCCTCAAAGATTTTTACAGCGGAGAACTGTTACCAAATGTTATTAGCACAACCTTTAAGTAGATGTTTTTCTCCCAAATCACATTCTGTATTCCTTGTAAGCCATAAATAAAAAACAAACCAACAAAAAAAGCTGAACAAAGAAAAAAATTCAACAATAGACTGTCTAGCTGTCAAGATATGAGGTACTCATGTCCTCTATTCAAGGTCAGATGGTATGTTAATAACAAGGAATGAGAACCAGATTTTTAGAGGTTCAGTGCTTCTGCAGCACTTTCCAGAGTTCATTCAATACTTTGCAGTGATATAATATGCAAGCTTCTCCCCTCCCCTTCCTTTTGCTTGCATACAGGGCATAATGCCTCAATGCAGAATTTGACAAAAAACATATCTCTGCTACATTAATACTAAAATTTTTTTTTTGGGGGGGGGGGGAGAAGGTGAAGAGACTCTTAATAAAGCCCTTTAAGGCTAAACTTAATTTTGAAAATTCTGAGAACATTATAAAGTCATGAATCCTAGTCTGGTCAGTGATATTTATACTAAGGAAAAAGTTCTTAAGTTTATAATGAACCATAACATTCCACACTATATAAACAAATAAAAGCCAGTGTTAAAGCCTTGTTTTACTTGTTCTGTGGATCAACAGATCATTACTGAGATGTGAGAGATGGCATAAAGTACAAGCCTTTTTTTGGCCAATTCTCTAACTTCTTTATAATCATCATTCAGATGAAAAAGACTGTTTTCTTCATTTGAGAAGTGAAAGAGAATCAAAGATTATTCCTAAACATTCCATATTCTGACACTGTACTTAGGCACTAACCTGTGTGTGTGTGTGTGTGTTGTGTGTGTGTGTGTGTATATATATATATATATATATATATATATATATATATATATATATATATATATATATATATATATATATATATATATATATATATATATATATATATATATATATATATATATATATATATATATATATATATAACTGCTTTAAGGCCAAATAAAGTCCAGTTTCCAAATAACATTTTTTTATATTAATTCAGAATTTATTTACAGTCTTCATTTTCCCAATTGCGCAGCCTAGTCAAATAACATTTAGAATTTATGATTCCTTAAATCTTCGCTCAGCACTGAATCACAATGTTCAAGCAGCTAAAAACAATCTCTTATAAGAGGAAGTGTGATTAGAATACAAAATCAGAGATCTTTAGTGTGTCATACACTTAAATTTGCTGACGTAAATCCCAATCTCTATGCTCAGTATCTACAGAAAAGGACCAATATTCATTTTTCTCAAAGGAATTGGCTATGAAGATGTAGTGAACCAACAAAGAGCTAAGGACTTTTTTGACCAAAAAAAGGGGCTAAGTGAAACTATTAGAACTAGACATAGGGTAAATAAACCTTTTGGGACGCCTCTGCATTTTCAAGTGACAACCCCCAAGAGATGGAAGAGAAGAGACAGAAATCAAGATAGAGTCCTGACTTGTCTGAAACAAAAGTAACAAAACTAACTATATCAATGTGCACCATAAAAGAATAGATTCCATTTTAGGTAATCAGGACAACAGAGAACTTGTTCTCAAGGAGTATCTCAGAAAAAAAAAAGCATATTAGGGAGGTTGGAAGCTCAAGGGGGTAGGGGAAGAAGGGGGGTCCTTTGTCTATTAGCAGGTTGGGGTGTATGGAATTCAAGTAGGAAAGGGGAGTGGTCTGTCTTTGAGAAAGGTCAAGCTTAGAAATGTAAACCTTAAAGGTCACCTGGCCTACTTCCCTATTCCTCAATCAACCTGTAATTTATTGTCTTGTATGTAAGGCCGTCTCAAATTCTTGCAAGCAGCAGCAGGGTAAAAATTATGAACAGTTCACCTCCCTTCCACTTGCATAGATTTGCAGATGAGGACCCAGAAGGGAGAAGACACTTTCTAGGCCCAAAAGGGAGAAGTAACTTCCTAAGGGCATATGATCCTCGAGCTCTTCCTTGGGGACCCTAGAATCTTTCAGCCTTTTCCTTACAGACTCAAGAAAGGGTGTCAACAATGAGGTTATACTCAATATTTATTGAGTGCCTAAGTTCCCAACATTATAGTAGGCATTTTCACATACATCATGTTTACACAGAGGGTAATAATTTAGCCCTTAGTCCCGACCTTTTTTTTTTTTTTTTTAAATCGTGTTGGGTTTCTCTAAGAGAAGCATAAGCTTTGCCATCAGAAGAATCAAGGTTCTACCACTCAGCCTTTCGGAAAGGTATTTCACTTCTCTGAACCTGTGACTCTTCTGCACTAGAAAAAGTGTTTACGCCACACACTTCAAAGCGTGCTGTTCATGGTTAAAGGTTATCAATAGCACAGGGTATGACTCACAGTAGATTCGCAAAAACTGGTAACTATTGTTACCAATCCCGAGGGGACAGCTACGGTATAGTCAGTGAAAGGACGCGGGACAGTAAGTTGAAACCACCATCACTAGCGATGTCACACTGTGTCAGTCGGTCCACCATCCACCTCCTGACAGCCTACTACGCAACCAGAAGTGGGATGGGGCTCTCAAGACCCGCCGGGCAGCGTCCCGGAGCGGGAGGCCGACTGGCAAACAGTTGTTGCCATTAGGAGGTGCAGAGTGCTGCCACGCAATTCGGTCCAGGAGGTAGGGGGCCGGGGCTGCAAACCTCAGTTTCCCTCTCTGCCGGGGAGAATCAAATGAGACGATAGCGGACTGGCTGTGCACAGCTCCAAGCTCACAACACTGTTTGGATAATGGAGAGTAACCGGACAGAGGCGGGGGATCACCCGCCTCCTGGGGCCGGATCTGGATGGCAACAGCGCGGGCCCGCTCGCCCCCACAGAGGGGGGTGGTGCTGGGGACCTTCCCTCAGGTGCCGACCCCCAGCTGCGCCGCCGGTAACCGACAGGCCAGGCTAGCCGCCTCCGCCCCCACTTCGCGCGCCACGGCGGAAGTGGCAGCCCGAGAGGCTGGCGGGTGTCGGAAGAAGAGGGCGGGGGGAGACCGTGCGCAGCGGCCTATGGCCATGGAGTGGCGGGACCGCCGGGGGTCTCACCTGAAGCAGGGAGAGTCCTCCAACACCAGCACGCGGCAAGAGCAAGATGGCTGCCTCAGCCCAGACAGAGAAAGACGACGGAGGCGGCGGCGGCGGGAGCGAGGCCCACGTGATACAGCCAGCCCTCACCAGAGCAACCTATCCGGGGAGAGCGAGTGCGAACTACAGGGCCCAGCCTGCTATGCGCCTCCCAATGGAAAGGTGACAGGTGCGGATGGCCGCGGTGCATTCTGGAGCTTGCAGTCTCCCAAGCTTTCCATTGTGTTGGTGCCTGCGATAGGTAGGGAGCCTAATAAAAGCGCAGGGTGTATTTTTGTTTGGGTGTGTACTTTGTCAAGTGTCTTTTACTAGGCATTAAGTATGCTCTGTCGTACTCAACTAGTCTCCACTTAGGAGGCGAGACAAGACATTTTGACCTGTTATGACATACAGAGAAAAAAAAAATTGGAGAAATACTCAACCCACCAAGTTTAACCCCTTCCCCAACAATTTTTTTGTTAAAAACGTTTCTTTTTCAGACTAATTTTTTTATTTTGGTTCTATATAGTATTTTTGATGCTGGTTATGAAAACAGTTTGTAACTCGTCTTCCTATAAACCATATTTTTTTACGATATTTTCTTAGTATACTCGTCGACGACTGAAAAAGAACATTTTGTGAAAACGAGTATACACGTTTCTGCCGGGGAAGGGGTTTAAAGACAACAAAAGCAAAATAAATAAATAAAAACAACAAAAGCAAATAGATTTAACCAGAAGAAGCTCGACAGTTTAAATGCCTGCAGTGACTTCTGTCCTGGTTCCCTGAAGAGCTAAGCTAGGTCAGTTTTGCAATAACAGATACCAAGTTCGGGTATTTTTCAGAGCAGGCATTGGTTAGTTGCATAATCCCTGAGTGGAAGAATTGCGGTTGCCAGGAAAATAAGGTCCAGCGCTTCTTCCCCAGCAAGAAGAGGCGTTCTTGCAAGGCACGGAGACCGTGTACAGGTTGTCTAGGTCTCCTGGAGACCAAGCAGGAACCCAAGAATGAAATCCAGTAGTCTAGTCTTTTATGTTTGCGGCGGGGGAAGTGGGACCCGAGGCCAATGGGCAACCCGCCCACTGTTTGGCGCGGCTGACTTCGCCGATCGATAATTTGCTTTGTTAATATTAAGTGCAGCGGTTCTAGGGGGCGGGGCTAGCCTGCTGGCAGACGCAACCAGCAACGGTTTCCGAAGCTTCCTCCCCACCCCATCACTATCTCAGCCCACTTTTTCTCTCAATGTCCTCCGACTGAACATCCAAAATCGGGGTTGGGTAGGTGGAAGCAACTTGCGTTGGAGAGCAACACCTATACCCTTCTACGTGATCTGCACCTTTAAACTCACTCGATCACAATCCGGACCCCGGAGGCACCACCCACATCCGTTTAACATCACTTCCTTCAGAGTTAAGGGGGGAAAAAAATCCTGGGAACTCGAGGGGTTGAGTTGAGCCGCGTTTGGGGAAGGGCGCGGACCTTCTGCTGTAGGACTCCGGCTCTGCGTCCGCTCTGCCCGGTGGCCCCGCGCACTTACCACCATGGAGCTGCGGCCTCGTCTCGGGGCCACCTGTTTGCTGGGCTTCAGTTTCCTGCTCCTGGCCACCTTTTCTGATGGACGTACTGGGCTTGGAAAGGGTCAGACCGCATTCTTATCTTAATCTTTACTTATCCTGGGTCCCAGCCCAGTATAACCCTCTTCTCCTCTTAACACGACCCCCCTCCCACTCTATCTCTTTAGTCACGCCGGATTCTTTTTTATCCTAG
>NW_006294339.1:974176-996810 GCF_000327345.1 Myotis davidii | reverse complement strand
TGGGGTTTGAAAAAGATTTCTTGGGGTAGGGAGGAGCGGGTCTCGGGCATGATGTGATGGGACGTTGTTCTTGGGATGGGGTAAGGAATGGCCCTTAAATTAGAAGAAGCATGTGTAAGAGCCCAGCACAGTGCTTAGCACTTGGTAGGTCCTCAGGAACAGCCACCTTTACTGCTGGGAGAAATAGGGTCTTTTTTGGACATGCATATGCAGAGATTCCCCAACTTACCTCAACCTCAAGAGGAAGGTTACTGCCTCCTTGCCCTCGGGGGAACCATACCTGCATTCCAGGAAGTGGTGACTGGTGCAAAAGGAAGGGCTAAAAGAAGGTAGAAGGTCTGAAGTTAGAGGGGCCACCAACAGTTGTCCCTCCTGTGGTTCCCTTAGTGTGTCTGAAGAAACTGAATTGTTGGTTTGTGAATGCTGAGGAGTTATTCAGTGGTTATGAGTAGAGAATAGAAGATGTGATCTCCCTACTCCATCCCATTTCTTACATCTTCATTCGAACTGAGGGTTTATGCTTTTCTAAGCTGGTGAGTGGTAGCGTTGATTCCCCTCCCCTTCCTTTTTTTTTTTTTTTTTGTGCTGATCTTACTGTATGGAAAGACTCTCCTGCAGTTCTGCTGTTTGAAATTCGATTTCTCTTATCCTCCCTATTTGTTCATTTATCGGTGTGTGATGAGATTTTGTGGACATTCAGTGTGCCTGAATACAGTCCCTCCTTAATTCAGTAAATAATTTTTGATCACCTACCATATTCCAGGCACCGTCTTGGACACTCCTGTCAATAAGACAGTTTCAGCTTGGGATAAGTACTGGAAATAAAATGAAATTGGGATGGAGAGGCTGGAAAGATGAGGGAACTAATATTACCTGAACTAGGAAGGTCAGGAATGCTTCTCTGAGCTGATATGTGGGTTTCCATCTCAGTGATGAAACTACATGGTGAATTCTACTGGGCCAGGATATTTTAAATACTGACAACCCCATTTTAAAACAGATTACTGTATTTTTGGTGTAAAATTGTAAGTACTAAGGGAGACAGAAGGGTAGTGTTAGGAGTGTGGGTTTTGACCTGAGTTTTAATTTATTCTGCCACTAACAAGCTGAGAGGCCTAGGGCAAGTTGCTTAACTTCTCAAAGCTTAGTTTCTCATCTGCAAAAGTGGGCATAATAATAACTACCTGAGACATCAACAGATAATTTACTCTGTTCTAGTTACTGTGTTAATTGTAGGCAGTCCCTTGGAGTCATGTATTCAGTATTTTTATTCCTTGTTAGACATGAAGCTCTTGTGGTTATTCTAGTTATCGTTGCCGTATAACAAACCACTCAAAAATGGTGTAAAGAAATCATTTTATTATGTTGACAATTCTGTGGGTCAGGAATTCAAAGAAGGCACAATGGGGAAGGTGTGTGTCTCTGTTCTGTGATGTCAGTTTCTTCATGGGCTAGTGTGGGCGTCCTTACAGTAAGACAGATGGATTTCAAGAGTGAGTGCCTCAGAAGAACAAGGTGGAAATGCATTGCATTTTTATTATCTAGCTTTACAAGTCACATAGCATAGCTCCCACTCTACTCTGTCTGGGCCGGTTCAGCGGGGAGGGACATTAACTCCCCCACTCTTGCTGCATAGGGGAATGTTGAGTTCATCTTGTAAGAAAAGCCTGTGGAATGGGAAGTAGTGTAAAGACTAATCAAGACAAGTAAGCAGGCAATTACATGACATGGTCTAAGTAGCTCTGGCTCTTTCCTGAAGATGGCCTGGTGGTTTGCAGACAGGAGAAACTTCATGACTCTACTGTTTTCATTAAGAAGAGGAAGTACAGTGGTATGGTATGAGCACTGAATAAGAATCAGGAGGCTTGGGGTTTTGTGTGTTTGGTTTTTTTTTATATGCTTTTATTGATTTTTAAAGGTAGAGGGAGAGAGAGAAACATCGATGAGAGAGAAACATCAACTGGCTGCCCCCTGCGTACTCCCTACTGGGGATTGAGCCCATAACCCGGGCATGTGCCCTGACCAGAAATTGAACTGGTAACCTCTTGGTTCTTGGGTTGATGCTCAACCATTTAACCACACCCGCCGGAAAAGGCCTGGTTTTAATCCTGGTCAGACCATATAGTCAGCTGTGGTCTTCCCTGCAGACCATTTATTAAATAAGAGAGTTGAACTAGAAATGATCCCTAAGAATTCTTCCAGATCTAACAGTCTAGAGTTCTAAAATAGTTTTGTTATTCTCCATGTGCTAAAAATTTGAACTATATTACCTATGGGGAGAAGTGTAACAACTAACATTTACGTACATTGCTATATTCAGGCACCGTTCTGTGCACTTTTCATATATTGGCTGGTTTAATCCTCATAGCAACCTTCTGAGATCATCCCCGTTTCACAGATAAAGAACCTAAAGTGGGGCACAGGAGTCACATAGAGAGTAAGTGGGCTAGCTGGGCTACACGTCCCAGAGCCAGTGCTCTTAATAAGCACATACACTCCTGCCTCTGAGGGCAGAAACTCCTCTTGGGGGGGGTGGGAGAGGGGGCAGTTTATGTGCTCTCCTCCTGAAACAGAAAAATGATAGTCACATCTTTGGAATAAAAAGTAGGGACTGACACGTGGGGAGTGTTTACATTCCACATTGTTCCCTCTTCACATTCACAACAATCCTATGGAATAGATATTTTTCTTAGGCATATTTTGCATTTATGCAAACAGCAAGTGACTGAACTAGGATTCCAATCCAGCTCTGTTTGACCACAGATAGACCTTTTTTGGGGGGCCACTGTGTTATTCTACCTCTCAGGTACAATGTTCCCTATTTTAGAGATGTGGCTGCCAGCTCTGACACTTGACCTTTTGTCAGCTGGGAGGGGGCGAATAATACTTTTCTTTAGTTTACACTCGTGAAATCAATTTTAGGATGAAGAGCTTGGGAAGTCTGATGTAAATACTGTGTCTAGGAATGGTCACTTTCCTATTTTTTTCTTCCTTTTTTTTATATTAATGTTTTTAGGAAAGGATTTGCTGACGTGGAAGCCTTCAGCTCACTTTGCAGAAACTGGCATAAATTAAGTGGCTGTGCAGGTGACACTTTAGGAAACTGGACTCTCTTCAAATGTTCCACGTTGGCATGGGTGTGTGTGGGGGTGGTGTCGGGGAGTAGGTGATTTCAGTAACAAGGTAAATACTGTACCCTTTCAAGTCATTTTTGAAGGGAAACAAAAAACTTAGGTTTTCTAGATCTGAAGGCAGTGTTTACATTCTGCTTTGGTGAAGCTACACTCCTTCTTCATTCGTTTAACTTTTGCTAAAGAGGCAGTTGAGTCTTGTGCGTGGTTACACTATAGACTCTGCAACTCAACCACCTAGGTAGGTTCTAATCTCAGCTCTGCCAGGTACTGGAAGTGTAACCTTTAGCAAGCTATTTAACTTCAGGTTCCATATTTGTAAAATGGGAATATTAGAGTTTCTACCTCATAAGTTTATTGTGAGGATTAAATGTCAGTACATGTAAAAGCACGCAAAACTGTGCCTGGCATGTAATAAATGCCATATGAATGTTAGTCATTGATACTGTTATCGTATCATTATGTTATTATAATTATCACCTAAGTAAGAAATCAAAAAGTAATGATGATGATTATTCCTATTATTTAAAAAAAATCCAGTTACTTTTTACTATGAATTTTTGAAGAAATTTTGTACATGTAGTGAACTATTTCAAATTACACCTCTAGATTTACTCTTAGGGATAATGCAGTAAGGTGGCTAAGGAACTGTTGGGGTACCAGAGAAGAATGTTAATTAGGAATCAAGAGACCTAAATTCTGGTTGTGGGCTTCCTCTGTGGTTTTGGGTAGGCTCTGTCCTTTTCTAGACCCTTGTAGTATGCAAGGATTGGACTAATCTCTTAAGTTTGTGCTGTCCAATACAGTAGCACTAGCCATGTGTCACTCTTAAATTTTAAATTAATTAAAATTCAATACAATTAAAAATTTAGCTTCTCAGTTGCATTAGCTACCTTTCAAGTACTCACCAGCCACCTTAGGCTTGTGGTTACTACATTGAACAGTGCAGATACAGAACATTCCCATCAGTGCAGAAAATTCCATTGAACCGTGCTGCCCGAGGGACTTTCTTAGAAATAACTCCTGTGACTGTAAGTTTTGTCAGCTAGCTCCTGAGTAGCCCAAGTTTATGGAGAAATTTTATTTTACCTGATATTAATCTAGCTTCCCTGACTTTCTTTTGGCTATCATTTGCCTGGTATATATATATCATTTTATTTTTTACTTTTATAAGTCCTTTTTTAGGTGCTCTTATAAACCTCATAGTTTCATGTTCTTTAAAAACACACACACACACACACACACACACACAAATATGACCATTACTGTCTTTTAACTCCAACTGGAAAATTTAGTCCACTTATGTTTGTGGTGATTATGATGTTTGTGGTGATTAGAGATGGTCATATTTCTCTCGTCCAGTTTCCATTGCTTCTGTTTTTTCTATGCTTTTTTTTCTCTCCATTTAGAGGTTGAGTATTTGCTTGTTCTTGTTTTATCTACTTTATTAGTTTGGAAGTTGACGCTCTAGTTCTTTTAGTGGTTACTCTTGAAATTTTACTTGCATACTTAACAAAATCTAACATTAATATCTTGATGTTATTAAGAGCACTTTAACTTAAGTCATTTTCTCTTTATAAGTAGTTGTTGTCTTGCACTTTAGTTGTCTTTTTTAAAAAACTCTACAAGTTGAGCATTACAAACTTTTCTACACTTAATACTTAGAAGTATCTACGTGTTTACCAATTTATTTGCTCACTGTTCCTTGTATCTAAGCTTTCTTCTGGGATCCCTTCCTTCCTGAAACATGCCCTTTACTTATCCTTTTTCTCTGGTTCTTTTCTCCTAGGGGACTATTTCATATTTCCTCATCTCTTCAAACCTCCACGCTTCTTCCACAACCCTTGCTCTCAGCTGGTGACCATGCTTCCTATATAACAGAAGGAATTAAAAGAGACCTTTCAAAAACTGTCACCACTACATTTACCTACCTTCTAGCACCAGTGTTCATATATTCTTCCTTTCCTATCTTTGTTGGATAAACTGTGCTCCTAGCAAAGGCTAATCCCTCTACTTGAGTAATAAATCCCATGTCCTTTTACCTACTCACAATATTTTAAAAAAACACACATTTTTATTGATTTCAGAGAGGAAGGGAGAGGGAGAGAGATAGAGATATCAATGATGAGAGAGATTTATTGATTGGCTGCATGCTCCACGCTGGGGATCGAGCCGGCAACCCAGGCATGTGCCCTTGACCAGAGTCAAACCCAGGACCCTTCAGTCACAGGCCAACGCTCTATCCATTGAGCTAAACTGCTAAGGCTCACGATGTTTTTTTACCCTCTCTTCTCATCTTGTATCATCAGCTTTTCTTCCATTATTATATAATTTCTATCAGCTTTCAACATCCTATACTTCTCTTTCCATTGAGTTAAAACCCTTCCTCAACTCATAGCTCCCTTTAGCAATGCCCTTTCCCCACTTCAGCAAAATTATTTGAAAGTGCTGTGTGTCCTAGCTCTAGAAATCATCCTTTGGGCTCTCTTGATTTGCTCTAATTATGCTGTCATCTTCACTCCTCTGTTGAAGCTGGTCTTGCCAAAGTCAGCACTGTTCCTCAGTTGCTAAATCCAGTGGTCATTTCTGATTTAACAGGAATAGTGGAGTCAGTTGATCACCTTTCCTTCTTGAAGCATCTTGGAAACACTTAGATTGTAGGACTCCACGCACTGCTGGTTTTCTGCCGATCTCACTGGCAGTTCCTTTTTATGGCCTTGGCTAGTTGTCCTTTATCTCCCTGGGAGGACTCCGGGGCTCTTGGACTTCCTCTCCATCTATACTCACTCCTGTGGGATCTTATTCAGTCTCAGGCTTTAAATTACATTCATATGCTCATAACTCCTTTGCATTTCAGGTTCAGATATTCGTTGTTCATTCAGCATCTCCAATTGGATGTCTAGTAAACATCTCAAAATGAATATATACAAATCCAAACTCTTTTTCTGAATCCTTACCCCAGGATATTTTTTTCCATTGGTTTTTAGAGAGAGTGAAAGGGAGGGAGGAGGAGGGGGTAGACAGAGTTGTCTAGTTGGGCATCCTGCCAAAGCAGGATTAAGTTGCCTGAGTTTAGGTGTTGACAAGCAGAACGATGGGGATCACATTAAGTACCTTCCAATTCTCCTGAACATCCTCCCAGTTGTGCTCTTATGTAATTGTTCACTATTCAGGATTAGACTTTGGGCCCTCGGCAAGCGACACATTTCCTCTGGGTCAGCAGCCCATGCTGTTGGGAATGAAAAGGGATGATGGTTAGTTTGGATTTTGCCCCCAAAGCTAATAGCTAATCTGAATGAGCTATTTATTCCCAAAGGGATGATGGTTAGTTTGGATTTTGCCCCCATGTGCTAATCTGAATGAGCTATTTATTCCTCTGTGTTAACAATGATGGAAATTTGAATTTATTTCTAGGAAAGAAAGGCGTGGGAGATAGTATAGTAATTGAAAAGTCATAAAATTGAAGTTTAAATCCCAACTTGACCATTTACCAGCTCTGTGACCTGGTATAGGTTATGTAACTTCTCTGAGCCTCAGAAGTCTCAACTGTAAAGATAACAAACGCTGCCATTTACTGATCACTTATACCTATTTTAATGATGAGAAAACAAGTATAGAGAGGTTAAGTAAGAGAGGATTATTATAAATTATTGCCAAATTCAAATGAGGTAATACATGTGATATGCCAAGAATATAGAAGGTGGTCCATAAATAGCAGCTAGCATTATTATGATCACTAACATTTTCCAGATATAAAATTGAGTAATTTATGTTATTGCTGAAATAAGATTCATTTACTCAATAAAATACTTTATGGAGCACTTTCCTTGGCCACGTATAGAGCTAAGAGCTAGGCAAACAGGAGGGAATAAGACAGTTATGTTCCCAACTCTTAGGGAATTCGCTTTGGGGTAAAGGGGACCATGTCCAGCATTTACAATTCAGCCTGGGAAGTGCTGTCATGGGAATCAGGGAAGATTTACTAGAAGAAATGCCCTCTAGGTTTATACCTGAAGAATGAAGGGGAGGTGAAGGTGGAAGGAAAGGCAGGAGGAGCAGTGATTATGAAAGCTGGAGGGGAGAAAGTGCATGCTGCATTTAAGGAATTGAAAGAAGCTTTGTGTGTAAGATTTTAGGAAAAGTGTGGAAAGTGAGCCTGGAGAGGTGGGCAAGTGCCATGTTCTAAAGGCTTTGTAAGTCCTCCTGCAAGAGTTTGGCCTTTCTTTTTAGGGCTTGGAAAGCCTCTGAAAAGTTTTTACCCACCAGAGATGTGATTTTAAAATATCACTCTGGCTGAAGTTTGGGGAATTGAGACAAGAAAAGCTTTAAAAATATTATCTCATTTAATCTTTACACCCACACTTGGAGGTGGGTATATTATCTTGATTTTTACAGATGAAGAAATTGGGACTTGGAGAGCTTACTTTATTCACAAAATTCATGCATTTAATAGGCATTGGAGTCGTCATCCATCTCTTTCAGACTCAAAAGTAATATTGCTGAATTGTCTTCAACTAGTAATGATTTGTTATGACCTGCTTTATGTTTACTCTGTGGAAAATTCCCATTCATTCCTATTGTATTATTTGCATACTCTGTGTTAGATTACAAAGCATTTTACAGACTTTATTTTCCTTAAAAACTATCAGTAGGCAATGTTATCTCCATTTTACAGGTCTGAAAAGTGAAGCTTGAGGTATGGGACAGTCCATGGTCCAAAAAACCCAGAAAGTGGTGGAGCAGGGACTTGAACACCATGCTCTTGATAGAGGAAAGCCTTTTTTATGGGTGAACATGCCACACTTCTTTCTTGGGTCTTTGCTCTTTATTCATGTGTGAATGTTTATAAGTCTCTTTTCTTCTAGGTTTTGGAGATCACATTCATTGGAGGACACTAGAAGATGGGAAGAGAGAAGCAGCTGCCAGGTATAAGATATGGTTTTAGATTATTTAGGGTGGTAAAACACTTTTCGGACATTTTAGTATGTGAAGGTCGTGCCAAAGCAGAGCAAAAATGAATACTTGCATGATAACAACAACACTAATACTATCTAACATCTAGTAAGTGCTTACTATGCACCAGACATTGAATTATGTGAATTAGCTTATTTAATTCTCATAATAACTCTTTTGAGGTGGGTACTGTTGTTGCCTTCATTTTGAAGAAAGAAAACTAAGGTATAGAGCAATTATGTAACTTGCCAAAAATCACACAGCTAGTAAGTGGTGAAGCCAAGATTCAGATGCAGGCATTCTGGCTTCAGAGCCTGCACTCAACCAGTAAACCATGCTGGCTACTAGTCTCTAGTTGAGTAGTCTTAAAATTCCAAGTCTGTGCACAGATAACTGACACAAAGGGAGAGAAAAAGGCAGAGCAGGGGAGGGAAGTGCTTTGTATGCATTAATTCATTTAATCCTCACAACCTTTAAGGTTGGTTCAGCCTGTGAAGTAAGAACTGTTATGCAGGAGAGGAAATTGAGATACAGAATGGTTAAATAACTTGACAATAGTTTACACGGCTAGTAGTGGCAGAGCCAAGACTTAAATGTTTTGGAGAAATACAAAGACCCACTATACTTATGTGCACCTACCTTACACACATATACTTGCACAGAAACACAAACTATAGTGTTTGCTTTTGCTAGAACAGATTCTACAGCTTCATGGTTCTGAGTCTCATACCTTCTGAATTAGAGTAGGATTATCAGATTTAGCAAATAAAAATAAAGGATGCTCAGTTAAATTTTAATTTTGGGTAAACAATAATTTTAAATATGCCCCATGTAATGTTTGAGACATACCTATATTAAAAAAAATTTTTTTTTGCTTGGCCAGTGTGTCTCACTGGTTGAGCATCGACTCATGAACCAGGAAATCATGCTTTGGTTTGATTCCTGGTCAGGGCACATGCCTGGGTTGCAGGCTCAATCCCTAGTGGGGGATCTCTTTCATTAATGTTTCTATCTCCCTCTATCTAAAATCAGTAAAAAAATATATTAAAAAATTTTTTTGTTGTTGTTTATCTGAAATTCAAATTTAACTAAGCATTATGTATTTTATCTGGCAACCTTACTTAGGAGAAAAATTCCTATTAGTCTTTGAAGTTCTAAATCAAATGGCTGTTTTTAGATAAAGTCTTCAGTGATTTTTCTGGGCAGTTTGTGTTTTTTTTTCCCTGTACTGTTACAACCCAACCTATATCCACCCTCCATTATCTATAATAAAAGCATAATATTCTAGTTAGACCAGATGTCCTTCTGGACATCCTTCTGGAGGATCTTCTGGATGAAGCTGGGGCTGTGAGGGAAGCCTGGGGCCTGGGTGCCTGCTGGCAGCTGGAGGGAAGCTCAGTCCTGGGTGCTAGAGGGAAACCTGGGGCCTGGGTGCCTGCCAGCAGCCGGAGGGAAGCCAGCACAGGCAGCTGGGGGAAGGAAGGCCTACTCTTGCACAAATTTCATGCATCGGGCCTCTAGTAGTATATATTATCCTGCTTGTAGGTGCCTAACTCTTCCCATTCAGACCCTTGATCTCCTATAGGGGAACTGTTTTGTGTTCATCTCTGAATCCCCAAACACAGAGATGTTGAGTGACTGAAATGGCTATTGAATAAACAGCTATTGAGAGTCACTGGGTGTAAGGAATGAAGGGGAACTAGCATTTGTGAATTGTCTTCTACATACTAAATATAGTTCTGATTGTTTTTGCAATATTTAATGTTGACAAAGGCCCCATTAGAAATGAATGGGTAAAGTCCTTGGCCACAGGGAGATAACAGTCCCATGAGGCCTGTAACATTTGACATAAATAAATGATGCCATTCTAGTCTCTTATCTCCTTTCCGAGAGAAGAGGACCTGGGGCTAGTTGGCTGGGACTCTCGTTTCCATAGCAACAAGAGGTCCTATAAGAGCCGAGGCCTGCCGGAAGTTCAGTTTGCACTTCCGGTTTGCGTCTTAGACGCCGGCCACCGGGAAGTTGACGTGCGGGTTGCACATGGCCGCGCCCTGGGAGGATGCCGCTGGTAGTGTTTTGCGGGCTGCCGTACTGCGGCAAGAGCCGACGCGCAGAGGAGCTCCGCGGGGCGCTGGCGGCCGAGGGCCACGCGGTGTACGTGGTGGACGACGCGGCGGTGCTGGGGGCGGAGGACCCGACAGTGTACGGCGACTCGGCCCGCGAGAAGGCGCTGCGGGGGGCCCTGCGCGCTGCCGTGGAGCGGCGCCTGAGTCGTCACGAGGTGGTCATCCTTGACTCCATTAACTACATTAAGGGCTTCCGCTACGAGCTCTACTGCCTGGCGCGGGCGGCGCGCACCCCGCTCTGCCTGGTCTACTGCGTCCGGCCCGGCAGTCCGAGCGGCGGACCTCGGGTGGCGGCTGCGCAGGAGAAGCAGAGCCGGAACGTCAGTGTGAGTTGGCGGCCGCGCGCCCAAGAGGGAGGGAGACCTCCGTCGGCGGGCGCCCGCGCCTTTCCGGAAGCGCGAGCAGTGGACTCGGTAGTAAATGGGGGAACCCAGGCACACCTACTTACGGAACTGGAGCCGAAGGAAACCGGGACGCCAGATCTCCCAGCTGCCGTGATCCCTGATTTCGAGAAAGCTGCAAACCACGTGTCCAGTGCCTTGTACCCTCCCGAACTTCTGGAGGCCCTAATGCTGCGCTTCGAGGCTCCGGACTCGCGGAACCGCTGGGACCGACCCCTGTTCACCTTGGTGGGCTTAGAGGAGCCGTTGCCCCTCGCAGAGATCCGGGCTGCCCTTTTTGAGAACCCTGCTCCTCCACCCCATCAGTCTACCCAGTCCCAGCCCCTTGCCTCCGGCAGCTTTCTGCACCAGCTGGATCAGGTCACCAGCCAGGTGTTGGCGGGACTGATGGAAGCGCAGAAGAGCGCAGTCCCCGGAGACTTGCTTAGGCTTCCCGGGACCACGGAACACCTTCAGTTTACCCGGCCTTTGTCCATGGCCGAACTGAGCCGCCTCCGGCGCCAGTTTATTTCCTACACCAAAACGCATCCCAATAATGAGAATCTGCCTCAGCTGGCCAACATGTTTCTGCAGTATCTGAACCAGAGCCTGCTCTGACCGGAGGTGTTTGGGGACAGGCCGTGGCTCCTTGTCTAACCTCTACTGCCCTGTATTTCTCTGAGAAAAATAATCTGAAGGTCTGCAGAGCATACTGATGTGCGGTCCTAGAGCTGTTGCGACTGACTCACACTTTGCAGAATGCCCCTGTGCCAGGCCTTGAGTTTAGACTCAGAGCATACTCTGAGACTAGAAAAACTGGGGAACTAGCTTGAAGGATCTTGGCAAATTTCCTCAGAGGACAGAGCTCAGATGGACAGGGCTCGCTTAGAATGGGATCTTACTTGGGATATCACACTGCATTGACTTCCCCCAGCTGAACTGTGGGAAAGCAGACCGGATGGATGAATTGTTTTAAAAACACTTGTGAACAGAAACCTAAGATGGCCCAGTTCTGCATCTGCACTGGCCCTTCTTTCATACCACAAATAGTTTTTTTTAGTACTGTACCTAAGATTTTGGCTAGTCTGTCCTGGGTCTGGGGGTCACAGATAAATCCACTGGTTTCTGTCCTTGGGAAGCTTTGGTTCTAGTGGAAATAAAAGACATAGCCACTAGATTATGTCATTTAATAAAACCTTTTAGAAAGAGTCGGCTGGAATCTCTTTCACTTAATGTAACTTAATGTTCTTCATATAATTAATGTAACATTTTAGATCTACATACAGGGGTGGGCGAAAGTAGGTCTACAGTTGTGAATACATGAAAGTTTATTCTAGTATTTATTAGTTACATTATTTTCCATACAAACAACTGTAAACCTACTTTTGCCAACCCCTATGTATTTCTGCTGTGCCTTTGAAATAGCACGTCAGTAGTGCATATTGAGATATTTTGTTCTAATCTAGAGGGATTGTCACTTCTGTAATTTGTGCTTCACTCTGTGTTCCGAGGCAAATGTCGCTTTAAGTTTGTCTTTCATTCTTCCGTTGGTTATTTATTAAACAAACGATAGGTACCTGTCTTAACAGTGCTTGTGATTTTTTTAAAGAATTGGGTAATATTTGCCCTTGAGAGGTTAATAGTTTGTTGAGAAATACAAGTAAACAGATGATTACAGGACATAAGGGGCTGGTAGCTAGAGGGTGGACACAGAATGCTTTAGGAGTTCAGAGGAGGAAAGGATTAACTAGCTGTTGAGAGAAGATGGTTTTGCAAAGGCTTCAGAGGGATTAATATGTGAACTGTCACTTTAGAACAAGGGTCAGCAGAGGGCCAAATAGTAAATATTTTAAGCTTTGTGGACCACAGCCTCCCTGTTGCAGCTTATCAGCTTTGCCACTGTAACACAAAAGCAGCGATAGTCTAAAAATGAGCTCTGATTGGTGTGGCTCAGTTGGCACATGCCTAGGTTGTAGGTTCAACCCCGGTTGGGGCATGTAGGAGAGGCAGCCAATCAATGTTCTCTTTCTCCCTCTCTACAAAATGAAAATTAAAAAAAAAAATCAATAAACAAGTCCTTGGGTGAGGATTAAAAGAAAGAAAAAGTATCAATGTGTTTTAATAAAACCATGTACACTGAAATGTGAATTATGTTTAGTTTTAACATATCACAAGGTACTATTCTTTAGACTTGTTTCAACCACTTTAAAATGTAAAAATCATTTGTATCTCAGAGCTCTGCAGAAGTAGGCAGTGGGCTTGATTAGGTCTGCTGATTGTAATTTGCTGACCTCTGTTCCAGAACACCGAACAGCAGTTTACTTTGGAGAAAAGAGAGCAAAACAGATTTTTCTGTAAGTGCAGGGATATGTTAAAAAAAATATTTAAAAAAATAGGTTGCCATGGTTGGTAATGTATTTCTTGCTTATCAGGCAATCTATACCACCTTTTGTTTCTGATATATGAGCTACGATTCCTGCCACAAATGGAGGTTTGGACTAAGAAATCTTTAAGTCCTTTTCCAATGAATTCTGGATTGCCATTCTAAATTGAAGTAAACTATACTGGTTAGAAAGAACGTTAGTTTTGGAGTCAGATTTATCAATTAGTAAGTTGCAGAATCTAGATATTATGTGGCCAAATATTTAATCTCTTTGGAGTCTCATTTTTCTCATTATTGTAATGAAACCATTAATAATATCTCTAAAGATTATTATAAGGATTTAAGTGAGATAACGCATATTTAGCACATAGCACCATGTTTCATAATAAAAGTTTATTACATTTTGCTTATTATTATTTTTACCTGGATCCCGCTTGTCACCTAAGCTTGCCCTATTCATTTGCTTTATAACTTTTTAGTATTAGAGGCAGAAATCTATCCTAAGTTTGAAATCTATCCTAGTAGGCCTCTGATGAGGAGTTGATAATTCATTTGACACTTACTAAATTAATTAAGTTAATTAAATTAATTAGTTGATGTGTATTTAGATTAGTGCCCAGTACAAATTAAATGCTACATGCATGTTTGCTATCAATATGATTTTATATGCCAGATGTAGGAGATATAGAAACAGCTAAGAGTTCCTTAAGGATCCAAGTTTGGTGGGGGGAGATGGCTAAATATAATAAATTAGTGTAGTAAATACAGTGTTATACAGTGTATGATGATGTATTGATACGGTGGTTGGATGATGACTGCTTACCTAGGACCCTCCCGCAAGTTGTCATTTGAACCTTGAGAACTTAGAGAGCTTCATCTGGCCAAGACTGATTCAGGTGGATTATGTCACTAATTATTTAAAAAAAGAAAAAATTTTTTTTCCTCCTTGATTGTAAAAATTACATTTAATTGTAGAAAAATAGAAAAAGTATAGTAAAATCCATAATCCCATTATTCAGGAATAACTGCAGTTATGTTTTGTTACATTTTCTTTGGGCTCGCTCTTCTGTACATATTTGTATAAATAAAACCAAACTACAGCTAATGATTTTATATTCTAGTTTTTAATTTAAAATTATACCAATGAAAATTTTTATTAACATTTTTAATAGTTATATCACCTTAACAATTTAAATCTGATGTTTTCTACAATCTTTTCTTCTTAGCTTTAAAGTCCAAATTTACAGAATTTACAGTAATGTCAGAATTATCAGTAATTTTGTTATAATAATCTGTTATTGAATAGGTTGTCTTAAAATTTTCCCAATTGGAATCATACTATATGAATGTGCATTAATCTTTGTCTTCATAAATTGGTCATTTTTATTAGGATAGATATCAAGAAGTGGAATTGCTAGATTATAATTTCTTTGTTTTGTTTTTAAGTGGGTTGCCCCTGATGGTGATTATCCATAAATCCTGGTGTGGAGCTTGCAAAGGTAAGTGCAAATGATTAAACCTTAGATGCATTCTGAAATACTAGCATTTAAAAATAGGAGTAGTGACTTTCACCCAGTGACTGCTGATTGCTTTAAAGGATACCAAGGAAATATATGACATAGATTCCCTGCTCCCAAGAAATTTACAATTATATTTGCAGGGGGTTGGAGGGTAAGGCAATTAAGATAAGTAGAGTATGAGATTAAGTGCTAAAGTCATATGGACAGTAAATATTAGCAGAAGCTGAAATGTACAGAGAGACATGAGAAGGTTAGGAAAATCTTCCTGCAGAACTTGAGAACCAAATTAGAACCCAAGGTTATTTTACTTGGTAGTGTGTATTTTTTTCTGCTATACCACCCTGCCACTTCCAAGTCAGACTTTTTTCTTTTGTTTCTTATGCTATACTTATAAAATCCTAGTTGGAAACGGAGTATAAAATTAGTGTAAATAAGTAGTGTAACATAAATGCATTAGTGATATTGTTACTCTTTTGTCTATTACTTCTTTAGTAGGAGTTATTGAAATGTGTAAAAAAGCAAATAGTAATAATTTTTCATATATATATATACCATTGTCTATATTTTATAAATGAGGTGAAAGCTTTAAAGAAATGACATCACTCAAGGTCACATAGTTATGCAAGTAAGTGGCAGAAGCAGAAGCAGAATTCAGGTGTCCTGATTTAAGGGTTAGTTATATGAATCAGCTCAGCAAAGTAGAGTTCGGATATAACAATGATGTTTTCTTCTATTCCACACCCCCCCCCCCCCCCAGCTTTAAAGCCCAAATTTGCTGAATCTACAGAAATTTCAGAACTTGCCCATAATTTTATTATGGTAAATCTTGAGGTAAGACTTCCAGAGTTTCTCCTTTCTGTTTTAATCTTAAGTCTTCACTCTTTTAGAATTGCCATTATTCATAGTATAAAATCTTATTTAGCAGAGCTAGCTGCTTATTTGTATGCATTTTTCTCTTGACCTTTAACACTAAGTCTTGCGTCAGACATGGTAGAAAACTGTCCAGCCTCCACTTGTGGGAGGAAGTGGCCTGGATGAGATTGGATAAGGTGACTGAACTTTAAGGTTCCTTCATTCTTAGTCCATGATTATGCCATGTTTTTACATCTTTGTATAGGAGCTGATCCAAAGGGATAGTCACACATGCAGGCTGTGAGTTCCTGCAAAATGTGATTCAGTTGAAAGCCAAGTCTGTCTGGGCTTGGAGTTACAGCTTGAATGTACATTCTATAAAATAATGTTTACTTAAACACAGTACTGGAAATTTTCTGAACACAGTGACAGTTAATGTTGTGCCAAGTCAGTGATGTTTTGGGAACCGGTGAAGAACAAAACAAATTGTTTTTGCCCTCATTGAAATTACCTATGGGGACTTGAATACGGGGAGACAGACAAATATCAGATGGTGGTAAGTGCTGTGGCTAAAATTGAAGGGTGGAGGGGATAGTTTGCAAACATGGTTATCAAAGAAGGTGGCATTTGAGCAAAGATTTGAAGCAGAAAAGGGAGTGAGCCATAAGGATACTGAGGGAAATGTATCCAGGCATAGGGGAAAACCAAGAACAAAAGCCTGTGTTAGGAGCGTGCCTGGCTTGTTTAATGACAGCAACTGCAAACAGGTTAGTGTGCTTGACATAGCCCAGAAAGGGGTAGGACATGGAGTTAGAGAAGTGCCCAGGTGGCAGATCATGTAGGGACTCTTACGCCACTGCGATGACTTGGAGGTTTTACCTTGAGTGAGAGGAGAAGCCACTGAAAGGATTTGAGGAGAGAGGGAACATGATCTGACTTAAGGTTTATAATTCATAGGATGAAGAGGAGCCCAAGGATAAAGATTTCAGCCCTGATGGGGGTTATATTCCACGAATTCTTTTCCTGGGTAAGCTGAAAGATCTTAATCTGGGATCCAAGATGTGGAAGGAGAGAGACATTACTCGGCACTGACTCCACCTAGTGAAACTATACTGGGATGGCTAAAAACAAGAAACAAAAAGCAGTTTCAAGAGAGAGTGGGGAGAGTTCTGAGTGCCAGGACTTCAAGTCTGAAGGAGTTTTTCCCATAACTAACTGCTTTTGTGAGCAAGAACAGAGTATTGATCATCCATTTATTCAGTCAACAATCGTTTTATGTGTCAGCTCTAAGTCAAGAACTATGTGAGGCACTACAAGGACACAGATAAGCCACAATTCTTACCCTTGACACCATAAAGTAGCAGGGGTTCCATTGCCAAATGGAACCAGACAAATGTCTTTCCACAAACAATTTTATAAAAATTACTAATGACTGCCTAATCTTTACTCAGCATTCTGTTAGATTCTATGGGGAATACAAATAAAAATAGAGGATCCTATCATCCTCAAACAGAAAAGGAACATGTCAAGAAGAGAGAACAGCACATGCCAAGAAATGGGGGAGGGATGTTGTATTCAGGAAACGGCGAAGAATTCATTGTGATTGCAACATAAAACACAGGGATTAGGGCGGTGAGATAATGGGCTGCAAAGATGGGCAGGTCTCATTTTCCAGAAGGCCTAGTGTAATCATATAGTGTTTGAAGTACCTGTCTTGTAATTGCAACCCCTGTGCCATTTTGTCTACAATAGATCCCAGTGGCAAGGTGCGTCCTGAAATTATCAATGAGAATGGGAACCCCAGCTACAAATATTTCTACACCAATGCTGAGCAAGGTATGGTTATGTTGAAAGGAGGGAAGGTTGCCGCTAGATTTAACTAGGACAGCGGTTCTCAACCTGTGGGTTGTGACCCCTTTGGCGGTCGACCGACCCTTTCACAGGGGTCGCCTAAGACCATCCTGCATATCAGATATTTACATTACGATTCATAACTAGCAAAATTACAGTTATGAAGTAGCAACGAAAATAATTTTATGGTTGGGGGTCACAACATGAGGAACTGTATTTAAAGGGCTAGAAGGTTGAGAACCACTGAACTAGGATGAACCATATGGGATGTCCGTGATGGGAAACTCAGTTCAACATGTTAGCTGAGCATCTCTTGCATGACTAGCTTCTGGCTAGGTCCTGTGTCGAATATAGGGGAAAGATAAGACTGAGCTCCTTCCCTAACTACTTAAAATCTAGTTGGAAGCTAACTGACCCACATGAAACTGAAGAACTGAGGCTCACAGAGGTAGCCACTTGTAACCTCGACAGGAAATGAAATACATGAAATGTTCATCTAAAAGATATAATGGGGATGGTAGGAGGGTGTTTTCTATTCCTAGTGTCAAGTAAACATGTGCAGTCTATGACGGGTTCAATTCTAAATCCTGGAGGATAAGCCGAAGTAACTACTAACATTTTTGTGGCACTTCACCTTTATAAAGCACTTTTATTGTCCATGCTCATTTAATTTCTGCAATAATCCTGTGCAAAGTAAGTAGCATTACCTCATTTTATAGATGAGACAAATTCTAAGAGGTACAATGACTAAGGCTAAAATCCAGAACTGTGTCTTGTGTCCAGATCACATGCTACTGTCATATTTCTCCTAAAATATAAAAATCTGTATTGGTTGTCAGCTGGTAGATATTAAAGATCTACTTCATATTCTCACCTTTCCCCACCCCCCAACCTTTATTTCACAGTTATTCAGGGGATGAAGGAAGCCCAGGAAAGGCTGACGGGTGATGCCTACAGAGTGAAACATCTTGAAGATGAGTTGTAACATGAATGTGTTCTGGAAGGAGAGCAGCCCGGAGGGAATATTGAGGAATCACTCAGAACAACTAAACCAATCAGGAAACCTTGCTCCTGCCTGTGTGGGAAGGAGCTCTCTCACTGTGGAAGAGTTCTGCTAATAGAAGCTGGTCTCCATGTTTGTGGATCCAGCAGCATGTGGCCGACTTCCTTCTCCTGCCCCTCTGACCTATTTGTCATTGAATGTAAAGAATAATATCTTTTGACATAAAACTTGAGCCATTTGGAGGTTTACTCCTTGCACTTAAGTGTTTGAATCTTTTCCCATTTCCTGCCACTCTACTGACCTTGCTGGTAAAGGGAGACCAGGAGCATCTTTTCTACAATGTTAAAATTGCAGAAATTGCTTATCGTTTCAAACAATAAACCCTAAATGTAAATCAGTAATTCTGACCCCACCAAGGAGACCAGCCTGATTCTTCTCTTTTTCCCCTCCTGGGAATAATCTTGGCCTTCCTCCTGAATCCCTACGACTTCCTTCCTCTTCTCCTGCTTGGGTTTCCCTGTTTGCACGCATGCGTGTGCGGGAATGGCTGTGTGCTTAGACTCAGCCCCAGCGGGAAGCATGCTTTCCCTGTTACTGTTGGAGAAACTCAAACCTTCAAGTCCTAGGCAGAGCCATTTTTGTCAAGTTGTCAACTGTATTTTTGTACTGGGGTTAAAAAAATTATAATTGTACTATTAAACTTTAATAAAACTTTAAGAAGTATGTTGTGATGGCCTTTTTGTTATTGGAAAATGGAGGGAGGGATGGAGATCAGAGAGCACTAATTTTGAGGGCCTAATTTAGGACTCTCCTTTCATACCTTCTACATTCAAATAGCCATCAGAGCTCATCAATTCTACTTTTTTAAACAGCTGAATTCACTCCATCCTCATTATTGCTGTTTTGGTGCACAGCAGACTTTTTCTGTTTCCTAGACTATTTCTTGTGACAGCTTCTTAATTTGTCTACTACCAGTATCCTCTCCTACAATCCATCTTCCCTGCTTTCCAAAATGCAAATATGACTGTGTCACTCCCCTGCTTGAAGCCTTTCCCTTCACCTTCAAGACAATAATATTAATATTAGGAAACACTTCGGCCTCATTATGTGCCAGGCACTCTTCTGAGTGCTCTGTGTTATTCCATTTCATTTGCCTTTAGTCCTAATAGCCCTGTGAGAAAGGTACATTATAATCTCCATTTTACAGAAGGATTTGAAGCATGATAAAACAAAGGCACGGGATAAAGTCAAGATCTTCACCTTGGCCTTTAAGCAGCTGCCTACTTCTTTAAACTCATTTATTCCCATTCATGACTTCACATGTTTATGTTGTAGTGACACCAAATTGTTTCAAGTTCCATTCACAACGTGCTCTTCTATGCTCTTGTGTCTTTGCTTGGCTAGCTTCCATTGCCTAAAACATCTTTCCTTTAAAAAAAAATATTTTTATTGATTTCAGAGAGGAAGGGAGAGAGAGAGAAACATCAATGATGAGAGAGAATCATTGGATTGGCTGCCTCCTGCACACCCTACACTGGAGATCGAGCGTAACCCAGGCATGTGCCCTGACCAGAATTGAACCTGGGCCTGGGTCAGGAGGAGCCTGCAACCAAGGTACATGACCTCTTGGTTCATAGGTTGACAATCAACCACTGAGCCACGCTGACTGGGCTAAGACACTTTTTATTCATCCACATTTTGAGCCACCTCTTCCAGAGTCTTTCCTGACCTTTCTCATGAGGATAAAATGTCCCTCCCTCAATACATCTATCTTGGCTCCTCACCACTTACTGTAGTTACCTATTTGCACATCTGTGGCTGTCACCAGGCAGCCACGCTCTTCTAGGTCAGGGGGCTAGTCCTCTGTTCTGTGCACCAAGGTCCCAAAACAATGTGCTTTTTAAGTGAATTGTCCCACTCTGTGGTAGGATCTTTTCATCTGTTCTCTTTATATCCCATCAGTGGTCCTGTGGGATAGGTAATATTAGCCTAATTTTATGGAAAAGGAAATTTTGGAGACAGGAGTGGCTTGCCCTCAGTATCTAGACTAAGTGCTGGATTCTAATCACCCCTGTCTTACTCCAAACTCACTACTACACTTTCCCACTACACTTTGTTAACCTTTGTATTTCAAGGTGTAACTCAGAACAGTTTTCAAGCTGGAGAACATAAAGACTTTACAAGAGATACATGAGCACAGAAATTGATACCCAGTGAATTGATATCAAGATCCTCATTTTCCAAAAAGTAGTTTTCCAAGATTCCTCAGGTAGTTAAATAATTACCATTTGACCACCAATTCCACTTCGGAGTATATACCCCAAAGAATGAATGCACAAACTCAAGTAGATATTTGCACACCCATGTTATAGAAGCATTTTTTCACAAAAGCCAAGGTGGAAGCACCTCAAGTGTGTGTCAATGGATGAATGGATAAACAATGTGCTGTATAAATACAGTGGAATGTTAGTTCCTTTTCTTTCAACCCCTATACTTTGGCTAATTTCAGCACTATGGCTAGTGGTCAGTTCTGAGAGAATGCAGTTCCTATTTAGAGCACAAGGGGGAGTATGAGACTAAACCTTTGCAAAAGGTTTAGGGGGGGCGGGGGTGTGCGCGCGACTTATTTACTTCCCTTACCAAACCCTATGAGAAAGCTAAATAGACAAGTAGACTTCCTGTAACCTACTTCTGGACCCCCAGGGCTGTCTTCTGATCCCTTTTTCATAGGGAATGGTACCACCCAAGTCAGTGCTCTCCTAGTTGCCGCAATTTCTTTTCTCCCCAATGTAGAGCTAATCAGTCACCAAATCTTGTCCTTTTCATTCTTTAACGCCCCATTGCATTTCCCAGCTCAGATCTCATGATTTCTTTTGTTGTTGTTAATTCTCACCCGAAGATATTTTTCCATTGATTTTTAGGGAGAGTGGAAAAGAGAGGGAAAGACAGAAACACATTGATTGGCTGCCTCCTGCACAAGCCCTGACCAGGCCTGGGTCAGGAGGAGCCTGCAACCAAGAGCCTGCAACCAAGGTAGGTACCCTTGACTGGAATCAAACCGGGACTCTTTGATCCACAGGGTGATGCTCTATCTACTGAGCCAAATCAGATAGGGCTCATGATCTCTTGACCTCACTGGATCAGCCTTCTCTTTGGTCTCCCTGTGCCCTGTATATACTCCAGTCCATCTCCCATTGTGAAGGCTCTCTTTATTACCTCTCCTTCCCATGTTGCTGAGTGAACTTCAAATTGTCCTCCTTTTTTTTTTTTTTACACAGAGCAATTTAGTGTTCCTGCTTTCTCTTCCCATGCTTAACATATTCACACTCCTCAGGACCCTAAGTAAGACGAAGGGCCTTCTGTGCGTTAGGGTGTATTCTTCTTAGAAGGGAATTGTGGTTAGAAATAGCATTTTTTCTGTTGTAATAATGAAAGTGTTTCCAATTTACTGAGTGTTTACTATGTTTGTCAAGTGCTTGCCAGTCGCTATCTCATTTTCTTATTTGATCTTCATTGTGAATGACCCTGGGAGCCAACTCTCACTATTGCTATTTCTACAAATGAGAATGAGGTGCCTGTGTCAGAAAAAGTAGGTAATTTACATAAGATCACACAGCAAGCAAGTGGTGGAACCAAAGCTGTCTGGTTGCAAGTCTGTGCTCTTTCCATTTCACTAGATGGCCTTTCATGGGAAGGAGAGGGAGAAAGTAATCAGGAGACCCGAGGCTACATAAACACAACACCATCTGCTCTCATATTGTTTTGCAACTGTAAGAGGATGGTTTTATATGTTGGCCTATTATGCCTGTGAAGAATGAGTAATCATTATCATCACACCCATTTTGAAATGAGGAAACTAGGGTTTTGTGGGAGAAAGGGAGTGAGAGAGCAGGCAGCATACAATATTTGATCTTAAGATGACAGAGACACTAGTTCTGGGTGATTATAGAGATCAGAGTGTGGCCATGGGAGCCAGTGGCCGAGGTGATGTGAAGAGGAGACCAAGGACTGAGGGATCAGGAAGCCACATGGCTACTGAAGTCACCAGGAGGAGGGTAGGACAGGGGCTAGTGAGGATGACCAGGAACCAGGAGCTGAAATCGTCAATGCATAGGAAGCAATTGGGGGTCAGTGATGAGGAAGGGTAGAAGGTAATACGGCTGGAGCGCCAAGGAGAAGGAACTTTTGTACAAGCATGGAAGTGGCAGTGCTGCCCCTGCCCCCTGGTCCTATGATGTGAGGGGAGTGGAAAGGTGAGAAGCCTTCTTGTAGAGGGAGGGCTACAGGAGGAGTCTTGGAGGAGGGTCAAACTTTGATAAAGGCAAAAAACTAATCTGACTGCTCTTTGAGGAAGGAGAGGGTGTAGGAGTTTGTTGACAAAGGGACAGGATTCTAGGGGGCACAGTAGAAAGGGCTGCCAGGAGATGGACAGTGA
>NW_006294339.1:972625-974030 GCF_000327345.1 Myotis davidii | reverse complement strand
GTGGGAGGATACGGTGCTAATTACCTCATATACTCGCCTTCTCTAGTGGAGTTGGGAGTTCCTGATGACCAGGCCAGAACACCTTTCTCGCTCTAGGCCACTGCTGGTAATGGGGAGCCCCTGGAGGGTTTTTTTTGTTGTTGTTGTTTTTGAGTTTTGTCTAACAAGGTTGATGGCAATATGATGACATTTAGAATGATCATTCAGGCTGCTGGTGCAGAGGATGGATTGCAGAGTGGAAGCAGGGAAACCCATTAGGAAGCGGTTGCACTAGTCCAGGGGTGGGAGGATACGGTGCTAATTACCTCATATACCCGCCTTCTCTAGTGGAGTTGGGACTTCCTGATGACCAGGCCAGAACACCTTTCTCACTCTAGGCCGCTGCTGGTAATGGGGAGCCTCTGGAGGGTGTGTGTGTGTGTGTGTGTGTGTGTGTGTGTGTGTGTTTGTCTAACAAGGTTGATGGCAATATGGTGACATTTAGAATGATCATTCAGGTTGCTGGTGCAGAGGATGGATTGCAGAGTGGAAGCAGGGAAACCCATTAGGAAGCGGTTGCACTAGTCCAGGCAAGAAGCGAGGAGGCCTGAACCAGAGAGAGAGCAGTGGAGACGGAGAGAAAGGGAAGGGATGGTAGGATGTGTTAAGGAGGTATTATTACAGACTGGTGGGATGTAGGGCATAGGGTCGAGGACAATGCCAAGGTATCTGGCTTAGTTTCCTCTTGTAGTCAGCAGTTCAGATTTCGCGTCTCTCCCTAGGCTTCTGTGAGGATGAAGTGATGTGAGGGACAGGAAAGTGCTTTGGAAATGGCAAATCTCGGTACCCACCATCATTTACTTTCTCATCAAAGCTCTCTGATCACCCAGAAAGTTCAGTCTGTGGAACGAAGCGTGAGGCTTAAGATAAACCACATAGAGCCCTGGCCGGGTCACTCCGCTGGTTAGAGCATCTCCCTACATGCCAAGGTTGTGGGTCCCGACACACACAAGAAGCAACCAATGGAGGCATAAACGAGTGGAACAACAAACCGGTGTTTCTCTCTCATCCTCCCTCTCCTTCTCCCTAATCAATAAATTAAAAAAGATAAATCACGATTGTCACCCTGATATTAGGGAGCTCAGGGCCCCGAGATACATGGACACCTGTGGGCAACAGAGATGAGGCGGGGCTAGCCCGAACCCCGCTTCGCTGCAGCCGGAGCCTCAGCCCCAAGTCCGGGTGGTGGGGACCTGACCAGACCCGCTCGGACCTGCAGCGCCCGGCTCTGCCACCCAGCTGCGCCCTCCGCTGCCCGCTGCCGGGTCCGCCGTCCCGCTGAGCTTTTGGGGAGCAAACTGCTCTCCCGCACCCGGAGTCCCAGGTAAGGGGCGCGGCCCCGGCGCCCCGCCCGGGAGGACCGGGG
>NW_006294339.1:952218-952543 GCF_000327345.1 Myotis davidii | reverse complement strand
CCGCCCGGCCCCCCAGCGCCCGGCTCTGCCACCCAGCTGCGCCCTCCGCTGCCCGCTGCCGGGTCCGCCGTCCCGCTGAGCTTTTGGGGAGCAAACTGCTCTCCCGCACCCGGAGTCCCAGGTAAGGGGCGCGGCCCCGGCGCCCCGCCCGGGAGGACCGGGGACCGCTCCTGGACGCGGGGCACTGAGAAGCAGCTCTGGGCAGCGGAGGGGACCCCTAGGAGAAGGGGGTGGGGGAGGCCCTAAGGAAGGGGCACCCCTAAGGAAGGGGTACCGCCGCAGTGAAGGGGCGCGTAGCCTGAGGAGGGGGCGCTGAGAGGGGCTG
>NW_006294339.1:942427-952059 GCF_000327345.1 Myotis davidii | reverse complement strand
GGGGGGCCTGGCCAGCGGGGGTCATTTTGAACTGGAGAGGAGAGAGGTGATGAGAGGGGGGGGCTCTGGGCAGGGGTCAGGGCTGCTGGTCGGGGACAGGAGATTTGAAGGCGGAGAGCTGGGAGCCATGCCCAGCTGGGTACCGGCAAAGCGGGTAACCTGAGTGGGGGCGAAGGTTGGCCTTGGGGGTGGGAAGCCTGAAAGAATGGGGAGGTGGGACCTCGGGCTGTTCTACCCCGCCGGCCAGCAGAGGAAAGGGTGGGGAGCTGATGGAGGGAGAGGGTAGGGGCCTTGGATTTGGGGAGTGGGCACCTGAGTTCTGGTCAAAGGTGAGGGGTGGAGACGCACTGCAATAGAGCCAGCGTCTGGTGGCTGAGTGGAGGAGCTGTCAGGGAACTTGGAGAGTTTCGGGTGGTGGGTGCCCTGGGTCAGGCTGGGGAAGAGGTATGCGATTGGGAAGATGATGGGGGACCAGAGTGGAGTCCATGGGAACCCAGGCTCTAGCAGTGTCTTAGCTCCTCAGAAGGCTGCGAAGGGGACCCAGACACTGGACCCCATGACACGGCCACCTGTGATCAGCGACAAGACAAAGAGAACCATGGACAGGAAAATTCATCCACAGGCTGACTATTTTGGAGTCCAGGTGTGAGAAGAGACTAGAAGGGGAGCAGGGCAGCAGCATGTGGAAGCTACTAGAAATGCGGAGGGAGATGGGAGGAAGACAGGGCCCTCCATCCCAATTTCTCAGAATCCAGATGGAAAAGGGTGGGGGATAGTGAATGAAATTAGATGTGTGTGTGTGTGTGTGTGTGTGTGTGTGTGTGTGTACAGGTGAATGTCCACCTGTTCTGTGCCTATAAAGGGGAGAAAACAATGGAAGTCCCTGAAAAGCCCTGTCCCTGGTGCTGTGTTAGCCGGAGGAGAGACATTTTGTTAGAGGATGATGGGTCATGAAGGATTTAGCCTGTAGTAGAATAAAGTATGTTACTATCAGAGGAAACAGTATGAGAGAAGGCTAAATTCAAAAATGATCTCTAGCCCAAGAAATAAATCTTCACTTTCTTAAGGGTTATGATATGAAAGGAGGCATCAGTAACCTATAGGATGTTTAAAAGGTTTCCCATCTAAGCTTGAACTCCTTACGGTTCCTCTTCATCTCCCCAGAGTGCAGCACAGGGCCTGGCTCACAGTACGTGCTCAGTGAATGCTGATTGAATGAATAATTGAGCTGTGGTTGTACTACTGCCTCAATTTCCTTATCTACCCCCCCAAGAATTGTTGTGAAGATTATATATGATAATGTGGGGGAAAAGAACTTTCATAATCTATAAAGCACTGTACAAAAGAGAAAGACCACTATGTTATTATACAAGTGTGCCTACATTCTGTCAGTGACCACACCCATGGCGGTCTCCATCCTGGAGAAAGAAGGAAGTGAACATTTTCCAAGCTTCTATTTATGCAAGAGAGAATGTATTGAAAATACCTGGCATTTAGTAGGTGCTCAAAAAATGGCAGCTGTTTCTGTGGGGAAACAATGAGGAGATATGCTGGGTGGTGGTGATGAGTTATCAGTGGGGAATGACCTAAAGAAAGGTTGAATTAGAAAAATTAGTGGAGTATGGGTTTCGGGAGGAGGTTGCATATACTAGGGTGAGGTCCACATATGCCCAACTCGCTCTTTATTCCTCACTGATAAAAGCTCCCAATAGGAGCACCTCTTATAGGTCATATACTACCTACATGCTTTTCCAACACTGACTACGGTCTTTCCAATAATGCTTTTACAAATGAGGAAACTGTGTCTTAGTCATGTGAAATTTCTTGCCAAGATCTCACAGATAATAAATGATAGACACAGAAACCGAATCTAGTTTGTTTGGTTTGGAACCCCAGGCTATTTCCACTACCCAGGATGACCTGAGATAAGAAAACATGAAGCACACAGACAAAAAAAAAAAAAGAGAGAGAGATTAAGAGTTTTTATAAAGCACTCTCCCATAGACTGGTTGTAATTCTTAAAATAGTTTGCCAGGGAGTCATTTTATTAACTCATTTTAGAGATGAGGAAACTGAGGCCCAGGGTGTGATCTGCCTAAGGTTACACAACTGCTGAGAGAGCAAAGGCTCACCCCAGGTCTTCTGACTCAATCATATGCTTTTTCCATCGGGAGAGTTCATCTATTCACTGCATGTATTGAATTGATCTCCTCTTGCTGGATTTTAGGGCCCTCTTTCCTCTCCTCTCCCCTCCCCCTTTCTTGGCTGAAGTTGGCTTCTTCTGAGGTGTTTATTTCTGCTCCTATCAGACTGAACACATTATTTGTTTCTCACACCAACTCTTTTTTTTTTTTTAGGGAGAGTGGAAGAGAGAAGGAAAGACAGAGAGAAACATGATGTGAGAAAAACACATTGATTGGTTGCCTCCTTCACAAGCCACCAGGGCCTGTGAAAGGGAGGAGCCTGCAACTAAGGTACATGCCCCTTGACCAGAATCGAACCCGGGACCCTTTGGTCCACAGGCCAACACTCCATCCACTGAGCCAAACCAGCTAGGGCCTCACACCAACTCTTACAGGAGCCATTTTCTTCGTTGCCTAGCCAGAAACCAGGGATGACTTCCCAGATGGTCCCTGGGCCTTCATCTATATGGCTTGTCACGGAGACAGTGAGCTACCAGGCTCTATCATTTATGTAACTGTCACAAAAGAGAGGGAAGATGTGTTTGATCCTATCTCACAAGTGTGGTTCTGCATGCGCCCTGTGCAGTGACCTCTCTGCTTCAATCTGCCTCAGGCAGCTGCTCGCTAGGGTGCTTTTTACCTCCTTCCAAGTGTCTGGGTAGCCCCCTCTTGAAAAGATCCCCTTGGGGCTTACATCTGAACGTGCCTTCCAACTGAACCTCTCTGCCCCCTGCCTCTTCCTGATCTCACACTACCTACTGGGAAAGCTACGCTGTGTGCACGTAAACAGTGTGGCAAGTGCTAGGATAGAGATGCGCAGGGCGCTGGGGATGCTTTCTTTAAAAAATATATTTTTATTGATTTTAGAGAGGAAAGGAAAGGGAGAGAGAGATAGAAACATCAGTGACGAGAGAGAATCATTGATCGGCTGCCTCCTGCATACCCCATACAGAGGATGGAGCCCACAACCTGGGCATGTGCCCTGACCGAGAATTGAACTGTGACCTCCTGGTTCCTAGGTTGACGCTCAACCACTGAGCAACATCATGCGGGCCGGGGATGCTTCTTTACTCCCTCTAAAATTGTTGCAGTTTTTTTTCCCCCTCTAAGTCCAGTCTAATCTGGGAGTCATTAGATCACAGAAGTTCTGGTCATGACTTGCTATGTGACTTTGAACAAATCACTTCTCTTGTGGAGCCTCAAATTTTGAACTGTAAAATGAAGGGGAGTGGATCAGGCAGGAATTGAAACTGTTTTTACTCTTGCCTAGCTCCTCACTCTCACACCTGTGGCAGTCGTAGCTAATAAAGGCTGATTCTACGTGAGGCCACATGCAGTTTTATCTACACAGTGAAACACACATACATTCCCTTGTTTAAAATTCACAGCAGCCTTGCAAGGTAGGTAATATCATCATATCATAGATGAGGACACTGAAGCTCAGAGTTTAAGTGACTTACCCAAGTTCATACATTTACATTGAGTTACTGGGAAAGCTGGACCAGGAGCTAGGCTTTTTGTTGTGATAAAGCCGCCACTCCAAAATCTCTCCTAATTCCAGGAATCTAAGAGTGTAAATAGCTGCGTCAGAAGAATGAAGACCAATAATATAACATTTACATTGATAGTCTGGCACATGGCAAATGCTCACTAAACGTTTATTGAAAGGAATAATATGCCTTAAGGATTTACTATAGATCCAGTATTGGCAGGTGTAAGGATGGATACAACTCAGCTTATTCTAGGAGAGGAGGCAGATAGTTAATTGTAAAACAAGCTCAAATAATGTAGCCCAGATCAGGGAGAGGGTAGTTGAACAAGATTTGACTGCAGAGGTAAATTAAAGGGGCCAGTGAAATAATATTTATTGAGTACCTCACATGGGCCAGGAAATTATGCCAGATTATTTATATATTTGCACCACAGGTCTGTGAAATAGGTGGTATTTTCTCTATTTTAAGGTAAAAATACTGTGAATTAGAGAGGCCACTTGACTTGCCCAAGAAATTCAGCTGAGGAGTTGGCCTGGGATGTTGAACTTTCCCATAACACTGCTGCATGGCACTAGGTCTAGTCTCAGCCGGTAGCTATGAGGCTTGGGCAAATCCTCCTAATATCTGGCTCTCGGTTTCCTTCTTGATCAAATGGAAATAATAATTTTGTCATTTCAATTTTATCTCCCAGGTTTATTTAGAGGATAAAATAAAAGAACATAGCCGAAACCGGTTTGGCTCAGTGGATAGAGCATCGGCCTGTGGACTGAAAGGTCCCAGGTTCGATTCCGGTCAAGGGCATGTACCTTGGTTGTGGGCACATCCCCAGTAGGAGATGTACAGGAGGCAGCTGATCGATGTTTCTCTCTCATCGATGTTTCTAACTATCTCTCTTCCTTCCTCTCTGTAAAAAATCAATAAAAATATATATATTTTTAAAAATAAAAGAACATAAAATTGAGGTATGGATCATATCTATGTTTTAGCAAAGTTACTCTTTGACCAGCAGTTCCACTTCTAAGATCGCTTCTGAGGAAATAAACAGGAAATTGAACAAGTATTTATGTAAAGAAATGGTCACTGTGTTTTAATCTCAATAAAAATATATATATTTTTGAACAACTGAACGACCAGTTGCTATGACATGCACTGACCATCAAGGGGCAGACGCTCAATGGAGGAGCTGCCCCCTGGTGGTCAGTGCACTCTCACAGTCAACCTCCTGCGGCCCTGATTGGCCCGATCGCTGGCCAAGCCAAGGGACCCCACCCTTGCATGAATTCATGCACCAGGCCTCTAGTTTATAATAATTAAGAATATAAAAATAACAAATATATAACATTAAAGAATTGGTCATATGACACATCCTTAGATGTAATATAATGTAACAGTCAATTGAAATAATATTTATGAAGAGTTTTAAAAGTCTAGTAAAATATGACAACGTTAAGTGAAAAGGAGCAGGGTACAAAACTAGTGAAAATATCTTAGCTGTTAAAATGTGCATAGAAAATATAGACTAGAATGTATAGTATGTTATCATTATACACAGATAAAAATATAAACAGACCTCTATGCTTATATTTATAAAGACTGTCTCTGAAGGATTAATGAATTGGTAACATGTTTGCTGTTGAGAAGAGGGACCAGAGATTGGGAATCACGGGTGGGAGTTTTTTTTTTTTAAGTTTTTATTTTTTTTCTTCATTGATTAAGGTATTACATATGTGTCCTTATCCCCCCTATTGCCTCCCCCCGCCCAAGTGGGAGTTTTTTGTTGTTTGTTTTTTCATTGTAAACCTTTAGGTTCCATATTACTTACTTTCATGCTAAAAATTAAGAAAATAATGCAAACTGCAGATGGTGATAAAGTAGTACTTACAAATAGGAAACATTTATTTGAATTATTTTCAATGTGTGTATTACTTTTTAAATTAACAAATAAGATACAACTTAAAATAGATGGCATTTTATTGCATGAGAAGGGAAGAAATACACTCAACATGTTAACAATGGCAGTTTCTTTTTTTTTTAATATACTTTATTGATTTTTTACAGAGAGGAAGGGAGAAGGATAGAGAGTTAGAAACATCGATCAGCTGCCTCCTGCATACCCCCTACTGGGGATGTGCCGGCAACCAAGGTACATGCCCTTGACCAGAATTGAATCTGGGACCCTTCAGTCCACAGGCCGACGCTCTATCCACTGAGCCAAATTGGTTAGGGCAACAATGGCAGTTTCTGAATGGAGGGGATGTCTGGTCATTTAAAAATTTCTCTTTATACTTTTAAGCTTTTTTCTAAATTTTTACACTTTCAAAATTGGAATTTTCTCTTGTAAATAAAGATGGTTGGCAGCCGAGCAGAGGATAGGGTGAGGGCACTGTGGTTGCTTTCCTTGTTTTAGTTAGAAAAGGCATAATTCCTTTGCCAATTCTTAAAATAGGCTCTGCATCTTGTACCATGAAAAATTGACAAGTTAGGGCTATGAAACAGTGTAAGCACCCTTCCCTCCAATATCACTTTCTTCTTCCATGCGAATGCTATGCCTCAGTTGCCAGGGGTCCAGGGAATGTTCTATGCCTGCCCAAGGAGCCTTGCCATGGAGCAGATTGATACAGGAAATGAGGCTGCAGGTCTCAGATAAAGGCTTGAGAGCTGGGAGAAAAGAGAGGAAAGAACAGAGGCCACCACAGGCTAGTGGTGGCATATTTAATGAAGTATTCTTAAAGGGCTTCTAATAAATTAGCCCACGTATTTGTCTGACCTTTCTTCAGGAGAGCTTTAACCTTACAACTCACTGGAGAGGCTCATTGAGATAAATTCACCAGTCTCACTCCTAGCAGGAATTCCTAAAGGGAGTGACACCTGAACATTACCTTACAGTAGGGCTGTCTTCCTACCATCCCCTGACTACTCACCCAACATGTCTAAGTACCCAGCGCTGAACACAAAAAGAAATTACATAGGGAGAAGCAGGGTACCTACAGCTGGTGAGATGTAGAAAAAGCAATTAAACATTCAAAGACTGTGGGACCAAGTGCTGGATTATAAAGTTCAGATTCAAGTGTTCAAGAAAAAGGGAGGTTGGGTGGCAGGTCTGAGAGGGCTGGGGTTTCAGGGAACCGCTGGCATGTAATAAATACTGCTGAATAAATGAATCAATAAACAAAGGATCTATGCTTTGTAGGATTTGGAGTAAGAATGACTTATGTTCACACCTGTGTGGGGTTTACCAGTTTATGAAGGTCTTACTCATTGTTATCTTATTTGAGTCCTGTAACAGCTCTGCGAGGAGAGCAGGACAGAAATTGTTCTCCCCATTTTCCAGATGATGAGACTGGGCCCCAGAGTGAGGACGTGACTCTTATTAATTCAGGGCACACTTACTTAGTGCTGATCATGTACTAGGACTTGTGCTAGAAGCTAGAGAGGCAGAAACGAAGTACTTTAAGTCTCAGATGTTTGATCTAAAGGAGGAGCTAGAATAGTGAACAGTTCTGAAATAGTAGAAAGTGCTGTTAGAGTGCTCTGGGAGTACAGGGCAGGAGTGCATGCCCCTGCCATGCACGGGTAAGGAAGACTTCATCAGATCTACAAGGGTGAGCACGAGTTTATTAGGAGAAGAATGTCTAGACAGAAAGAAAGAATACTATCTAATGGGACAAAAGCAAGGAATATTGCATGTTTGGAGTAAAGTGTGTAATCTGGTATAAAGTTGCACAGGTTGGTAGGGAGAAGACTTAGGGGAAGATAAAGTTTAGAGTTTATTCTCTGGTTCTTTGTCGAGTTGAACAGGTTGGGCTTGATCTTCAGAGCTGTGGGGAGCCACAAAAGTTTTTGAAATGGGAATGATAGCCTTGTACAGGGTCTTTCCTGAAATGTTCATGTATTTGCTGTTTTGGCTTTGCCTCCCCCCACCACCCCCACCTCACAACTCAGCTCAGGAGCTGCCTCCCATAGGAGACTCTCCTTGACCACCATTCCTCCAGGTTCGGTTAGAAGCTTCTTGTGGGCTTCCTTAGCCAAGACTTTGTTACTATGAGTTTATGTGCTTTTTCACTCTAATCTGTGGCCACTCAGAGGGTAGTCACCATGTCTGATTCATATTTGTATTCCCCATGCCCCGCACAGGGTTTGACCCAGAGCAATGTGCTCAGTAAATATTTGCTGAAGGAATGAATGGGAGGAGCTGGGTTCCACCTAATCCTGAGACAACATTGGGACAGGTGCAGTGATGGGGTGATTCTGAGTAGTGTGTGTTTCCTCAGTGATGCTGGGGTGGGGAATGAGTATGTGAATGGCGGAGTGACCATTAAAAGGTTGGTGACACTAGAGATGTGTTCCTGAGTGACCACAGGTCTCTCCTGCAGATGGCTTCAGTGACCGATAGTAAAGCCGGGGTCAAAGATGCCTCCGACCAGAATTTTGACTACATGTTTAAACTGCTCATCATCGGCAACAGCAGCGTTGGCAAAACCTCCTTCCTCTTCCGCTATGCTGATGACACCTTCACCCCGGCCTTCGTCAGCACTGTGGGCATCGACTTCAAGGTGAAGACAGTCTACCGCAATGAGAAGCGAGTGAAGCTGCAGATCTGGGTGAGTCCCAGGCATCTTGGACAGGATTGGCCTGACCGGGGACTAGTCTGCTAGTACCAGGGCTAGGGGGTGGGGCCGGTTTGGAATTTTGGGTCTTACAGCATCAGACACTAATGCCATTGCTGGTCTTGCCCCTGGAGTGCCCCTTGCTGGTTTTATACAAGTTTTCTCTCCTCTGGAGGCTCCGTTGCTTCTGCTGCTTAGCTATCCTAAGAGGCATTTTTCTGGCCTGTATGAATAGTGACAGAATCTAGGCTTTGGAGCTAGCATCTACATCATAGGGCTATGGGTGCTTATATAGTTCCTAGAACATAGTTAATGCACAATAAATGTTAGCTATTGTATTCATAATCTATCACTGCATAACAAATCACTTCAAAACCTGATGGCTTAAAACAGCAATAATGATTCATTACCGCACAGTTTTTGTGACTTGAACATTTAAGAGTTTCTGGCTTGTAGACACTTATGAGCTTGCAGCCAGATGTTAGCTTGGTTTGCAATCATCAGAAGACTTGAGTGGGGCTGGAGGATCCCTTTCAAAGGTGGCTCACTTACATGTGTGGTACTGGCCTGTTAGAAGGCCTTAGTTCAGTGGTTCTCAACCTTCCTAATGCCTTAATCCTTTACTACAGTTCCTCATGTTGTGGTGACCCCCAATTTCATTGTTACAAATTGAACATAAAGCATAGTGATTAATCACAAAAACAATATGTAATTATATATGTGTTTTCCGATGGTCTTAGGCGACCCCTGTGAAAGGTACGTTTGACCCCCAAGGGGATCGCGACCCACAGGTTGAGAATCACTGCCTTAGTTCATTCCCAGGTGGCTCTCTCCACAGAGCTGCTTAAATCTCTTCATGGCATGGCAGGTGGCTTCCCCCAGCTCTTGGAAAGATCCAAGAGTTCAAAGGAGAAGTGGCAATGCCTCTTATTGCTCAGCCTTAAAGTATTCTATTGGTCACTGATTCAACATAGAAGGAAACTATACAATGGTATGAGTCCTGGGAGGTGAGGATCATAGGGGACCGTCTTGTTAGCTCGCCATCACAGCTACTATTATTGGTGCTTACCACTGGTACTAATAAAAAAATATATATATAGTTGAGATGGTATAGCAACATGTAGATCATATACTTTTTTTTTTTTAATATATTTTTATTGATTAAGAAATTACATATGTGTCCTTGTCCCCACGTTACCCTCTACCCCCCCCGCTCTTGCCCTCCCCCCCCGTTGTCCGGGTCCCTTGGTTAGGCCTCTATGCCTGCATGTAAGTTCTTTGGTTGCTCTTTCCCCCTTACCCCCCCCCTCCCCTACCCTCCCTCAGTCCCTGTTTTCAAAGTATTTCTG